>NC_143537.1:3576615-3919835 GCF_031878675.1 Megascapheus bottae | reverse complement strand
TATGCATACTTGCCTTTTCATATTTATAGCTTTTAAACAAAGAATACATTAAATAGTTGTGAAATAGAATAAGCATGGTTTCTTCATTCATAGTTGAAAGTATAGGGATTTGCATGTAGACAGTAAACGTGTCATATCAACAACATATTTTCCACAAAGGAGTAGAAATATAGAATACATGCAGGTGAGAGAGAGCACTCGTCAAGGCAGTAAAGCAGTAAGGACAGCCAGTGAAGCCATATTGCCTGTACATGTTTTGTAACAACATATTATCCATACATGGAAAAGTTTAATACCTATATGTGGTGAGCTTTAACAATGCCCTGAAAGAACTCTCTGATGACACTAACATATAGATTTATCTTCTTAAATAGTACCATGGTATCCCATCTGACCTTAAGAAAATGTCAAGTAATTCTCTGGAAATAGAACTACAAAATGGTAACCTCTTAGAAGGAAAGCTCCCTCTGTAAAGGATCTGCTAATCATTTCCAAGTCTCAGTAGAAATCAATACCCAACTATTGTTTAATTGGTGAATTCAGTGTGACCTAATCATCGCGACGAGGCCTGCCATCCAGGAAGTATATTCCTTGGGGAAATTGGATGAACCTCAGGAATAAGGAGTTAATTGCAGAGTGACAATGAACATGGTTTCAATCAGAGAGAGAGAGAGAGAGAGAGAGAGAGAGAGAGAGAGAGAGAGAGAGAGAGAGAGAGAGAGAGAGAGAGAGAGAGAGAGAGAGAGAGAGAGAGAAGATAGAGTGAAATCTCGAGGTTCTGATGTGCCTATTTTATTATTAATTAGCATGAACTTTAATTAAGCATGACACCAGGCTAGGTGCTGTACCAGAGACACAGTCTAAACCAATTAGCAAGGTCTGACAGAGAAACTTGGAACTTAAATCAGGTCTTAGGTTTTTCATTGAGAGTCGAAGGCAGGGAAGGTACATCATGAATGCTTTCCAACATCTACCTTTTTGCTCAGACTGCCTTCCTCTTTCCCTTGGCTTCAAGGCAGATTCATATACACCATTCCTGTGCTCATGTTAGAAATAAACAAACAGCACCATGAAATGGTCCTGTGTGGAGGACCTACTTGAATGTTGGGGGTCTTGGCAAGGACCACTTTCTAACTATAGGGTGATACAAACAATTAACCTGGCTAGACGCTGCATGTACTGAGAAGAGAATGGCCCTAGAAATGGACCTTTCCTTGGGGAAGGGCCATTTTGATGAAGGACACAATGAGAAGTGCTGAGGACAGAGACAATGGGTGTCAGTCAATAAATAAGTGTTGACAATGGTATTATTAAAATATGATGATTTCTATTTCTTGCCTACATTTCGATGTCAGTCTCTAAAAATTGAATATATTAAAAATATACAGTGAAAAGATGCTCATGTTCTGAGCAGTCAAAGGCAGATCATAATACTACTGGACCAATAGTATGAATCCTGTTTATCTACATATATTTGGAATCAATAGCCAAATCCTAACATTGGACTGACATGATAATTTGTTCTCTAAATATGCATTGGACATTGGCTAAAGTAACAGGAAATCAAAGGGAAATAAATCAAGTTCTTGACTTTGGATGAATTTGCACTTTGGCGGAGTAGAGGCATACAAACAAGGAATCATCATGCAGTTTATTCTGGCAACAGACAGGATTGATGTTTCACCTGGGATCCCCTGTGAGAAAGCTGGAGAGATCATTGTTTTCTAGAAGGTTGAAGAAGGGTTTGTAAGCAGGGCAAGTGACCTCTAAATGTCTAAAACTGTGTGTGTGCATTCAGGGTGAAGTGTTGTCAGGTGGCTGCTTTGTAGAGGTGAAGGCCCATTTGAGCTGAGGAAGGGTCTTGAGGACTTCCCCCTCTGTCTGCTTAGAAAGATGGTAGTGACAAATGAAGACACCACACTAGCCAGATGATAAGGACTGAGATATTTCAGGTGCAAACTTCAGTCTGGACTCAAGAAGAGGAAGGGTTTGCAGGGTGAGCTATTTTTTTTGTCAGACTTGGGACTTGAACTCTGGGCCTGGCACTGTCCCTGAGCCTTTTCTGTACAAGCCTAGTGCTCTACCACATAGAACCACAGCACCACTTTTGGTTTTGTAGTGGTTAATTGGAG
This sequence comes from Megascapheus bottae, assembly GCF_031878675.1. Classification (NCBI taxonomy): domain Eukaryota; kingdom Metazoa; phylum Chordata; class Mammalia; order Rodentia; family Geomyidae; genus Megascapheus; species Megascapheus bottae. The sequence goes on along the minus strand of NC_143537.1, from coordinate 3,917,703 downwards.
ATAAGTGTCTCATGCCCACGCTGCTTTAAACTTTAAGTATCAGATCTCAGCCTCCTGAGTAGCTAGGATTATAGACATGAACCACTGGTACCTAATGAACTGTTCTTGATTGTAGGAGATACTTGTACTATGTGTACATAGGAAGTGAGTAAAAGGAATTATGGTACAGGGCATAAAAAGTAGCTCTGTGATGAAGAAGGGCTCCCGAGTAACACTAGCAATACATAAATCAGGGGTGGTCTTGGAAAAGATGAGGATCAACTTTGCCTCTAATAAATAAAGGATGAATTAGAGTCAGTAAGGATAATTTTCGTACCCTCCCCTGTTCTTTTTTTTTTATTATAGTCAGTGACAAAGCCAGTGTGATAAAATCATGAACATTTGACACATGACACCTGGATTACACCATTCCATGAAAATGGACAACAGGGGTGAATATATTTGGGAAATGAGGGAACAGGACAGTAAGTGTGGATTGTAGCTGAAAACCAAGTTCTTTGTGAAATCTAAGTTCAATCCCATAAGCCCCAGGAGGTAGCATATTTACATGTTCTACCTCTCCAGGGTCCTGAATTCCTTTTATATTAAGGTTATAGGATTTATATCAAGGTTATAAGATTGCAAATCTTTTTCAGAAAGTAATGGATACAGCATGAATAAATACTGAAAATGTTTTAGAACCAGTCAACAGGTAGAAGAGACAGGGCCATGGCACTTGAATAAGATCATGACTGAGGTGAAATACTAGTGATACTCATACGAACTCTAGGCACATTTAATAGAAGAAAGGACCTTTACATTTTAGCCAGCACCAGTCCAGGAGCAAGGGAGCCTGGTAGAGCACAAGGAATCTGAGTTGCTCACAGCTCCAAAGGCTATTGTGTGACAGTTTTCTTCAGAAATTCAATTAAATCAAGTTCAAACTCTCCTAAGACCTTTTAACTTCAGCCCACATTTCTTCCTCTCTGGGGTGAAATTACCCATAATGCTAAAAGATACAATCCTCTCATGCTATTATCATCAATTGACTTAATCAAAAAGCCAACAGAAGTGACATGAAGTTTAGCCATGTCCTTTCTAAGAGACTAATTCTCTAGGCCTGAGAGGACACAGGGATATTATTTTGCAGTCTCTGATTAAACACAGCAAATTAGTTAAGCACCACCACTGAGATTTATCCTGTAGAAGAAGAGTTCAGGACTCCACAGAGCTTGCTGTAGATCTGAAAAAAAAGGAATATGTTGTAGATGAGAGACCCATGCCTTTCCACAAAGAAATAGACAAGAATCTATAGAGGTATGGGAAATAATAAATGTGATGTTGTTTGTTCTAAAAAAAAGAGATTTTCCAGATGACATGTTGAGGCTTTAGAAGAAGCTTGACCATTCATATTTCCTCAGAGAAAAGTTTGTCATCTCACAATCATGTCACTTTTAGAATGTTTAGGCTATTTCTCATTGAGTCTATAGTGACTGATTTAACTCGAAGACATCTTTCCTGTTCTTACCTTTCACAGTATTATTGAGGTAAGTCTTTGTCCTTTCTGTAGTCAGATCTTTAAATGGCTCCCCAATCCATTCCATTCAATGGAGCAATAAGACTCCCCTTTGTTTGTTGTCTATAGGAATTGAAATTCTCACTGGGTAATAATTGGTAACTAAAGCTGAAGGCTTGGCAATTAAACTCCCAATGAAAATATACAAATACAAGCAGAAATGTTATAGGCTGTTTTTTTTCTAAAAAAATAAACTTCTGCCAGCTCTTGCAATGTTTTATGCAGACATGTTGGCATATTCAATAAATCTCCACTGGCTGTTGTCCAGGAGAAATTATCACCAGCCCGTTGAAGGATCTCTGGCTTTTTCTTAGGAGAAAGAGAGGAGGAGGAACTGTTCTGGTTCATTCTGAGTTGTGCATTATACATTAAATTAAAATATATGTTTCACCCATTTAGTAGTCTGAATAATAAAAGCTGTATACAGCTGTAAGGACTCTGCTCTATGCATTTTAATGACTGATTTGTGAATATACTAGAATTATAGCTGCTATTCAAATATTTTCCTATTTTAAGAAGTCACAAATCCCTCCCTTTAAAAATGCACAGACAAACACTTTATAATCTTTTAATAATTTGTACTAAAGAGTTTTAAAGCTTGGGATGTGTGGAAATTATTTGTTTTAGGACCAGTAAATACAATGGGATCGTCAATATGGTTTTCAAATAACTGAAAATATTTGGAGTGTCTCTCACAAAGGGAACCTAACTCAATTTCTGCATTCAAATGAACTCCAAATAGAAAAATTGATATACAGTTCAAAAGGCAGCATTAGACTATAAAGCACCTTTCCATTTCTCCTAGGAATTATGATCTACTGCTCAAATAGACTTTTAAATGGTTGCTGAATTCTCAACTTTCTCAATGCTCATGCTTAAATCGGTTTGCACTGAGTTAGGTAGAGTCACAATTAGAATTGTAATTTCTTTTCTCCCTGTTTTTAACCAATTGTGAAGAAAGCTAATAAAATAGGGAAATGAACATTTGCACTGTAGGAGAATGAAACAATGCCTTAATAACCTCCCGTTGCTCTCACTCTCTCCAACTTTTTTTTTAAACTACCTAGATAAGATACTGCTTTCTGAAACCTTCTCATCTTCTTTCTAATCATTCTAGACAAGCAGATGCATAAGTCAAAATTCAAGAGCAAGCCAGGTGCCAGGACTCCTACCTATAAATCCTAGCTACTCAGAAGACTGGAATCTGAGGATCTTGGTTTGAAGCCAGGTGGAAAAGTCCCTTTGAGGCTCTTATCTCCAATTGTCTCAAAAACTGGAAGTAAAGCTGTGGTTCAAAGTGGTAGAGCGCTAGCCTTAAGCAAAAGAGCTTAGAGAAAATAAAAGTTCTAATAACAATGGAAATGAAATCTCTCCCTTTTCCTTTCTGCTCCTGGAGATGAACCTCTGGGCTGCAGACATGCTAAACCAGCATTCTAACATTTGAGCCATCACCCTCACCTTTTCATTTCTGAGACAGGGGTAATTATCCGTTTTCTAGGCTGGCCTTGAACTTGTATGATCTTCCTGCCTCCCAAATAACTAGAGCCGAAGTAGCTGTGAGCCAGTGAAAATCCAATCTTTTAAATATTCATGGTGTGAAATGTTGAGCAGTCTAACTTCAGAGGACTTGTCTCTTGATGGCACTTGATGAAGCTCTCATGTGTGCAAGTTCTTACTATGGAAGTAGTTATCTAGCTGTAGGTACTGTTAGTGATCCTGACCCTAGAATATGCAGTGTCACAGCCCTCATGTCATTTAGTTTAGTTAAGACTCTGAACTCATCTAGTGAGCTAGTGACCTGAGTTGATAATCTTGATACTCCCGGTATTTTATGTGGCTTGCATACTATACACAACAGCTCTATTACAGAAGCGTTAGGAATACCCTCCCTTTATGGATGTTTAATGGATGGAACAGTAGATTCTAGGCAATGTATCCAAGGTCACACAACTCCCAAGAAGGTCCCCTTAGGTAATGTCACTTGTGGAAGTCCATTCAGTTTGCTAGTCTGTAGTGTCTGCTGTGTGAACTGCTGTGCAGAGTGCCTCTCTGTCTCTTTCTTATGGGTCCACTTCACTTGACATGGGATATTCAAGCATTCTGTCTCTTCAACTACACTACCTACTTCTAGGCAGTGGGGATTGCCTCCCTGAGGCTTTCTGCCTGCTAAGGGTCAACATGAAAGCAAGTATGGCAAAGAATCAATAGGTTAAAAAGAGAATTCTGAAATTCAGGAACCTGCTATAGATTCTTCAGATTAAGTTCCTTTTTGTTCTATCTTCTGTGAAGTTTGTTTAACTTTGCGTGACCTGACAGTTATTAAACTTTACCTCCCTCAGTAAAAATAGCCAGGCACAAGCAGATGGGCTGTCACTTTAGCTACAGTGAAGATGAGGCTGGCTTCTGGTCCCCATTTCTTAAAATGCTAACTGAGCTGTGCAGTGGGAAAGAGACGTGTCCATTTTCATTGTTATTATAGCCTACAGTTCTGTGGGTATTTTCTGGGGTTCTATCTATTCCTGTATTTCAGATGAGAAAATGTGAGATTTGGACATATGGTATGATGACTCCAGGAATGGGGAGTTGTTTTGATATTTGGGTCGTTTGTCCAGAGCTCACAATCTTCCTTGCTTTGCCTCTCCTCTCCTCTCCTCTCCTCTCCTCTCCTCTCCTCTCCTCTCCTCTCCTCTCCTCTCCTCTCCTCTCCTCTCCTCTCCTCTTCTCTCCTCTCCTCTCTCTTCCCCTCCCCTCTCCTTTCCCCTCTCCTCTGCCCTCCCCTCCCCTCTGCTCTCCTCCCTTCCCCTCCCCTCTCCCATCCCCTCCCCTCTCCCCTCTCCTCCCTCTCCTCTCCCCTCCCCTCCTCTTCCCCCTCCATTTTCTTCTCTTCTCTTCTCTTCTCTTCTCTTCTCTTCTCTTCTCTTCTCTTCTCTTCTCTTCTCTGTTTCCTTTTCTTTTTTCTTTTCATTTTTTGGTCTCTGGCTTGTTGAAAACTGTTTTCCAGCATGCTGTGCTAAGGTTAGGTTTCCCAGACACAAGTCAACTTCTTCACTCAATCTTCCTTTCTGCTCAGGCCTCCTGTCACTCCAGACATCAGGGTGGACATGACAGTCTCTGCATATTATGCCTGCTTTCACCATGGAATGTACACATTAGTCCTCATGAAAGTCTTACAGGTTTATACAGTCAGTGCTCCTGTTGAACAAAGTGGAGAACTGAGGCTCATAACCATTATATAATTTATACAAACTTGAAACACAGATCAGATGGTATAATACCTCACACGTTCGCCTCCCATTATCCTGCCTCTCTTTGAATTTGCTCATATGATTTTACATTTCTAAGAACAAATTACAGTTAATTTTTAAAATACTCAAGCCATGGAACTATTTTTAATTGAACTTCCTGGTTATTGACTCCATGGAAGGGCTTAACTGAATATTCTTAGGTTTTCTAGTGGAATATTTCTACTCCATGCATAGAAAACTACCTGTGTGCCATTATTTAACCCATATATTTTCTTTTTCATGACAGATTATTTTTCCAATTAATCATTTTTTAAGCTGTACACAGTCTAAATCACTGAAATAAATAATAAAGGAAACAAGAAGACAAAGATTAAATTTATATATCCTGAGCAAAACAAAAAATCCTTTGACCACAGATAGATGCCAGATTGGAAATTTCATTTTCTTTCAAAAGTCATTAATCATTAGCAGTCACTGGTAAGCAGGAATAAATATTTGTGTGCTGTTTCTTTATACATTAAAAAAAGAATCAGATCAACCCAGCACCGACTCAGTCTGTTTGACTATTGAAATGTGTAAAAGAACATCAAGGTAGTTAAAAAAAAATAAAAAAGACTTTGTGAGCATTCTGATTGATTGAAAGTTAAAAGGAAGTACAGCCTTTTTCTTTTTCTCGGACTTTCGTCCTATGGGGATGTCTCTAGATCTTCAAATAAATCCCTCTAAGGGAGAAAAATCCCAGCCCTTACAACATAAAATCCCCGTGCCTGGGGGCTCGTAGTCACCTCATGTTGGAAAAGTGGTTGTTGAGCTATGCAGCTCACGAAGATTGGGTAATAAAACCCACCACCCTCAAACCAGGGAGCTCTAGAACCCACCTCCTCTACTAATGAGTTAGACCTTCCATCTCACACTGAAGAAAGCGCAGATGCAGTTTGCTTGTTTGAATCTCAAAGCCTGAGTGGTCTCTGATATGGGAAATGTAAATTCTGCCTCCTTTTAAACTAAATAATAGTTCTATTTATAACACCTGTCAGCCCCTTCACAATGCTCCTTTGCTTAGAAAGTGCTGCAATGCACAGACCTTCTCTAATGTTTATGGCAGGGACTGTTCACTGACTTGTTAGAAAAACACAAAATAAGAGGCAGACCTATTTGTGGGGTGCATGTGTGAGGCTGGGGTGTGGTTTCTCTTTCTACTCCTTTTTAAAGGAGAGGAATGAAAAAAATCTATGTGGCTCATTTGTAAATGAAAGTAGAGCCGCCTTTGTGCCTTACTGTACCATAGCAGAAGCTTGTTGAGAGTCACCGGTTAAGACAATTCCTTTTCCTCAGGATGCTCCCCACCTTTTAGTATCTATCATTTAGAGATAAATACAAAACAGCAAAGCAGTGGGGAGCAGCTGCAGAGCCCATAGCCATTCCAGTGTCCATTGATATGTGTGGAAGAAGCCCTGTGTTAAAATGGCTACAGTTCCCAACCTGCCATGGGGTGGCACTCTTACTCCACTGAGTTCTTGGTTAAAGAGCATTTCTCATACTAAAAAAGGAAACAAAGCCTGATTAGTGTGCTTTAAAGAGAGTGGTGTTATTTCCACGGGAAGATGGATTTTTCTTTCTGTTTTTAAATTCTGTCTCTCCGGAAAATGTCCTTTGACCCAGGAATGACAAGGCCATATTCAAATCCATATCAATGTTTTGATTATTCTTATCGACCATTTGGTGTTTAGCAGGAGTCTGATGTCATACCCGACCCAGAGTCTTGTGGATTCACTCATCATATTTGACGAATGAATGGTGGCTTACTGGCCATTCTTGTTTAGATCTCCATTTTGAACATGTACAGAGGAATAATGGAAAGTAGTAATTCTGGAGAAACATGGGGCTAGAATAAAAAAATATGGTGAGACTAGAAATAAATGTTAATGACAAAACATATCAAGATTTGGAATATGGGAGCATATTGCCAATCCCTGATAATGTAAATATGACCTGAATTAAAAATGCTGGCTCTTCCTTCCTCACCTAGTCTACACCAGAGGTTGATTGGTTAATTTACTAATTTATTAAGATTATGAAAAATGGTATCATTGCTAGGAAAGAAATAGCATTGGGTTGGCTGAGTCTGGGCAGTAGAAAGTAAAAGATGTCTTGATCACATGATCTCAAACCTCAAAGCCCAAATTTCAAATTCCTCATTTATTTATTTATTCTAACTTTTACTGTGAAGGTTTGGTACAGAGTCAGCTATTGAATAGATTTCCTTTTGAACAATGTTACCCTTCCCTCAGTTTTTCCCCTCCCAGCGTCCTCCCCTCAGAGTGGTATAGTTTATTTCCAACTTAGTCCATGCTCATCTTAGAGCTGAGAATGCTATATTGATTTGTTTCTGCTCTATCATGGTGTCAGATGTGACTCTCTCAGTATATTAACTTTCTCTGCCCTTCTAAGACCTAGTAATATTCCCTGACAATAGCATGTTTATTAAACGTGCTGTAGTCATCTGTGGTTATAGAAATACCCATTTTCATGTTCTTTAATGTAGTGATGGCTATTGAGGAAGTAGGTTTTTATATTGTCATGTAACTAAACTCACTCGAATACAAAGACAGTGCACTGCAGAATTGGGGATTGTTGGGCACAGAGCCATCAAATCAGGACATTGGTGCAGCCCAACAGTGGTCAGTAAGGACCATTCACATTTATTGTGTGAATGGCCTAGTTCTACATTTTCCACATGTTTAATTTCCCCTACAAGTGGAGAAATGGTCTCTATTGTTCTCATTTTGCCGATGAGATTTATACCAAGTGGTCTCTTCAAATATAGATAGGTTCCCAAACAGGGTATGTGGTCTGTCTGTGTTAGTGATAATTTAGTTCCCTTGGGGCTTGGGAAACAACACCTCAAGAGGAAGCTGTGTGCGGCATGACCATAAAAAGACTTGCTGAAGATGTATCCTACTCCATTCTTGGGCAAGAAGGAGAATCTGAACTGAGAGCCCTTGCTCAGTTTCTCACTCAGTCTGTATCCATCAGCATGCACATGCTCATTTTGTCTGGTCAGGTTTCCACAGGGTATCCTTGCATGGAATCAGACAGCTTCCTCACATCTTTGAGTCAGTAAGCTGAAGTCTCCCATTTCAAGTAAAAATGGTTCGATAAATTTGTTGTGTGTTGTGGATTGGTCATGACCCTTAGAATGGGTAAGGAGCAGAATCAGATTTTCCTTCCTTACACATGGGTATTGTTTAACTGTGTCTACAACGCTGCCCTAGAGAGGAGGTTGAACCTGTGGTTGCAAAGGGCAGAGGAGGAAGGAAGTAGGAACAGTTGCAGGCCCATTCTTCAAAATGAGAGACCTCTTGGAAAGCAATATGGTGGCCACTTTTTATATTATTTATTTACACACTTTTTTAAAAAAAATAAAGAGAATATCTATCTTTGGGAGACATGCTCCCTTTTCTCTCAATAGCTTATCAAAGTTTTCCCTCTACCTGAACAGACTTCGATCCTGGGAGATTTTCTAGAGCAAAGGAATATTCTCTAAGCATGTTACATTTATAATGGTGTTCAGACATCTTTTATAGATAGAAGCCTTCGGCAATCTCTTGTAGAAGCAGGAGTACAGATCAGGTGCTGTGGTAGACAAAGGAAGATGAAGCTTTGGTCTAAAAATTACTATAGTCTTTGTTGCCAAAGATCTCTCAGTTCCAATCATCACAGCCATGGATGTGTTGTTACCTAACGGGCTGAAATGAGCTTTTCATCTGTGGTTCACTTAAGGATCTTGAGGTGGGGGTGATTCAATTAGTTTAGGTATCCAGACTGCAGAATAGGTCTTCACAATGGTCTTTATAGAAGACCATCCCATACACAGCAAGAAGAAGCTTATGGCTGGCTTTAGGGGAAGATGTGACCAAGTTAGCCAAGAAATGGTGGACAAGAGACCTTTAAGGAGGAAGGGGCCAAGTGACAGGGAATGTAGATGGCTTTAAGGCACTGGGAAAACTACAGAAATGAATTTTTTCCAGGGGGCCACATACAGAATGCAATCCTGCAAGTCATTATGAACTTGAACCTCATTCTCAGGTGAAAACCTCATATCCTGTGATGAAGTCTGTTGACGTAACAGTAAGGAAGTCATCAATACATCTCTTGGGATTTGGGGAATGTCGTAGGCTCTTGGAACACCAGGGACTAGGGGTGCACATTTAAGAAATTGATGGCTTAAAGATGTGGAAGGCCAGAAAGTTCAAGATCAAGGAGCCAGGAGCTTCAGTGTCTGGCGAGGACTCACTGCTCTCTGCTTCACATGGTAAAAGGAGCTGCCTTAAGCATCCTTTATCAGGGTACTGGTCCCATTAAATCCCATGATTTAACTGCTTCCCAAAGACCTCAGACCTGAATTCTTCTGGGGTGATGGACATTTACATAAAGAGCATGGCCAGGAGAGTAGAGAAGGGCATTCCAGCCAAGGAAACTAGGAAGTCAAAGTCAACAGCTTTCAAAGAACATCCTGAACATGGGAGCGTGTGCATCACAGGTGGCCTGCACTTCCAGTGTATTTCAGGAAAATCTGAGGCAGACTTCTGCTCAATCCCAGAACCTCCGTGTCCAGGAGCTCAGAGCCGCCAGTCATCATCAGCATGACACCAGTCCCAGGGCCAGTCTTTCTGCCGTGGACCACACATGGACTGCAAGAGTCTCCTGTAGTTTCTCTCCATGTATTTGTTACCCCCACAGAGATCAAGAGGAAATCCCAGAACAATTTCACACACACACACACACACACACACACACACACACACACACACACGCAATGATGAAAAGATCCAGAGCCTGGGTCACCATTAAAAAAGAAGAAAGTAACTTGAAAGAGATAAAACTGGCATTTGGAAGTGAATAGGAAGAGAACAAATTATCAATTTCAGATTGGACAAAGGCACCTGATGGAACTTTTTCTTTCATTTCTTCTTTTGGCCTTCGCAATATATGCTTTTTACTAGACTTTTCTATACACTATTACAGAATAGAGAAAAGTAAAATTGGCACATGGGTTCTTCTTAAGGATTTTCTTTTCTTTTTTTCTTGAAAGTTTTGTGACAACCATGCCTTCTTCTAGGAGGGAAACTGGTTTTGCAAGGTTGGATACATTGACCTCCATTTTCCAAAATTGTTTGGGGAGGCTGACAGGTGGAGAGAAAGAGATGTAGAGAAGAGATCATAGGCAATTGGCTACTCCGTGACATGGCCTCTGTCCACGGCTATGTGCACTGAGAGTGGTGGCGACTCCAAATGTCATGGCTGTTTTCTATAGCACCTGCTGAACATCTTGACCCCACCACGTGATTGTGCAGGGAAAATGCGGACAGCAGATGCAGACAGGAGCAGAATATTCACAGACCCTGGTGAATAACCAGGTTTGCACATCATTTGCTACTTTTTACCTTGAATTCAGTAACTTCTTTCTGCTGCCTTAAAAAAAATCTGATTATACAGACTCAGGTTTGCTCAGAGTCTCCAGGGGCTCAGCTGATAGACAAAGCAGGGGCAAGGGGCAGGCACGTGAGATGAGGGAGAAACTTGCCTAGGGCGCAACATTTAACAGACACCAAACGAAAATTGCTTATAATCAAGATAAATGACATCTAGATACTGTGTTTTCTAAGAATCAAAAATTAATGCCAACAGGATCTACATACCCTACTGAGGCCCCAGGCAAATTTAAGAAAAATCAGAGACACTAGTCCTGATTTGATTTTTAAATTTTTTGATATTTTAGTATTTTCATCACCATAGATTTTTGTATTAATTTTGATTTTTTAAAACATACTCCACTAGCCTGTGATATATCTTAAGGAGCCAAGTGAATCAAGAGCAAGACTTCATCAGCTAAGGTGACAGGTTTTCTAAGCTTTGTGGTAAGAGTGGATTTTGTCACCCTACCTGATTGGTGAGTGTATAAAACACAGGCAGACTTTCCTATATGATCTGATCTGGGAGACTTAGCACAGCATTTTGTTCCTAGATCTGTGCTTTAGCCACAGGTAAGCTAACTTTGCAGCTCAGATTTATGATTTCCTTCTCTCTATTTCTCTCCCTTGCACCTCCCCTTCCCTCTCCCTTCCAAAGAAAGCTTTTCCGTTCCAAGGATTTTGTTGCTGTACTTTGTAAAAGGGACTGAGAATATTGAAGTATGTGAATTGTTACTCCTTTTTATTTACCTGTGTTGCTCTTAGTCCACTGGAAAAAAAAACAGGAAAAAAATGCTTTTATGGTCTTTTGGGTTTAGAAAAATTGTCCTAGCTAACTGTGTAGAAACATAAGAGCTGCTAGTTTTTAGCAGAAGTCATCATTTAGTTTTTGGTTGCATTATAGTTTAATTTAATATATGTTCCACTGTTTCAATTTCTTTATGAGTAAATGGCTTATATATAGATAAGTATAGATGTATGAAGATAGGTAGCTGGAAAGAGAATAAGCAAAACACTTAGCCATAATAAAAACATACCTGTTAAATGTCTTTTTTATTCATTTTACTTGAAAATAACAATTGCTTATTTACAGTCACGTGATATTTTAAAATATGTGTAATTATGAGACGGTTCTAGAGCTAACATTTATAACACATCACACAACATTTTTTGTAGGGAACTACTTAAAAATATCTGAGGGATTAAAAAAATACTACAGTACAAAATGCAATATAAAAATGCCTCAATTTAAGCGACAGTTAAATATTGTTACCAAATGCTTATTTCTTATTATTTGTGCTTCACGTGTCTGTCCTGATCTGAATTTCTCATTGATAATATAGATCTCATAGATACAGAAGTAAATATAAGGAAATAAGCCATTTTAATAGAACAGCATATGTGTCATGCTGCATAATACTTCAAGTAGCGGAACTCAGCCAGAATGGGTATTATTAGAGGCCCTTAGAGTGGAGTCTGTGAGACACTTACAGTGCTCATGGGGACTAATGAGGAGAGGCCCTTTTTTCTGGTGGTTCAGGACATGTTCAGAAGGAGAAGGAGCTACAGGATGGTTGGGTCAGCCTGGAAAGAGACATTGTGGAAGACAGGACCAAAGCAAAGTCAGTCATCTCCAAGGCTGTGGATGAGAGAGTCTTCCTGTATCACAGGATAGTGGGATAATGGATCCTTTTCAGGAGGAATCTCTTCATCTGTGTCTGCGAATTCCTCATGTCCTGGAAGTTTCTTTGTAAAGAAGCTGTAATATGATTCGTTTCACACCAAGGCTTATATAGACTATGATTATGCAGACGGAGTGCAGAGCTCAGTGTAGGCTCCTCCACTGACTCTGCCTTGGGCTGATCTGCTCCACCTCTGAACAAAGAGAGTGGCGATAGTATGTAACCGCATGGTGTCCTGGTGGGCATTAAATGAGACTATGGAGTCAAGTGCTTGCTCACAGGGTGGTCAGAGAGGTGTCTGTTTCATTTTACTGTTATACCGCCAGGAGTTTGGCCTAGTGGTTAAAGTGCTTGCCTGGCAGGCACGAAGACCCGGGTTCGATTCCTTGGTACCACATACATAGCAAAAAGCCAGAAGTGGTGCTGAGGCTCAAGTGGTAGAGCTCTAGCCTTGAGAAAGTCCAAGGACAGTGCTCAGGCCCTGAGCTCAAGCCCAAGACTGGCGAAAAAAAAAGTCATTTTATTGTTATATTTCATTTTACAACATTATTGCTGTGATTACTATTTTGAAGTGCTGGGGATGGACATGGTAGGTAGGAGCTCAATGAATGAAGTACACATTAGTCCTGGAGTAATATTTTAAAACATAAAGTTTGTCGCAGTACTTACCTAGGCACATGGAGTCAGGAAAGCCTGAGTCCTGCCTGACTGACCTCGTTTCCAAATCCTTCATAGCTAGCAATGGTGATCTTGACCTTCATTTACCATTCTCAGGCTCTTGGGCATTTGTTCTGTTTCCAGTATACACAGATTTGTCCTTATAGCAGAACTTTACATATCCATTTCCTCTGCCTGCTTGCTCATCTACATCTTTCTGGAAGTCTTCTCTGACCACTTACCCCAAATCAGGCCTTCTCTACCCCATAATGACCTTCAATGCTATTACTTGACCTTGTTTTCCTCCAAAGTACCTGTCACTATCTGAAATTCTGCATTGGACTGTCAAACTTTCTCTGTAATCATCCCTTTAGTTTCATTGAGGACAGAAGTCCTGAGTGAGCTTTGGACCTCATGTAGAACGTTCCCCCTCTTAATTAACACAGTGCGTCTGGTGTGAAGAACAACACTTTACAGTCTGCACTCACTGCAAAATACATTAGATGCCTGCGTGAATGAGCACAGTATGTGTTCCTCCATGGAGCTTATCTCTTACTGGGATCCAAGCTGGTCCTTCTCTAGATACAGATGGCATGTGGAGATGAGAGCTTGTGGGCCCCCTGGTCAGTGAGGACCAGCGAGGAGAACCTTTGGTCTCAGGATTACAGGACAGCTGGCTTTGATGGTCTGGAATATGTTCCATCTCAGCTGACCATTTAAATGTCTGTGTATTGAAGTGTTGGTATGTGTTTTTAAGATTGTAATAAACTAGGCGGCTGTAAAGCCACCAGCACAACCATGTTTATTGCAGCCCTGTCCACTATCGTCAAAAGATGCAATTGGCTCAGGTGTTTCTTGATGGATTAGGAAAATGTGATATAGATTCACAATGGAATTGTATTTATCCTTTAGAAACAATGATATCATACCATTTGCAAAGAAATAGAAGGACCTGGAGAAAATTTATGTTAACTGAAGCCAGGCCCTAGAGACAAAGGTTGTATATATTTTTTCTTATATGTGGAAGTTAGATTTAGCTTGCAGACTTATAAGTTAATGTGCAAGTGTACAAATGTATCAATTGAAATACTAGAGATTCAAGGGAGATCTCAGTGAAATTCCCTAGAAAAGCAAAATAATATCTTGCAAAATGAAACACCAGGAGGGGGTGGAATGGGTTGAGAGGGAAAGGGAAGATGAGTGAAGAGAAGAAGAGGGGGAAAATGAAGCCAGGAATCCTATGTATATCCTACAAAATTAAGAAGAGCGAGGGAGGGGGTGGGTAGAGATGGATGGGAGAGAATGTTGAAAGGGTGACATTGATCAAGGTACATTATATTCATAAACTGCATTGTTATGTGGAAACTCTTGTGTACAACTACCTGAGGATAATAATAAAAGTAAATAAAGAAGATCTTAAGAGCAAAGGTAGAAAGAATATTCACACAGTTCATAAAAGGACACCCTATGCTTGCACTCTTGCTTTTTCAACACCTTATCATCGCAGAGAGGATTCAGTGGTGCACTGAGCCTTATATTATCCCCGACTTCCACCACAGTCAAATGACCACCGACTTGGTTTTAAAACTTTGTGAAGCAGATCAGAGCCATTGCCACTGGTGCTAAAATGATACTTCGCTCTTAACTCCCAATAAATCCCCAAATGTTATGCAAATTGAAAAATACTCCTGTCAAAAGACTGTCAGATAACACCTCTCATTCCCAAGGACTATTTGTAAGCATAAAGAAACATCCAGAAAGAAGTAATAAATTGTTCTCGTACGGTGTTCTGGCAACCGTTAATAAATCAATATGAAGGGGAGTTCTGAAGGGCAAAATGTTGCTGTCGGTGGGTGTCCGATTTAATTTTGCTCTAAATTAATATTTCGAATATGATAAGTGAGCTGGCAGGAACAGATTTCATGATTAATTCTATGGAGTCAAAAATGCTTTGATGGCACTTTAATAGCTACTCCACGGATCTAAAAGTGCCTGAAACGGGCTCACAAATAGCATGATAATGTGAATCCCACCCAAGGAGGAGATTTACTTTGTGTTTTCAAATCTCTGGCGCACCTTAGGATGGACATGTTCCATCATGCAGGCAGAGACATTTTTATAGCACTGTGAGGCATGGGTGAGTGATACTTGTCGTGAGAGCAAGCAGAAAGAGCCATTAGATGCCCCCTGTAATTCTTGCCTTCCCAAAGCCACATAATTCAGCCAACAATGGAGATATTGACTCCCTGAAAATGTGGATTCCTAGGATAAAAATATTATGTTTCCCAAAAAAGCCCATCAGAAAGATAGACATAACCTGAGCTCATGAATGAAAAATAAGAATGGAAATTGAGCGTTTATCATGGAGACAATTGTCACTTAAAATTGGGTCATATGTTGGAGGAGCTGAGGGGATGAACATTGAAATTCAGTATTTGGTGAAAGCTTGTGGAAAGCACCAGGCATTTTGCTAAAGGGTACAACACTGAGGAGAAAGATGACAGAGTACCTGCAATTGTGGATTTTATATTCTGGCCTAGAAAGCAGATATATTGCAATCTCAGGACTGCACAGGATATTGGACAATGCAGGCTGGGGCTATGGAAGAGGACTGAAGTCATTAAGTCTGAGGGCCTCCATGTTTCAACCCACTCTTACAGAACAGAAGTTGATGGGGCGATGCAGGTGTCTGGAGCACAGAACCTAAAATTAGACCTGTGAAAAATCTCAGCGGGTTTGAGGAACAAAATCCAATTCGACACACTGGGACTGTGCCTTAGAGGATGAAAGGAGGCAAATGTGGGCCTCATTGGAAGCCAGTGAAGAATTCTGGATGGGATAATAATATGGACCACCTCTCTGGACAGTGCCTCCACTCATGGTGGACAGGTTGTTAAGGAGGTCGAAGCAGCAACACACACTTTAGAAAGATTTTTCTGGTAGCCATATTTGCATTAGTATTATACATATTATAGGAGGAAACAGGTTAATTATAAATACTGTTCTCTAGCACAATGTGTTACGGGATCCAGGATCTAACACATGTTTTAGAGCATGTCTGTGAGAGAGGAGATGAGTTTATCTGGGACTTCTTGACATTTTGTGATCTGTAGAACATTTAAGGACCCTCCACATTCACTAGGTGTGGGTGTGGACAAGACTCAGAGGAGAAATCTTGGTTACAGACAATGGTGGACAGTGATCATGAACTCAGATGAGATAGCACAGGTAGAGTAGAATGTGTAGTGTGTAAAAAAAAAAAAAGGTCTTAATACATTGCCATAAAAAGTATCAACAATGGGGATTGATCAGGAGAATAAGACAACAAAACGTGAGGGAGTATTTTAACCAAAATAAAGGGTCATCAATGTCAAATATTCAGAAATTAAGCAAACCACACTTAGTGGAATTGCCACAAAGGAAATCGGGGCATGCCCATGAAACACTACGAGGAATGGAATCTGAAACTGTAACAGAACAAAACCCCCTTCAAAATTAAGTATGGGAGCTGAAGAAATTCTGAAATGGGCAACTTCCTAGATTGGGTGGAGACTCAGCTGCAGCCTCACACCTGTCCTTCCTGTTCCTGTTGGGGGGGGGTTGCTCATGCGTGGGCCGAGGTCCTTCTGGTCCTTTGAAAATGTGTATCATGGACAATTATTAGAGTGGAAAGAAATCCTCTACTTGGCAGTCATTTTTACATCTCCCAAGGGATTATTGACTTCAAAGTGAGCTACTCACTGTCATAATCAATCTGTGTTCACTGAAGAGTTCATGGAGTTAAGTGCAAGGCCCCATAAGGAGGAAATGGGGAGTTGGGACTTAAGCCTTACACTTGACAGATGGAGTTTAAATAGAAATATATCCTTAAACAATTAAAGCTGTCAAGCAGAGGCTGTGAAAGAAACTTGCTTATCCACTTATTTTTTATTTCTTTTGAGAGTGTTGTTCCTGTTGTACACTTTTATTTCTGGTTTAGTTTGGTTTGTAGCTGTGTGAAAGATATGGGTATTGCTATGCACATTTGAGAATTTGTGTTGTAAACTTAAAATTAGTCTTTTATATCCAATAAAAACTTACAGTCTTACTTGACTTAATATTAAGTAATTAATATTACTTCACTTAATATTAAATGGAGTAAGCCAGACTCAAAGGAACATAGGCTCAATGGTTTCCCTCATTTGTCATAATCAGTAGAAACCTTGGGCTCTCCTAGCAGAGATTTACAATAGAGCAAAACCTAGATACATAAGGCCATATAGGATGATGCTAAATGAAAGGACCTCTAGGATATAGAAATAAAAGCCTTATAATGAGTGATTGTTGTCCTTAATGTACTATGTTATCTCTCATCTCTTTTGCTGTCCCTTGGTTATCTTATATTGTTAGAGTATCTCACTTTGTTATCTGATATATTGGATATATTTGTATTTGGTTATTTGAAATTGGATAGGGAAGAGGGGAAAATAAGATGGGGGTGGGGGTGGGGGGGAGGGAAATGGGGACCAAGACATGAGAAAGGCTTTCAATGTATGTGAATTAGTGCACCTTCTATCTGGCGAATATAATGTAACCATTCTATTAATTACAAAAAAAGATATGAAAAAAAACTTACAGTCATACTGACAATTATTAATTTTGGTTTTACTTTAAACAACAGCAATAATACTTTCAGGATTTCTGTGAGGACCACAGCCAATAAAAGTAGATGTTCCTCACAGAGATTCAGGGATTTACGGTTTTCTTCAGTTAATTTCCAGACAAGAGTTGATCCTTGCTAAGGAAATACTTGATTATTTTATTGTGCATCTTAATGACCTCCACATAGAAGCACATACCTTTAGGTCCCCAAATAATCTTTCTAATGGTATTAAATTGTTTTTGTGGGAAGAGTAACAATGATGAAGGAATCATGATCAGTCATTTTTTTTTTCTTGTGCTTAGCTTGTTTGGAATATAGCTGAACATTTCAATGACCAATCATTACCCAGCACCACAGCAAAAGGAAAAGCATTGTTCTCTATTTGTCCTGGAAAGAGATATACATTTTAAGTTAGAAAAAAACCACATTAGATAATGATTGGGTAAACATTGCTTGAATGCGGACTTGTGATTGTGTGTGCGTGCGTGCGTGTGTGTGTGTGTGTGTGTGTGTGTGTGTGTGTGTGTGAAGAAGGAAAATAGGAAAATTGAATAGCATCAGTTTAGTCCCTTACACTTTTAAATCTGCTGCCTTACATGTTTTGTTTTCCTATTTCTTGTTTGTCTTATTATTCTTGCTTTGATTGTTTCCTATTTTTTGACAGTACTGGAGTTAAAGCACAGGGCCTTACATTCTTGCTTAGCTTTTTTTTGCACAAAGCTGGTGTACTACACTTGAGCCTTATTACCTACTTTCTGATTTTAGCTGGTTAATTGGAAATAAGAGTCTCTCAGATTTATCTGCCTGAGCTGGCTTTGAACTGCTAACCTCATACCTTAGCCTCCAATGAACCTAGGATTAAAGGCATAAAGCTCCTAGCGCCTACCTTCTTCCTTTACTTTTGCCATTCAGAGTGTGCATTGGTGATGCTTATAATGATTTACTCTGCATTGACATTATATCTTTGCTATTAATATTCATGAGAATCCTTGAAAACTGATTAGTTAGTAAGTATGAAGCTTGTCTGAGCTACTGTTCATTCATTCTTTTCTTCAGTGTCATTCTCTCAGTTTCCCCATACTTCTCCCAAGCCCTCATCCACCAATCATTACTGCAGAAGCTCACATGTTTTGGGGATTGAGGTGGTTTCAACTGGATCCTAAGCTGATAAGTCTAATGTCTGCGTTTGTAAATTGATGAGGAAGAAAGAAAACCAGTTCATATGAGTGGATCTCTTTTTGTTCTTTTGAGGATTTTATTAGGGTGGAAATATTATGGTTTGAACTCAAGGCCTTGTGTTTGCTACACTTTACCATGTGAGTCACATCTCAAACCTCTCCTTTTGTTCATTTTAGATTGAACAAAACTGTAGTTTTGCCATAGGATTCTTAAACCAAAGTCTTAAGTATTAACTCAAATTGTTCTTAGCTATCACTACTTACTTGTCTGGGATGCTGGTGAGATAGAATGTGTTGCTACTCTTAAAAGTCACTCTGATTACTGCAATTCTTCCCCTGGCTAAACCCAGTCACCTCCATTTGACCTTTTGCTGCAAACAACCCCCCAGTGTCTTCTATTTCCAGAGTTTCTCAGACTTGGGAACATTTCATGGGTAAGTTTATAGGAGGCTGATGTGTCAGAGTAGAATTGACATATACAAGTAAATTATCAAGTTATTTATTTCCTTGGAGCAAAGGAATTATCCAGAGGCCCAGGTAGTGTTCTGCCCTAACATAATCCCTGTCTCTGTCTCTGTCTATCTCTCTCTGTCTCTCTGAGTGAAGATGATCTTTATCATGTCCCCACACTGCGTGACATTTGCAGGTATGTGCAGCATCTGTTCATCCCTGTGGTGGGGAGGGACAAAGTTTTAATCCTCACAGTCAAGGACGAATGCAAGAGGTAGACACAGATGACATGTTACTCTTGATGGAGTTTGCACGCATGGAATCAGGAACGGGAGCGGGGTAGTTAACACAGTTAAATGGTACTGCCTCCACTTGCTTGCTGTGAGCCCAAGTACATCTCGTCTGTTTCAGGATTTTCTTTGAGATATGCTGCCATCTCAAAACTAGTTAAACGCTACTTTTCTAAGCTGAAGAACTCTTCAATCTCTTAAGTATAACGTTTATTGCATACACAAATCTATTTGGTATCAGTTTTATATTTTCAATTTCAGGGGACAGTCTTTATTGTCTTATATTTATAATGTAGCACAATCAAGAGATAGCAAATCATCATAATCTTGAGGTACAGGCAGCAGGAAGATGAAGAGATTGGTTCTCCAAGAGTTTTGAGGCAGTTACACTTAAATATATACTTGAAAAAATAAAAAATACAGGTTTGGTCAATGCAGCCCTCAATTTGAATTGATCCATTTTTGTTTCTCCTTGAGTAATCTCACCAGGTGATTGCCAGTTTTTGGTGTTCCATGGCTCCTCTGTTTTCTATTTTATATTATTTCATTAACTCCCATCATTTTATAGTTTTAATATTACGGCAGATGAAGATTGGAATAGTCAAGAATAGTATCAAAAGTGAAACTTATGTTTGTGTTCTATGGAATTAATTTGAGGCTTTTATTTCAATTGCTCTATTTGAAAAAGAAATCTTGACGTATCAAAGTCTCATAGAAATCCAGGAAGAATTTGTATCTTATTTTTAAGATTATGGTTTTGGAGATCTTTTTGTATTATTTGCTATTAGGATCCTTATTATCTTGGATCCTAAAATCAGATAGAGAACAGGCAAGTGTTTCTGTGATGTTTCCTAACACCTATGAAATTCTCTCTAATCTGAATAGTGAACCACTGAATAGGGCAAAAGAGAAGATAAGCTCAAACCGCAGGAGGCCCTATGCTAATGCTACATGCCTAATCTCTTCAAGGGGAAAATAGTTTTCTGTGTTTAAGCCTTAAAAAGAACTATAGACATTTCCACTCTCACTTCTAGTTTTAGGTACAATAAAGATTGGCAGCTTTCTAACTTCCCATGCAAGAAAAAAATGTTTGAAGAAAAGAAGAAATAAAAATATGAATGCATCTTTAATGGAACCAGAAGGTGAAGAATATTTGAATATTTCACAACACAAAATCAAATGTAGGTTGAGGGATAATGATGAAAGCAAATGGAAAATGGATGCTAAACTCAGACAATGCCCAAAGTGCAGAGTTTTCCAGAGCAAGGAACACAATACATGATGGGATCCTGATAGTTTCCGCTGTTGGCAGAATATCCAGGGGCTGAATTGTAGGACATACCTTTCAGCAGGAAGAAATATATCAATCAGTGTCTCATCAAATAGTAGATCACGGAGAGATTCACGGTGAAAACTATAGGCTCTCAACACAGTCTGGTTGTGAAGAAGTAAACATTGCATATTTCAGTCTTACTATACAGAATTTTCTGCAAGACAGTAGTGTATTCCTGACCTCTTTTTCTCAATAAATTGCTTTTAAACGTATTCTCCACAAAGAAATCATCTCACTAAAAGAAATCATAAGAACAACCATTAATATGAAATTGTCTATGTGAACATGATATGAAAATGAATAAAGCCAGAGTAAAAAGTAATGGCTGATGGAGAATACTCATTATTAAAATGTTACAATGGGGTATATAAAGTTATGGAGAGAGGTATGTGTGTTTAAAATTTTATGGCATTCTTCAATTGTGTAAAATAAGAGTCCCTAATAGATTCAAGAATGAAGACCAAGTATGACCAGACATTAGGAGAAGAAGAATGATGAACTGGCTGAGCTCAGTAAACAAAGGAAATTTAAAAAAAAATCACAAAATAAAGACCAGTTGGGAGTGATGCCAAGAAAGATATTACTGAAAATTCTGAAGCTACCAAGAGCACAGAACTTAGGGAAACAAATGACATGAAAGGGAACAAACATGTTTTCTTTGTTTAATTGTAACAGAGTGATTTTTACAGATGGATCATGGGCAAAGGAAAACTAGAGCAATTGTGTTTGTGCTCTGGAAAAAAGAATAAATTAATGAGACAGAAAATAAAACAATAATGAAAATACATACATGCATACATATATGTATATATTCTTAAAATAGTTATTGAAAAATATTTTTTTGCCAGATTCCTGGCCCCATGAAAAATAAATTTTTAAAGAAAAACTTAATGTTAATTAGATGGTGGGGGTTCATACCTGTAATCCTAGCTACACAAGAGGCTGAGATCTCAGGACCACAATTCAAAGCCAGCTTGGACAGGAACATCTGTGAAAATCTTTTTTTTTTTTTTTTTGCCAGTCCTGGGCTTGAGCTCAGGGCCTAAGCACTGTCCTTGGACTTTCTCAAGGCTAGAGCTCTACCACTTGAGCCTCAGCACCACTTCCAGCTTTTTTCTATATATGTGGTACCAAGGAATCGAACCCGGGTCTTCGTGCATGGTAGGCAAGCACTCTACCACTAGGCCAAACTCCTGGCCCCGTCTGTGAAAATCTTATCTTCAAATAACCATCAAAAAGCCAGGAGTGGAGTTGTGGCTCCGGTGGAATACTGGCTTTGAGCATAAAAGCCCAGGGACATGATCACAATTTATTTGGTTATTTGAAATTGGATAGGGAAGGGCGGAGAAAAGATGTGGGGGGAGGGAAATGGGGACCAAGACATGTGAAAGGGTATCAATGTATGTGAATTAATGCACTTTTTATCTGGCAAATATCATGTAACCCTTCTATTAATTACAATAAAAATATATGAAAAAAAGCCCAGGGACAGCACCTATGCCCCCAGGTCAAGCCCCAGGTCAGTTCGTTGGTCTGTCTGTCTGTCTGTTCCGCCCCCCCCCCACATACACACACCACCACCACCAACAACAATGATTCTAACATTCTCTTGTTGAAACATAATGAACTGTAATGTGAGAAAAAAATAGATAAAAAGCATTCCAAATGAAAACAAAGAAAATTGAAACTCAGCAGGAAATGGCTCCAAGGGTAGGGTGGTAGCCTTGAGCTGAAGAGCTAGGGGACAATGCCCAGGCCCAGAGTTCAAGCCCCACGATCAACCAAAACAACAAAACAAAAAACAACCCCCTCCCCCAAATAAACCTCATCAATAAATGAGGAAAATCAGACTAAATGATAATAATCTGCACATTTGAGTGATCATGGTGAAATCTCTTTGTAAAACCAATACATGCTAAAACATGAAACCAAAAAAGAGAAATGACAGGAAAGTAAACAATATACCTTGGGTGAGCATGGAGAGGGGAGATGAAGGTGATTGTAGTGAGGCTAATTTATATGCATTTATGAAAAGACAGTGATGACACCTGTTCATGTTGCTTCAGGATGGAGCTGAGGAGATTTAGGAGAGGGATGGAGCGATGAGTTTGGGATATATTACATGCGTATAGGGAAGCTTCCCAATGAGTTCCCCGGTTTAGATTCGTATATGCTAATAAAAAAGCTTTAAAAATCTTGAGCTATGATTATCATAAAAACATGGTATTAAATAATATTAAAAGGAAAGCCTTATAATTACGTGTATAAAACTAAAATAAAAAGCCTGGAATTATTCCCCAGAGAAAACAGGTGAGCTCTTTGAATGCCGCTAATACGTTTTAATATTGCGGGAACATTGTATTAATGTATGGAAATGTCACAAGGTGACCC
Source organism: Megascapheus bottae (assembly GCF_031878675.1). NCBI lineage: Eukaryota > Metazoa > Chordata > Mammalia > Rodentia > Geomyidae > Megascapheus > Megascapheus bottae. The sequence goes on along the minus strand of NC_143537.1, from coordinate 3,894,806 downwards.
TCCCCCCTTTTGTACAGCTAATGTATGCTAATAAAATCTTAAGACAATATAGCAAAAAAAGTTGAACCTCGCAATAAATTCATGAACTAAAGAAGCAAGTAAAAGTCAGATTGCAGAATCTCTAAAAATATAATAATATGAAGACACTTTGGGAAACAGCAAAACCCATGTTCTGATGAAAATTCATCACCTTGAACACAAGAGGAAATTATGAAAGCAAGTTCAAATTAGATGAATCAAAATGCTAACTTAGGCAACAAACAAAATAGATGTAGAGGAAACAAAAAAAAGACAAGAAGAAGCATAAAGGCCAAATTTAATTTGTCAAAAATTATATATAGATGGTTATCTTAGCCGAAGGTAAAACCAGATGTACAAAAATAACATTTAACACAGTAGAGAGTAGCAAATATAAGCACAATTTCTTCTCAACACAAAAAAAATCGAGGTATACATGCAGTAGTGTTCAAAATTCTGTGGGTTTAGAATTCCAAAAGCATTATCCAATAAAAGAAAAACAAGTTAAAAAGAGCATAATAAAACAGGTATAAAAGAGTCACATTATTCTCTCTCAAGGTTTTGCTCTGCTTTAAGAGGAAAATAGTAATTAAATGTCATAGACTTTAAAATATTTTTACTTGTGTTGCTATCCACAACTTGCTGGGTTAAATTTCAACAATCTCTTACTGTTTTTTATAGATATGACTAATATGAAAAAAATCATGTATGCATTGGACAGAGATATAGCTTTTTTAAATCACCACTTACACATAGGCTGTTTTATGATGCCCTATCTTGGGCTATTTGACTTCCATTATCCTGAGGACTAATCCTCCGTGGGCATTTAAGAATCACTGTAAACTTTAACTTCAACACCAAACTGACCTGTTTTCAATTTGATTTGACAAACTAAGCTTAGGTGTTCAGAAACAACCAACCTCCAGACGTAGTCTCTCCATTTTGTTGTTAATTGAAAATAACGCCATTTCATGTATAGTGCCATGGACCAGGAGGAAACTAGACACCAGATTTTTATAAATCTGGAGAAACATCTTGGACTTGGTCTGATCTTGGAAATGGTATAATGCTTCAACTGTTTAGTCTAAGTCTTCACCATTCTCATCCTGACAGGCAATATTAATCAATTAGAGAAATGTGTTTTTTTCCTATCCCAAGACAGATCATTCTCTATAACAAATTTTGCTCAGAGATGACCTGAGTTCAGCAATTATCTCGCCTTCCATGTGTGGTATATCAAGTTGAGTTAAATTAAATGAAAGTGTTCCCAAAGTCACTCTGCATGTTTTAAAACACTTCCCTACATGTGTTTAAATGGTAAGCTTCAGGAAATTAATTATTATGACTTGTTCACTTTTGAGTTTTAAAATTAGTTTCCATTTTTATCAAATTGTTTTCAGACGCTTTAAGGCATATCAATATACCTATAATTTTATCAAGCACATGACTATAATTTTTCTACTTTTTATAAAAACTGTCTTCTCACCCCATTTTCCCCCCAACTGTTTTCTATGCTTCAAATCATCCTTCGTCCTTCTGAGTATGACAGTATTAAGCGATTGATGCTATTTGACATGGTAGATACTCTTCGTAGTTGAACTAGTGATAACTCGTTTGCTTTTGTGGCAAATGCTTGTTTCTCTGGAATGGCTGACTTTTCTGTGTGTCCGCAGTTCTCCATGAGCTTACCACAAAGACAAAAGTGAATTTCTTTCTTGTGTTGTATAAATGTTCTCTTATCAGTTGAAAGACAGATACAGTGGCTACCCCACTATAAAAGCAGGTTCCTGATGTGTTCAAGCCAGGTTTTGGGAGCTTCATGTCTGATTTTTCTGAGACAGAATCCTTACTCTTCTTTGTGAACTTGGCTTTCTGTTTCTAGATTCCTTGCCTTCTTTATGAGCCTATATATTTTTTATTGAAGTCTGCTTTCAACCAACTCTCTGACCTTATAATGAGAATGACATCATTTCCTTTTTGGAAAAAATATCGTAAATATCTTGGTTTTTCCCCCCTCATCTTCAAACTTAAATTTAGTTTTCCCAGTACTACAGTTAAACTTAGCAATACACCTTCCCATTCTGAAGACATGCTGGCTTTCTCTTCTACCTTCTCCTGTGGATGTTAAAGCTCAGGTGTGCTCTGAAGTAGCACTAGTGCCGCTTCATGGATTTGGTCCCTGGTGCTGATTGATTGGCTTCCTCTCTGTCACTACTCAGCTCATCTGCTCTTTTCCTCCCCAATAGTCAAGTCTTGGATTTGGCCTTGGGATTCCTTTATCATTATTCTATTGACTCTTTGTGAATAAATTATATATATTATTTACATACTTCATATATAATGGATATTTTATATGTACTTATAGATATATTAATTAGTCTTTGAACTGTTGTTAAAAAGTTTCATGTGGGGGTTTGAACTCATATCCTCGTGCTTGCTAAGTAGGTACTCTTCCACTTGAGTCATTCTGTCAGACTCTAGGTTTGGAACTGTCTTGTTTCCCTCTCTGCCCACCTAAAGGAGAAACCCCTTTGGGCTGAATATAATTTATATAGTGTAAAACAGTGATTTAAAGCCTAAGTTAAAGGATTAATCTTAACCACAAAGAATTCATGATTCCATTAGATGCATAAATTAAGCTTAGATAAACTTACAACCTACGTGAGAATAAGATTGTTTCATTACAAACTCATCATAAATTAAATAATGGAATAAGTCCTTTGATGATAATTAGCATATCAGCATTGTTAACAATAGCTTCCTCTGTGTTATTTACCCCTCCAAACTATACTAGTATGTATATATTTAGCATCATAATAACATTACCATGTGTAGCATATTAGGTATCTGCTACATTTACTGTGACATATGCATGTTAATTATGTATATATATGTGGAATGTTACATATATAAACATAGTATATTACAGTTTGATGCTTCTATTTATTTATTTACCTATTAATAAAGATTTATATTTAGGTGCTATTATAAATGGAGATACTAACACAGTGCCAAGACATAGAGGCAGGGTCCACAGAAAAGTGTTTTTCTTCATGACATTAAATTGTGAATGAAACAAGATAGAAGTTGTGAAACAGAACTTTTGGTAGTTGGTTATTTGCATATGACCCCACATATTTCCAATTCAAGCAGAAAAAGCACTTGTCCCATTCGGTCTTCGAGCTTACGTTTTCCTAAATTTCTTTAAGGACTCTACCTCATAGACTTTCCTGTGCTTCCTGTAAATATCAAAGTTCTCAGGACATACTTCTTATAATGTCACATGTAATGAAAGGCCGTGTTCAATTTTATGTGGTAATCTCATAATTCCTATCCAGTAATTTATACTACACATGGCCAGATGGCTTGGTAGTGTATTATATGAGAAAAGAGGCTGTCGGCAGATATTAAAAGTGGCTTGCTTCTCAGAGATTCATTCCACTTAACCACAAAAGAAAGCCTATTAATTAGACTTTTGAATCCCATTAGGAAAAACAAATACCAATACTTAACTGCTCAAATATGACATGATAGAAAATTGCTAACATAATTAGATTTTTAATAGTGTTAATGACTCTTGTATCTTATTAATAAGAATTAAAACTAATGTAATGTTATATGAAGAAAAATTGCCACTGTATGCTCTGCTAACAAGGAAAAGTAGCACGATTATGTCTATTTCCACATGAAGGGGTTTTAATTTTTATTCCCTTGCAGTTGTAATATAATTCACGTGTTTCCTCGGCTTAATATATTATCCCTGACATTATGTGACAGGAGGTCCTGTGCGTATGCCACTTACGTCTGTAGTCTCATTAGATAACTCAAGTCAAGCATGATCTTGACTCCGACCGTAAAACTACCTGTATTAAAGGTTGAATGTCTGTTCTTTGTCCTCCTTTTTCTACATGTTTTTTTTCTTAAAGATGATTATTACTCCTTCAAAGCCATGTTTCAACCCCTTTTGATTTTCCCATTTATTAGCAAATTACATTCACTGTTTACGCCTTGTAATTTGTCATTGTTGGCATATTCCTCTTTCCTGCTTTAGGTATTTTGTAGGCATAAAAATCATGCTTCATTGTCCAATGACTATGTTTTATCAATTAGCTAATAAACCAATACTCATTTAGTATCTTCTAAGAGAAGGTTGATCTCTACTCACAGAAGGGGGCTTATTGATTAAAAATTAATACAATTTTCTTTCTTTAGGACTTGAAAGTGAAATATTCATATTTGTATGAATTTCTCCAGCTTGCTGAATTCACCAGCCTAGCTGCCACTGAGACAAATGGATGGTGGTTTCCAGCAAGACACCACAGAGAACATCTGAGAAAATAGCCAATATTTGAGATAGATGGTTTGCCAACTCACTCACAAACGTGCCAGAGACATACAGATTATAAAAGCTTCAGTGGCTGACTTGCAATGAGACCAAGGCTCTGTTCCTTCTCTCTGCATGTGTGAGGGCATCTAACACTAATGGGATTTAGGAACTCGACTTCAGCTACTTCTATAATGCATGCATTGCCAGCATTAATTTCACTTAGGAATTTCTTGGAAGGACAGAATTGTGGTTGTTATCCCAAAGATTCTGAGTCATGATCCACAGTTTGGCAAGCTCTGTATCTTACTTTTCAGTTGTTATAATAAATTCCCTAAGTGTGGGTCATGTTATAAAGAAATCAAGTTGGTACCGAATCCTTCTATGTCTTTACAAGTGGTAAAACATTGTTCTTTCTAATGAATGGGTAAAATTCCATAGTGTATACACACCACAGTGTTCTTGAGGGGCATCTGGACTGGTGAATAGTGTTGCAATGAACATGTGAATGCTGGTAGCATTATTAATGTATCCTGGTTTATAATCTTTTGGGTAAATGTCTAGAAGTGGAATTGCTGGGTCATGGTGTAGTTCTAAATTTAATTTTTGAGGAAACTCCATACTGTTTGCCGGAGTGGTTGAACCAATTTGTATACCCACCAACAGTGTATTACGGTTCTCTTCTTGCTGCATCCTCACCATCATCAGTTATTTTTATTCATTTATTGATTGATTGATTTTGATATTGGCCATTCTAACTAGGGTGAGGTGTAATCTCAAGATTGTTATGATTTACATTTCCTTTGTGGCCAGAGATATTGAACATTTATTTCTTGATATGTCTATTGTCAGTTTTATGTCTTCTTCTGAAAAGACACACTTTAGCTCATTAGCACATTTATTAATTGGGTTGTTGGGTTTTTTGAATTAAGTCGGGCCAAAAGAGACAAAGGATGCATGTTTTCCTTTACATGAAGTAACTAGATTTAGCTTATAAACTCATAAGTAAATGCATCAGGTGGTATGCAAGTGTATACAAATGTCTTAACTGAAATAGGATAGCTTCAAGTGAGATCTCAAGTAGTGTAATTGCCTAGAAGGGTAAACATCAAAGCTCGACACAATAAAACATCAGGAAGAAGCAGGTACTTGAATGGGGTAGTAGGGGTCAAGAGGGAGGGGGCAGAAAATGTAGAGAAGAGGGGAAAATGAGAACATGCAGACAGAAATCTCATCTCCATCCTGTGCTGGATTAAGAAGACTGAGGGAAGAGGTGAGTAGGAGAGGTGAGAATGTTCAAAGAGATGAACTGACCGGGGAATCCCGTGTTCGTGCATTGTTTGGTTAAACGGCAGCTCCTTTGTACCAACTACTTAAAGATAATCAAAGGGGAATAATAAAAATGAGGTTTGTGTTTCAATCCCAGTTCAGCGGTCAAAAGTCTAAATGGTGTTCAGCCCACTCTAGCAAAGGTGGTTGCTGGATCATCTCCCAGCAGGTGAGAAGTTAATGGCACACGTAGGTGAAAGGGGGAGGATACTGTGGCCAGACAGGAATCCAAAATGCAGAAGGGTCATGCTTCTTGTCCTTTAGCCTCAAATTCACTGCTACCTCTCAAGATTGAAGCACTAGGGACCCAAGGTCCCAATGTGAACATTTAGGGGTGTACATTCAAGCCATATTGAGCTAGTAGCAAAATTCACATTTTTTTTGTGCACAGTAGCAGCTGAGAATCATTTGGACTATGTTAGTTAAAGTGAATCTAGATATAATAGGTTCAAGGAAAAGAGAAGGCAGTTGTGGTTGTCTCAATGAGTTCTAAAGTCAGATGAATTAGGTGGATTATAAACAAACAGAAAACTTCAGGGTGGTGGCAGCTTAGGACCATATATGGCTCATGGTTGTCTGTCATCTGTAGTTTAACTTCATGTGGCAGATGGTTTGGGGCTGTCTCTAGGGCTTCTCTGATAAAACCATGAGTCCTTTTCCTGAAGGCTCTCCCTCCATAGTGGGGATGCTTCCCAAGATCCTTATCTTATCTAAACACTTTGGAGGTGAAGATTTGAATGTGTGACTTTAGACGGGGATAGCAAATCAGCATTCATACTACCGTCCAGTAGTCTTGCTCAGATGATATGGAAAGTGTACAGTGTTTATCCCAAAGCAGTACTTTAGGCAGTATCCTCAAAAATTAAAGTTATTTATGAATGAAGCCATCAACATAATGAGATAACTTGAAATTATATATAGTGAATCTCAACCTGCTGCACATTTAGAATTGACTGGGAGAGCTTTAAGATATTATCAAATGCCAACATCTTGCCTCTAGAGGTCCTGACATATTTTTTTTGATTCTGGTGAGTTTTCCAGGCATCCTGATTTTTTTTAAAGTTCCCAGATGATTTTCATGTGCAGCTGGGGTTGAGAACCACTGATAAAATATGAGAAATGGCTGGAGGAATTCAGGTTAATTAACTGAAGAAGAGAAATCTGAGTGGGTGATTCCAGGTACGGCTTCACACACCTAAGGGGAAATGGTGAAGATTGATTTTCCGTAGCTCCAGGAAGCAGGATTGGGCCAGAGAGAGACACTTTACAGCTGCAGACCAACCTAAAAAGAACTCTGGTAATCTGAGTTGTGTGAAACAAAAAATGGCGCTTTTGAGAACACCTGGTGTACTCACATAGATATTGAATAGTTGACTGAGAGTGCCGGATAGAACACTTGTCTACCTGGTCGGTGGGTAAAAGCAACAACAACAACAAAAAATATGCCACCTCTATTAAAATACTGTGACATAAGTGAATTTAATGAATACTTCCTGGGCTGAGGACTTAGCAAGAATGACAGTGAAAGGATCTCTCATCCAGAAGAGGAAGGGAATGAAGGAGAAGTGGGGGTGGGGTAGCGAGTGGAATAGGATATAAGTGTACTGTACAGGTGTGTGATGAGAGCATAATAAAACCTGTTCCAGAGGAATGAAGACGATGGAGGAGAGCTAAGAAAGTGTAATCCAGACAGCATGGACTTGACCAAATTATATTACATGCACAGTTTACAAATATCACAGTAAAATGCTTATGTATAATGAACTTATGCTAATAACATATTTTAAAATACTTTATGCCTGAGAGAGCAGAAGTATTTTGGATTTCACATTACTGTGGATTTGGGAATATTTGTGTATATGTAATGAGGTATCTTGGTGCTGAGACTCAAGTCTAAACATAAAAAATACATACGAAACTTATGTATTTTATATGCTTATGCTGAAGGACATTTTATCCTCTACTTTCAGTGAGTCTGAGTTTTAACTGCAAACCATCAATCATCACTTGATACTGGGCATGGAATTCTCCACACAATGCAGGTAGTGTCTTATTAGCAGTCATTTAGTTTTGGATTTTCAAAACATTTCAGAGTTAAGACATTATTTATTTATTTTCTAAATTAGAGCACACAGACTAACCAGGGTGTAATCTCGCCCACAACTCTGAGGACCTGTCCTTTGAAACGAAGGCTAGGCTAAGAGTGTTGAAATTAATTGCTCAAAATTACATGGTTAGGAAGAAAAACAGGGTGCAAACGAATGTTCGTCAGAACTCAAATCCCTGGAGTTAACCTCATCCCAATCATACTGTCTACATTACACATGCCCAGGGGACACTTCCTTTAACCTGTGATCCCATGAGCTAAGACAGGCCATTGAGTAGTCCCTGCGCTGCTTATTTAAGTGCTAGTTTAGCTGCCAGGAGTCTTATCTAAACGATGCCCATAAAAATGAGACAACATCTTAAAAATTCCGTGTTCAAAGGTAAATGAACCAGCTCGAGTTCAAGGACATTGAGTCTTAATTAAAATAAATAAATAAATAAGGGAAAAGTACTAAAACCAAGTAATTTGTAATACCGACACATTCTGTTACAGCCTCCCCTCCCCATACTATGATTGAAAGCATATTTGTTTTTACTCTGTATTTTTTTTATTGTAATCTATGTTAGTATTGCAGAACTAATTATGAGTCACCCAAGTGTAACCAAGGAATGCTGCAGGCTCCTGAAGCAGGACAAAGGAAATTCATTAACAAATAACACTGAGCTTATGATTTCAAAAGGTCATTGGAAATGCTAAGCCAGGGAACAGTGTTGCCTGCACTCATACCAAAGGCAAGTATTTATCAGTCCCATTAGTCCTCATCTGGGAAGCAGTAAGTCAGCTGATTTTCTACATCAAGAGTTCCAGGGTTTATGTCCTGTGCTTTATCAAGCATACCCAACTTTTCTTTCTATCCCCTGTCACTGTGCAATTGTCTGCAGCTGGAGACCTACACTGTTAGCTCAAGTACCTTAGACTTGATCCCAAGTCAGCTCCTAATACTATTATTGATAAAGTGGACTGGTTTTATCAGCCTTTTATCTGAAAATGTGTTGATAAAGACAGGTTGTGGAAGCCTTTGATCAAGAGTGAACATGAGCTGAAGGTCTAACTCAAGCAGACTGCTTGCCTACAAAGTTCAGAGCCCAAGTTTCAGTACCACATGCAAACAAATTATGTGTCAACTATCTTCCATATATCTAAGTGGTGTGTGTGTGTGTGTGTGTGTGTGTGTGTGTTTGTGTGTGTGTGTGTGTGTGAGTGTGTGTGTGTGAAATTGTAGGCTTGGCAGACTACTAGGGCCTGTGAGAATCTTGAGTTGGGCTTCATGCACTGTTTCCTTCTTTCCTATCTGTGACCTGTGGGAAATTGCTTAATATCTCGAAGTCTGCTTTAATTTGAAGACTGGGAATGATCATGGTAGGAAATATCCAGAGATATGGGAAAGTCAGATGAGACAATGCGTGTGACATACAGATTGTTGTGGTTTTCAGTTTGGTATCCATTCATTCACTCACACGCTCACTCATGTTTATTGGTTTTCAGTTTAATAGATGCTTATTCACCCTCACACTTGCTTACTCATTCGTATCTGTATTTCTTTCTCATCTTTATGATGGCAATATTTAAAGCATGGCATTGGAGAGTGGCTATAATTGGAAATTTAGATAATGCAATGATGCACTTGCTTTGTTCAAGTGTAGCAGATGAAATATCTGTAGGTAGGCTAACCTGTTGCCACTCAATTTAAAATATATCCATGTTGACAGATTTGAACAGTCTGGCATGATAGATGTCAGAAAACCAGTGACAGTTTGCTAGCTTTGACCTTGACAGACAGAACGCTTGAGCAATGGCACCTTTGAAGTTGAGCACTGAATGCCCCAGGAGATGCTTTCCATTACTGACCTGTCCATGATGATGTTGTATGAAAAATAAAATGCAATATGAGTTTTAGCATCTTGTGCTTTGACAAGGGATCTGGGAAAGGCCAAATCTTGTAATATGTAAGCTAGATACATTTTGCAGCATCGATCCACAGATTGTTCTTTAAGATGCCTGGATTTAAGATGCTTATTTTACTTAAAATGTTTCCCCAATGAATCTTTGGGAAATCTTTAGAGTAAAATGTTTGGAAGACAGATTCTAGTAAGTGATTTGAAAACAATGTCTGAGATACCTCGCAAACACTATAATAATACTTTGCAAACGTCCATTTGAAGCATAGGATAGTAGGGACATGTAAAAGGGTGTCTCCCATTTTATAAATGAAGAAACAAAACTAAAGCCTAACAAAAGAAAGAGGTGGGCTGGAATGCAGGGGCTCTTCTCCTAACCCCAATTGTTCTCCACTACCTTGCTAGCCCTCAGATTGTTAAAAAGAACCAAACCACATGTATACTTCATTGAAATGGGGCAGGGGCTTGGCTAGAAACATGAATTTAAGACATGTGTCTTTTATTTTATCGTTTTACTAAAGATTTTTTTAAGTAAGCAGATTGAGTTGTTTCCATGATGTTCATTTCATTAAAGGAATGCAAGTTTATCTTTTATTTATATGATCTACTAATTGATGGAAATGTTGGCTTTTTCATTTTATGAAAGGAACATAAAGAATACTAAGTAACAAATTCCATGTCAAAATTTACCACTGGTGACTGGATCTGTGTCTCCAGTTTTAAATTCTGGTCATAGAAAATGAATTTTTAAAAGATATCTAAATACCTATTAGATTTTCTGACCTCTTGGAGTTTACCTTCCTCCAGTTCCACATCTGCTATTTAATCATACATAGTTCTAATATGAAATTGGATGAGGGAGTAATAAGCACAATATCTGAAATGGTGGGAACAGATAGTATTTTGCCAAGACAATGGAGAGTGAGAGAGAGAAGGGGACCTCAGGTAGAAAATTGCAGACATTTACAGGTTATTCCTCAAGGGAGCAGTGGAAGTTATTGTCAAGGAGAGACAGCAACCTTTGGACAAGGTACAAATATTGATCTGGAAGCCGAAACAGTGACTGAACCTGTTGTCTTGCTCGTTACAACAGTCACTCTGAGCACCGAGAATTCCCTTGCTGTCCCGCAGGTGATAATTTCAGATTCTGAGACTGCAAGTGGAAACATTATCCGAAATACAAAAGTGAGGCCGATTAAAGGGAATTACATGGGAGAGGCTCATGTCAAGACAAATGAATGCGTAATACATCTTTTGGCATTCCTACTCTGAAGTTTTCTTTCTTTTTCATGAATGGAGTATGGGGATCAAGTTTTTTTTATTTTTATTTTTAGAAAAGATCATTATTTTTAATTTATTTCTATGTCTCTTTATGCCCAACATAAATTGAAGTAGAGTTGTTATCATATTCCCAATTCATTTGGAGGTTGACATCCAGTCCACTACAAACACTTGAAGTTCCTATTTTCCTTATTTACTACTACAAATGTATTCTTTTTGTTGTTGTTGTTGGTGGTGGTGGAGCTTGAACTCAAGGCCTGAGTGCTGTCCCTGAGCTTTGGTGTTCAAGGCTGGAGCACTACCACTTTGAGCTTCAGCTCTACTTCTGGTTTTCTGGTGATTAATTGGAGGTCAAAATCCCATGGACTTTCCCACCTGGGATGGATTTGAACCACAATCCTCCAATCTCAGCCTCTTGAGTAACTGGATATATAGGCAAGAGCCCCCAATGCCTGGCTCTGAGACAAATTTATTCTTGAGGAGTAGACACATTGATGTTTTCTCTTGTCACCAATGAGAAAAGACATGGCAGTTGTCCCAATGGGTTTTTCCATTGCATAGTCTTATTAAAAGTTACCTGCATAGCCATGACTTGTTGTCTATGCATAATAAGAAGGTGATGACAAATTAAGCAATACAATGTAACAGCCTCAAATGTTTAAGTGAATGGCGTGGAGAAAGAAGCTTGGGTCTGTAGGTACTGACAGGACAAAGTTTATTCCTAGGCTCTTGGTCTCTTCTGTGCACACACACACACACACACACGCACGCACGCACACAATCTGGCTGGAGAAGATGTTAACCTTTGACCTTTTCGTCTCCTGGCAAACTCCCTTGTACAGTGCAGATGCTGCCTACTTGTTGTCATCCCCACTGGTGTTTTATGTGGACAGTGAACCCAATATTGCCTCAGTCTCCCTTTGTACATCCTAGGTTCTCTCTCAGTGGAAATTAACCACAATTCAAGCATTATTATGCAAGCTACAGAGATGAGTGTATACCACTGCAGGAAAACAGCTGAAGCTAGAGAGCATGGTGTCAAGTAAGCCAGAGGAAGAAGGAAATGACGGAAGTGGTAACACCGTCATGTGTTCACATTGTACATATCAATCCACACATTGAACGGAAACCCCCTTTGCACAGCTATTTAAAGATGATTAAAGATAATACATTTAAAAAGGAGGGAGTTCTCCCAGGTCTTTGGTATTTGAAGAAAATGGAATGAAACAAATACAAAATTGGTGTGGGGGATGTTGTTTGTGGCTAGAACCAGCAGGAGGAGGTGAAAGAGCGAAGTACTCCATATATAATGTGCATGAAAACAGACTACTGAAACCTGTTAGAAGTTGCTAAAGCATGGGAGGGGCAGATAAGACAGAATAATTTGGTTGAATCCATTATGTGAATCTGATTGAAGCGAATTATGTGCATATGTGGAAATGACACAGTGAAACTCCTTTGTACAGTTTATATATGCTGAGTTTTTTTTAAGTAAGGAAGGGAAGGAATAGCAGTTGAGGTAACAGAAAACGGAGTAAGACCAAAGGAAGAGAAGAAGACCTTTGTTCTCCTGCCTTTCATCCATTCCGTCTCGCACAAATTTCATAGGTTCTCAGTGCACATGCAGATGCCATTGTAGAGGCAGGCTGAGTTTTTCTCTGTCTTCTTGCATTCTGTTTTCTTTTACTTAATTGAGAAGGAATATGAGAACACAGGACAGGTTCTTTATTCTTTCCCATGCTATATCTGGCAGCTGGAAGATAGCACTAGTTGACAAAACATTCAGTTAATTGAAACCATGTAGTGGATATTGATGATCTTTCTACATTTAATGGTGAAATAAATCTGCTGCTAGAAGGAAGAAACTATATAAATAGCTATTTGGCTGATCTATTTCCACACTATCCTCTTCAGGCAAATGAAAAAATAATAGTCATTTTCCCAGCTGTAATATGTTGATGCTTAATTATGCTCTACAGAGCATCTCAAGTTTAAGAAAAATAACAATGCAGAATATTCCTTGACTTTTAACTGTTGGATACAATAAAAACCAACTGTGTTGAAAACATTTAATTCACATAGCCACCTGTTGGTGACAGTAAAGTTACACAAATTCCAGTGTGAAACATACGTTGAAAGGTAAACCATTCAAGCTTCCAAACTATTTGCAAAATAATGGGCAATACAAGTGATATTTATTAAATGGAGCCCTTATAAATACATTTAAAACACTCTGGGTACTACTATTTGTATATTACTTTGGACATTTTGAAGCTTCAAATGCATAGTGGTTTAGATAAATTGTATATTCTCATAAAATCTTCTTTTCTGATAAAAAAGAGGGAAGCAGTTATTGTACAGAAGTAATGTTATTTATCACAGAACAAAGACATTTTAATAGGGATAAAATAAGTGTGACTGAAAGGTATCAGCACTAGTTGTATTGACCCCATTATGCATTTTAGAAACTCACTCATTCTGAAAATAGTCTTAAATTTTGCCTATTTGGAAACAATATCCTAAATTAAAAACCATTTAAATATTTACTCACTTCTTCTTTATCATTGGAAATGGAAAAATCAGATAGGAATATTCCTGCAGGTACAATCTATATCAAAATTAATCCTTGGTTTCAGTGCTCAATATAGTAGGTAAGTTTAAGTTAGTATGAGCAGTTTTTAGATTGTGACAGCTAAAAATCTTTCTTCCTTGTAACTCTAGTCCCTTTCATTAGGCACAATTGAAATCTTTTTCTGGATTCTTTTCAGTCTGTTTTACTTTTCTCTTCTTTTGGAGTTACTTTGGTCTACCCCACCCCTTTTGTTCTGTCCTCCCTGACACATCTTCATGTCCACTTCTTCCCTCTCATTGCTCAAGGCTGGGTCCTAAACAATACTCAGACACAGTAGGAATCCTGTGTGAAACTACAATGATAGGATGGATCACAGATAAACTTCAACGTCATCTACAACTCTGCATGGCTTCCTGGATCTCTTTGCTGAGAAGGATGCTAAAGGTAAGCTTTATGTCCTGGAGAAAGGCTACTCCAGGCTTGGCCCACATACTGCAGGGTGGGTTAGACGTCCTGGTCTTGACTTGGTATGAGACGGTGGCCCTCGAATGCTGGTTGTATCAGAAATACCTTGAGAGCTTGTGAAAATACAGATTGGGCTGGGCCCCAGGGTGCAGGGAGTTTATGATCCAACATATCTAAGGTATTTTGTGTTGTTTTGTTTGGAGACAGGGCTTTACTTTGCAGTACCAGCTATCCTGGAACTCATAACCTTTCGACTGCAGACTCCTGAATGCTGGGCTTGCAAGTGAGGACAATCACAATTGGCTATAGGGAGTTTATATGAGAATGACAGTGTTTGATAGTCCTTGTGTCAAATGGAACTGGAATAAGAATGACATTTTAGACCTCAGCCTAAAGTCACAGAAAATTCAGAAAGGGCACTGGAGAAGGGAGTGGAACACACTTTTGGTGGTAAGTTGTCATCGGCTGACAGCCAGAAGAAGAGGTCAAGTAGTGATTTCGTGTGCAGAAAGGAGTTGGATGAGTGAGAAATAACCTGGCTGTTTCCACGAAGAAATCACAAGTGGACCTTCAGCGTGTGGCTGCAGGCTAGAGGGCCATAATGAGGAGGTAAACATCCAGAATATGAGTTCAGGCCAAGTCATATTGGGTCCCATTAGCCATGTGAAGGAACCTTGGCTTAACTGAAGAGCAGTAGAGAGCCACTCAGAATGTCATACTGAGGGGAATCATGGCTAAGTTTTATTTTACTTTCAAGGTGAACTAAATTAACATATGTTTAATATTAGAGCAAATGATAACACAGACAAAGGGGCTTGTTTGTAGACTTAGAGAAAATATTTTTAAAATTGCCCAAGTATTTTATTTCTATTTAAATCCTTTTAAATGATCATCTATAAAGGCTAGAGTTGTGGCTCAGTCATGCAATGCTTGCCTAACAAGCACAGGACAAAACAATGAAACAGAAAGCAAAGGAGAATTAGAAAAAATAAATTCTTTTGAATGGATATAAAAAAATGTGCTACATATATATATATATATATATATATAATGGAATTCTACATAGCCACCAGACAAGATAAAATAATGGCATTCTCTGGGAAGTAGATGAATCTACAGCAAATCATGTTGAGCGAGATAAGTCAAGATCAAAGGAACAAAAGGCTCATGGTCTCCTTGATGTGTGGATATTAGATCCAAATAGTACAAGTGTAATGACTCAATATTCAGGTACTCTAGGTCATTGACATGAATTTGGAGATATAGATAGATAGATAGATAGATAGATAGAGACAGACAGACAGACAGACAGATATGTAAGTCTTTGATGGGATATATAGTCTATAGTCATATATTGAGATATAGACTGATACGTATCTATGGCATACAAAAACTCAGCTTAATTTTAATTATGTTCTTAAATTTATGTGCTGGTGATTTGATAGAGAGATTCCTTTCTTGAATACTTGTTTGTAGACCATGATATTTGAAATAGGATATAAAAATGCGGTGTTCAGAAAAACTTTTAATAAAAATAAAAACATGAATCATCTTTCAAAGGAATGACAATAATCAGTTCTTGAACACAATGCATCATGAACAATGTCCCTCCTTTCATAATTCCCTTCCACCGCTCTCAGTGCTCCTCTTCCCCTCAATTCTCCTAATTTCTGTAGACTGTTCATTGAAGTTTATGACTGCATTTCTTCCCCGACCTGACCCAATCAAGATGCATTGGATCCATAAGTTGATATGATGAAACGAAATCTCTTTCTGCAATGATTTAAAGATTAAAAAATATATGAATGACAAGGAAGAATGAAAGAACGATCAGTGCTAGATCTAGTGCAAAACAGATGAGGGCGTCAGTTCTGGAGCCCAGAGGGCCAGAAGGGTGGGAGTGGAGACAGCCGAGAAGGGTCTGCTGGAGTTGGAAAACAGCTGCTGCGGTTCTTGTGTAGATGATGCATAAGAGCCGGGGTAATATCGAGGACAGTTCTTACATCACTTACCGGCACATGTTTGGAGGGGATTATGGGATACTAGCCCTTTCCATTTTCTTTTTTTTCATATATTTTTATTGTAGTTAATAGAAGGGTTACATTATATTCACCAGATAGAAGATGCATTACTTCACAAACATTGATACCCTTTCTCATGTCTTGGTCCCCATTTCCCTCCCCCAACCCCGCCCCTCATCTTGTTTTCCCTCCTTCCCTATCCAACTTCAAATAACCAAATACGCATATATACAATATATCCAATAACAAGGTGAAATGCTGTAACAATATGAGATAACCAAGGGACAGCAAAAGAGATGAGAGATAACATAGTGCATTAAGGACAACAATCACTCATTATATGGCTTTTGTTTCTATATCTTGGAGGTCCTGTCATTGAGCATCATAACATGTAGCCTTATGTATCTAGGTTTTGTTCTATTGTAAATCTCTGCTTAGGAGAGCCCAAGGTTTCTACTGATTATGACAAATGAGGGAAACCATTGAGCCTATGTTCCTTTGTGTCTGGCTTACTTCACTTAATATGATTTTTTTCTAAGTCTTACCATTTCCTTACAAATGGGGCGATGTCGTTCTTTCTGACAGCAGCATAGAATTCCATTGTGTATAAATACCACAATGATGTTCATTGCAGCACTATTTACCATAGCAAAGAGATGGAACCAACCCAGATACTCCTTTCCATTTTCTTTTTCCTTCCGTTATCTTGTAGATTGCATTTCATTCACCTACACACTCCCACCATGAGAGTTAGAGGTTCAAACAATGGGACATTTGATTTGGAACCCTCAGAACCCTCAGAGCTTATATATCTATAGGTATAGAAAGTACATCTATAGATACAGATATATCTATAGAGATATCTATCAGAGATAGATATCTATCTCTGATAGATATCTCTATAGATACATAGATATATAAGATATATATCTGTAGATATGTAAGCTCTTATCTCAGGCATTCTGATAGAGGAACTGGAAGCTGACAACAGGTATTTGAAATGACTCTAATATGGTCTGGTTTTCTGGCATCATCTCAGTGAAAATGCATTGGGAAAATTTCAAGGGAGAGCATAAATTCTCCTTGTTTATTCTAAGCTGGCAAGGGAAGAGGACAAGTGTAGGATGGAACTGTCACAGATGAAGGAAATGTGTCAGTGGTGAAGGAAACAGTGTCATAGGCCCAGAGATTTCCATTTAGTAGAGTAGTTTAAATAATTGTCAGAACTGCAGGCCAAAAAAAAGGAAAAAATAAACCAACAACAACCAAAAAACGAAAACAACAACGACAACAACTAACAAAGCATGAAAAGACAAATTTACCATTTCTATTTGAATGATATCTGGGGTGCAAAGGTAAAATTATAGTTAGTTTAAATTATTTAAGTTGTATATATCAACCAAACTTTTTGAATTTCATGAGATCAACGACAGTCAATATTCAATATATATCCAGTCTGTCTTCTTGTTTGTGTCAGGGCTGGCACTCAACAAGATTAACTAAGTCTCCCTTTTTCTGGGCTGTTACTTCCTCAGACTGTGGGTAAGACAGAGACAGGGAGCTAGCTATTCTTCACTCATTGGGATTTCTAAGTGGTTACCCGAGGGAGCTTGAGTAGCCCTGATGATTCTGTCTGCCTGTGTAGCCTCTGCACATGATAAAGCACAATTCTGTGTGCACACAAAAGAACGTGGGTGATAACAAATATTTGTATATGGCATAATACTTCCTTAAGTATTTTCTCATAAATTGTGAAACTTGGTTTTCTAAGTAAACTCTGTAGTAAATATGTAAAATATCACTGCTATTAGACAGATAAGGAAAATTAAATACATATTATTCAAGGATCTAATCCAAATTTTCAGGATGAGCTGATGGCTTAGTGACACAAACAAAACATCTCTTATGGCTTATTTCTACACACACACACACACACACACACACACACAATGCCTTTTAACATTGTAAAATATGCACTTGCTTTTGCTAATTTTGAAGGAATTTTTTCTTTCATTATTTATGTTCTCAAATATAAATTAATTGAAAGCTACTTTAAAAATTAATATATTCTCATTAAACTGATCTTATAAGATGCTTTTGGAAAAACTAATTAAATCTACTCATCTGGCTTTCTCCCTCTATCTAGCCGTTTGGCTATTGCCAAGGTTTAAAATATTGTACATTCGCTGGTTAGAAAATACTATGTGAAATTGAAGGCAGTCTATCCTTTGCTGTCAAGTTTTTTTCATAAGGAAAGGGAATTCTCACTTCCATAATATAAAGGGGAAAATGAATAAACATGGACAGGCAAGCCAACGACAAATGCCAGAAATGAGCCAAACAGATTCACTAGCTCTTGAATTACAAGCAAATCCAGCCCATCATCTCCCATACAATTATGCTGCACCCCATTTCACTCTCTTGTGATGTATCAAGGTGCCCTACGGTAGATGGCACACAATGTAATTGCGATTGTTGAATTGGGAAGGGTTGAAATAAATAAACATTTACTGTCACTCAATTTGGATTGCAGCTGCACTAGTGTTTGCAGGCAGATTACAGGTAAGGGCTCAACGTTTGTCAGTGTGACGAGTCTCTTAGGATAACACAAACGAGGCTACCTATGTGAGACAGATACTGATTAATAATAACCACCAAACATGAGACGAGACATGAGTCTACAGGCAGTGATGAGATAGACATGGACAAAACCTAGCTTCTTCAGTGTATAAATACATCTGTGATTCCTACCTAAGCTCGGACTTGTGGCAGCTCCATGAGTTTAACACCAAACTATGATATTAGGATATTTATTCTCACGTAGACATTAGAAATGTGAATTTTTTATTAAAGAATTTTTTAAAAAATCTAAAGCACAAATGCTTGAGGCCAGTGAATGACAGAGAAACATTCATGGGTATTGGAAATTGGGGACCAAAGAGAGTAAGTTGCCAGAATGTGAGTTCATAGTCATCCAACAACAAAAATGTCTATGGTGCAAACAGATAATTCTAAATTATTGGAAGGTTAACACATTTGGCTCATGAGTCTAAAACTTGATCATTTTCTCCCTTTGCATTTCATTATTGATCCAGAGAATGAGTCCAAAATCCCAAACACAAGCCAAGATCATAATTATGATTTTAATAGCTTACAGAAATTCACTGTTTCAGTATTTCATGGCTAAGATGCACTAAGTGATCAGAAAAAGCTACACTGAATGCTTATTTTCTGTCCCTGTATCTTCTTGTCTTTTCTCCGCATTTTTCTGGCCATAGTTGCAATATTTCAGGTCTTCTATTAGTCTTTGGTCCATTTTGAATTGATTTTTAGCATAGGGCAGGAGACACAGAAGAAGTTTTACTCTTCTACACGTGGCTAACCAGCTTCCCAATTCCATTTATTAAGAGTCTGCCTTTTCCTAGTGCATTTTGATTCTGTTGTCAGAATCAGATGGTGGTAGCTGTGTGGATTTTGTTTCTGGATCTTGATTCTGTTGTTTTGGTCTATCTATCTATTTTGTGTCAGTACTATGCTG
This sequence comes from Megascapheus bottae, assembly GCF_031878675.1. Classification (NCBI taxonomy): domain Eukaryota; kingdom Metazoa; phylum Chordata; class Mammalia; order Rodentia; family Geomyidae; genus Megascapheus; species Megascapheus bottae. The sequence continues at coordinate 3,875,253 of NC_143537.1, read as the reverse complement.
CTTTTTTTGGTGGCTTCATGGTGTGATTTAATTTTAAGTATTCTGACCACCACTGGTGTAGATTTGGCTATTGCTTTGGCCATACTTCCTTGAGAATTTTCACATTGGTCAATATTCCATGTAGTTCTAAACTAATGCACATTGTCATATGCATTGTTCATGTCAATTAGATCAATTGATGAATTTTGTAACCAATTCAATCAGTTACTAAAAGGTGTTTGTAGTTTCTAAACAGAAATGAAGATATTTCTCTTCTGACAGTTTTCCTTCATGTATGTTGCTTGCTGCAGGGTGAATACATGTTTAAGATTGTTCTGCTAATGTGTGAATTCATTTTTAAGATTGTCTTCTTGATGCATTGACTCTTTATCATAGTGAATTATTGAAATTTTACTCTGATAATATCCCTTCACCTGGTCAGGTATTACTATAATTATAATTACTTTCTTTTGATCGGTATTTATATAATATAGCGTTTTTTATTGTCTCACTTTAATCTGTGACTTTGTATTCCAAATAAGTTTTATATCTAAAACTTACAATTGGGCCTTGCTGTTTTATATGATCTTGAATTCTCTGTCAGCTCATTGATATGCTCAGACCATTTTCATTTAATATAATTTGTGGTATCATTGACCGTAAATGCACCATTACTGTGTTTTCTGCTATTTGTCCTAGGATTTCTTTCTTTCCCTTTTTCTGTTTTTTTCCCTTTTCTTTCCATTTTTTTCTGTATATTTTAGTTTATTTTGGCTTCAAATGGGGACTTGCGCTTGGTATCTCTGATGCTTTGATTCACTGGCTGATGTTCTAACACCCAAGCCACACCTTCAAACACTCTGCTTCTTTTAGAATAATAAGTCATATGGCTCCATTGCAGTTATGCTTTCTATAAATTTGTGAGATTTTTAAGGGTTTATCTGTAAGATTCACAGTAAATATCAGGAACTTATGTTATACTTGTTAACGATATATCAATCACTACAAAGTGTCGTAATGATCAAGAGGCCTTGTACTCATACCTGTATAGTTAAATGGGAAATTCTTTGTACAACTACATAAAGATTAAAATAACATTAAAATTACAAGATTTAGAAGAGGAATATAAAATACATTTAACAAAAGTGAAAGGAGTTATGTCCATAATATAGGAAGCCATAATGAAAGATGTATTACTATCATTGTAAAATATCATACGCTTACCAAACTGGTTAAGCACAGGCAACTTGGATTTGACAGCCATGCCAAAAATATAGATCAGTGGAGACATTCATGTGCTACCTGAAAGAGAACAATTTTTTATTTTTGGGAAAAAATTGGCACATCATTATTGTTTACATTGATTATGCTTGGTAAATTACTTAAGTATTTATCTATAGTGTAAAAATTACATAAAATTTCATATATAGTAACAGAACTATGAGAGAACCACAGTTATACTCATAGAACTATGAGAGAAGCATAGATGCCCATAAAATGAACATTCTATATTTTAATATCTAAAACTAGAAGCTAAAGTATGTAGCTTAAAGAAATATAATTATACTTTTTAAAAGTGAAAGAGATAAAGAACATCAAATCTGGATATCTTTGTCTACAAGATAGAAAACAGTGTGATCAAAGGATTTATACAGACTTTGGTGCTATGGAGAATACTTCATTTTTTAAAAAAACATACCTGGTGTTGGTGAGGATGTCTGTGTGTTTGTGTTGCAACAATTGTGTATGTGTCCCATTCATAATTGGGGTACTTTTATGCACACGTGTTTTATTTACTATTTATAAAGTGAGAAAAATGGGACTGGAAAAGGGACTGGAAAGTTTAAAGGGATTTTTCTTGAGAAAGGAAACAAGAAGTGGGTAGGTTGTCAGATAAGGCCCTGGGGCTATAACATGTGGACAATTGCTTCATACTTTATACTGGTAGGGTTTAATCAGTGGGCCATCCCTCTTTTAGAACATGCAGAACCAGGGAGGCACAGAGGACCAACTTGTGCTCTTTCTACGTAAACATGACATGCTCTGTGTTGCTGAAGCTGGGTGGACATGATATTCTAGAAAAACATTATGGATATTTTGATATCATTTGTCAGCACTGTTATTTTTCTGCCTCTTCTCCATAGCATGGATAACCCTGAAATACAAACATGCTTGGTTCATGAGGTGTCACAGAGATGTAGATCACATCACAACTTTTTACTTCACACAAGTAATAGTTGCTAGTGATTGATTGTCAAAAAGCAAAAGAGAATTAGTCACAGAAGCATTAAGACATTTTAAATATGAGTTGACGTCTACAATCATGTTTGATGACCATATATATTTGATTAGACTTTGGGAGCAATGTGTTATTAGATGGCATATAAACAAAGGAAAACGACCTGGTAAAGAAAGTAGTGCAACCTAGCGGTGGTGTAAGGAGTGAGAAATCCACAGGTTCCTCCTCTCAATAGTAGAAAGACAGGCAGTGGCTCTCAGCATCACCTGGTGCTAAGCAAAGAAGCTGATTTGAGATTGGGTGTGAATTTAATAGGCTCTATTCCACAAAGGATTATGAAGCGAACACAAAGGAAACGAAAGAATTTTTGAAAGGGATTTTTTCTTTTTACTCTCCCCTTGACTCTCTAGCGAGCTGACTAGTAAAATCTGAGCATTAAAAATAAATTTCCAATGGGGATATTATCGATCCACTCCTGACAGAGACTAAAGTCACTTTCGGCACTTCAGCAGATTAAATGACTGTTTATTGAATTTGGGGTCACCTCATAGAAGCTATTTGACCTGAGGTCTTCTCCATCAGCCTTGCTAGTGGGCTGACAGAAACACGAGGAAGGAAGGATGGAGTCTGTATAGTGGGGTGGAAGTGGTTGTTTTTTAAAGGAAGGCAACCTGGTGGGTAAATGAAAGATTCCACAATTTTTTAAGAAAGCACATGCTTCAAAACCAGGCAACTCTATTTTAAATACAAGTCATTCATATCCAAACAATACAACCTGAACAAATAAATATCATCTAGTGTGTTTCCCCATCTATTAAATTTTATCTTCTTCAGCGTGGTTTTTTTTTTAACAGGATCCCATAACGTGCTGGAAGTAAAGCTTCCAGACATGGCTGTTTCCCCTGCCTACCCTTCACTGCTTTCCTTCCCATCTTCCTTCCTTCCTTCTCTCCATCTCTCTCTCCCTCCCTCCTTTTTCTAAACCTTCCTTCTGTCTTCATTTTGGGTCTACATTTCTTTGATTCAAAAAAATACATGTTCCTTCGGTTCGTGTGCTAAAATTGTCCTTGCTAGTGATAAACATGAGTCCTGCTTCCTGTCACAAATGCTGACCAGAGAGAAATCCAGATCAGCTTCACAATAGTCAATCAAAATGTCTCTCCCTTTGTCCAGAAAGACTGGGATCAGGCCCAGTGTCTCCCATCTCCTACCGGCTCTCCATGATGGCATCCCTGCCTTGTTATCTTGTGTGGAAAAAGCCAGGCTAGCAAAACCTCCCCTGCAGTGACCTGGGCTCTGCTTCTAATTACTTCTGAGCTCAGAGGGGACTTTTTTCTTCCCTAAAGGCTTCCTTATGACTCTATTGGCAATTATTTCCCATTACACAATGAGCTTGATCAGCTCTGTTACCCCAATCCTCTAATTATGGTCACAGATCAATGCATTAGAAAATTTCCTTACAAGGAATAGGCAGTAAGTTGCTTACTATGACATTATCTGCAGGCACAATTTAATGGTGGGGGAAGGGAGGCTTCCCCATATGCATTGCAATATGAAAACATGTAACCATTGATATAGCCACCACTCTTAAGCCCCAAACCAAAATACCACTCAATACATTTATTGCTCCCCTACTAATGTCAGCCCATCTTCATATGCAAAATAAAATGACCAGCTCCCAAGAGGTTAGCATGTGTTTCCCTACTTCCCAGATCTATTGAACTGGAAATGGAAATGGAAACCTTTCTGATAATGAGCGGCTGCATAAAAGCCCAGAGTGTATCCCATAGCTACAAATCAAAGTTATGGCCTACCTCTTTCCTATACCCCATTTGGCCCAGGCAAATGGAAGTATTGGATACCTTGCCAATCCTTCTTTTTGTGTTTCCATTTTCAGAATGGATTCCATTCTTTGCTCTTCTTCCCATGTACACTGTCTCAGGGTGGGACTATCTTACCAAGGAAATTGCTCCGTGGCTGCTAGCAATAAATAGTTTTAATTTTACCTCTTCATCTTCATTTTAACTTTCATCTTGAATTTCCCATTTTCAAGTATCTGACTAAATTGATTTGATGTTTAATGCTTGCCAAATAAATAATGAGGCTCTGAATGAGTCCATATGTAATAAGGCAAGAATTTTCATTACTCCTAACATCGCTCTAATCAGGCCATGATTAAATTATTTCTAACATTCTTAATACCAATGTGAAAATATGCTAAAGACTCAGAACAATTTAAGGCTTCTCACCACGGCTTCCACCAAGCGCCTCTGTGTCTAGCAGTTTATCACTAAGTTGCAGGAACTGGCCTATAAGGGTTTATGCTAATGATGATGCAAAGAACCTATCTACAGGTGCTCCTTCTATCTCAGCTCCATCTTTAAAATCGTTTATGAGTCCCTAGTAATAACCCTCAGGACTGCTGAACACTGATTAACACTTACTAGGGGAAAAGAATCTTAAATAATCACACAATTTGCAAATTGTAGAAACCTAGGCAGATGTTCAACTCATGGTTATTTTGCTGTGGGTGGAGAGTGCCATTCTCTAAACAGAGGGGGTGTTGCTCTGATCTTCTTCATTTAGAATCCAATGGCAGCCTAGCCATGTCTCCGAATCAAGGTCACTTCACTCTGGCATCAATGGCCTTGCTTCCTCTGTGCAGAACACACCCTTGTATGTGAAGGAGACTGGTAACTCAGGTTTCTGATTTGTTTGGAGCAGAATTGGAGTCTGACAGTAGTACCACCCAAGAAATGATTTGCAGCTTTAATGTGTGCCTGCAGAATGGAGATATTGATGAGAAATCTGTATTAGAGCTTTGTGAATCATCATTAAAAGGCATTTAAAATTGGCTTATAAAATACAGCCATTGCCATACTCCATACACTCTCTATCCAAGATTAAGTAGCATATTAGAGTCACGATATGATGTTAATAAATATAAAGCCACTGTATATAGGGCTACTCTATTAGATCAGACTGTGGCAAAAAAGAATGGTTAGTCTTGAGGTGAAAGGTTCTGTTTTCATCACTGAAGCCACTAGAGGTATTTGGTTTGAGGCCAGAAATACAATTTTTCTGGCCACTAAGCTAGCCATTGGGCCTGAACTTTAGTTTAAAAGGACAAAATTGTTCTGTTGCTTGTGAATTCTATTTGTGGATTTATTATTAAGCTTGTTGGATCTGGGCATCAATTTCAGCTTGTGTGAATTCTTAATGTGAAGTATTACTGAAGAGCAAATAGTCCTGTGTGCTCTGTGAAAGGCAGGCAGGATGTGGGGAAGGATGGGAGGGTTTGGGGTAATGATACAAACACAAATAGTCCTATAACTTGGTTCTACTTTGTGGGCTCTATCCAGTTGATTCCTGTGCTATTGCATACACAAAAAAAGCCAGAAGTGGTGCTGTGGCTCAAGTGGTAGAGCACTAGCCTTGAAAAGGTTCAAGGAGAGTACCCAGACCCTGAGTTCAATCCCCAGGTCTGGCAAAAAGTATGTATACCTTTAAGTGGTTGTTTGAAGGGTTTCACTTCTCATGTGAGTTTCTGTGTTCCATGCGCCTTGGTGGGTAATGACTGTGTTATCACTTCCCTCCATCTCTCCCAAGCCCACCTGTCCTCTCCTTCTTCCTGGTTTCCTTTCCATACATGGACGCTGAATATGATGACTGCTTATCTTTCAAGGCATAGTTGAGGATCCTTCATCAGCAGCTCTTTCCTTGACTCTATGATACCCCGATTTGATAGACCCCTGCTGCATCCCAAACATTCCACCAAGTACTTGAGGAATAGGCTCAGCCATTGGGCAGAGTGCACTCAGGAAGTCTCCTACTGGGAAACAGATGCTCAACAGGTGTCGATGGAAAGGCATAGGATAGGATTATGGTTTCTGAACATCATTGGAGCCCGGTGGCACCTATCTGTAATCTCAGCACTCAGAAGGCTGAGGCAGCAGGATATCTCATTTACACTAAACTTAGGCTTCATAATAAGGCCCAATCTCAAAGACACATTAATTATTTTAAATACCAGTATTTGTCTTTGAGGCAAGATCTGAAGTCATAATTTCTAGGAAGGCAATTGTCAGTCTCATTGCCTTCCATGTCCCATGGGTATCTGGATCTTGCACATAAAGCAAGAATATCCTTTCCGCAGCCCGTACCCCTCTCCCACCTTAAACCCTATCTTCCTTCCACAACTAATTTGCTTTTATTAAGATTCTAGCTTAAACCACTGCCTCTATCTTTCCAAGGTGGAATGAAGTGCCTCTTTAGAATTCCTCCCCCACCCCTTGAACACCCTGTTATTGTGTACTTTATTCAATTGTTTACTTACTGGCTTATATATCTAGAAACCATTACCCAGTGCATTTCTGAAGTGAACTGCAGAACTCAGCACCCTAGAGATGACGCACACTTAATAAATGCTCACTGCATCACTGAGGAAGTATTTTGCCGAGGGAACTAGCCATTTAATCTCAGTCCACTCTTAAACCACAGATCTTAACTGTAAGAAATAAAACTAAAAGCATATCTATGATGATGCCCTTAAAAATCATTGAAAACATTTGAGAAAACCAGTGGCAACCTAACACTTAAATTTGATTTTGAAACTCTTCCAATGGTAATTTCTGATACCATTTCTTCAGCACTCATATGCAAGATATTATGTGAATTGCCTTAAACAATGTTTATGAAACTGATTTCTCAAAACTGTACTGATGTAGGCATTATCTTTTGTAAAGAATGAGAAAAAAGATCTATGCATTATAAATTAGTATCTTGTCTAAGGTCCCTCTTCACCTAATATTAGAATGAAGCCCTAAACCCAGATGTGGCTTGCATTGTACCATAGTGAAAATAATTTCTCTTCTCAAAAATTACATGATTTTCAAAGGCCAAAAAGATTTTCTGATGACTTGTTTGAACTATGATCCCCTTTTACCTCATGCCACAAATTATGTATGATTGTCCCTAACAAAGGGAGATGAGCAAAAAGAACTTCCTGTGGTCTGCTTCCAGTCTTAATTCTGGAGAGTAGCAGCTATGAAGATAAGAAAAGTAAAAATGTGCAAAATACAAATACTTACCTACATATAGTGCCTAGACAGTGTTCTATGCTCCTTCAATAACAGCTGTTGAATAAGTAGTCCTCAGAACAGTAGAATAAATAACATATGACTTCTTAGAAAACCACATTTGAATGGGGGAAAATATAACAAGTAGAATAAGGGATGAGAGCCTAGTAACTTTTATGAACATCCAGAGGGCAGTGAATTAAAGGGTCTTCTCTGTTGATACAACAGAGCATCTATATATTTGATGAAATTTCTAGAAACTGAAATTACCCATCAAGTATCTATAGCAGGAGAGCCGTAAAGCCCCACATATAGCAAGGATTTATCACAATGTAGAAACTAGAGCTGGAGGGGAAAGCTGTGTAGTTGACTTTTTTTACTTGCAAGATCTCCATTGGCTAGTGGAAGCTGTGGTCCACAAATGGGCAGTAGGCAGGTATTAGCATTAAAGGTAATCCTAGCTACTCAGTAGGCTAAGATCTGAGGATCACGGTTTTCAGGTAGCCTGGATGGGAAATTCTGGGAGACGTCAATTTCCAATTAGCCACCAGAAAATGGGAAGTGGCACTGTGGCTCAAAGTGGTAGAGCACTAGCCTTGAGCTGAAGAGCTCAGAGATGGTGCCCAGGCTGTGAGTTCAAGTCTCATAACAGACCAAAGAGGGTAGGTAGGGAAGAAAAAGGTAAATCCTTGACAATCAGGCTTTGTGGAAGTCACCTCAGTGTAGAATCAGGTGCTCTTGGAGTGTTGTAGTGGGAGAGTGAGATGCAGACGGAGAACTGGTTATTTTCTACTGAAAATAGATGCCGGTTGGCCACCATTTAACCCTGAGTAAACCGTTTCCTGGTTTGTAGGCACTGGATGTGTAGCATTTCTACCTGGGCTACTTTGTTTTCAAAGCCACCTTTCATGCAAAAGGTGGTAGAGTGATCTGTACTGGACTGATGGGGTAACTGGGTTAAATATGTTCACAGTCACACAATAAGCACTATTTGACACACAGATGAGTTGAAACACAGAGTTTGCCTCCTGAGCCCGACCTCTCAGCCCAACAGTGAAATTCTTTTACTGAGAAGAATGCATTGTGCAGGATTTGATTGCTGCCTTGTTACTTTTTTTTCTCCCCCCACGTTCCATTCTTTCAGCAAAATTCTGTAATTATTGCAGCAAGTAGCAAGGCCTTCTTTCTTTCATCTGCTAAAGAAAGTCTTCCCATTTGCTTTAAATTCAGGTTTCTGCTCAGGAGATAATAGTTTAGATTTGGATTTGTCTAGCTTTGATCTTAACCTTTCCCCCCAAAGCTTTCACACAAAGAGCTTAAAAATGTCATAAATGGAGGCTGGTAGAATATGTACAAGCCTGTGCTAATTATACAACTCAGGGGTATTGTGTTAGAAAACCTAGAGCAAGTGCAGACTCTAAGTTCCTACTTGAGCTTGAAATAACATGGTAACTGGCCCTTCTGAAAAGAAGTTCAAGACCAAATACATCTAAGTGATCATGGTGAAAGAGAAATAACTGGCATTGGCTATTTTTCCCCCTAAATCACTTTTATTAAGACAGCTTTTGAAAGCCATTTCTGTTCAAATTTACTGCAATGGAGAAACACGATACAGCAATTACTATATATAGAAGTCATCTTCAATGGTGAGGATAATACAGGTTATTCAGGACCTGAGACTGTCCCAATTTGGTTACTCCAAAGTGTCTTGTCACAAAAGATTAATGATGGCTCTGCTCATCAATACAGCACTTAAGAGCTCAGTTACCACCATGCTAATATCCCTCGGACCATTCTTTCCTTCTGTGGCTTATCTAAAAGTTTCAGTTCTTTGCCTTTTCAGTTTTACTTTTTGACTGTCCAAGTTAGTTTTCGGGTCTCCTTTTTAGTAGGTTTCCTGTTTAAAGTTCAGTTTTTATGTGTCTTATATCATAATCCAGTAGAGCCTTAGTTAGTAGCCATACTTTTTTCCTTCTAGTTCACAGCCACAAAACTAGTGACAAAATATCCATGTCACCTTATAGTGTTCAATGTGGTGGGTAGATAGAACCACCCTTCACTAACCTGGTTTGCAAATCCTTTATAGGCCATTAGCTTGCCCAACTGTGATTCCTTTCTTTACACATTGATTCCATTACTTATGAATAAAGAAATGAAGAAAACTGAGGGGCACACTTCTTTCAGGGAGAAAGCAAGCAATTGGTTTAGTGATAAATACATGAAGGGTTTTGCAGTGACAAATCAATATGAAGATCTAGAGGTTGTGAAATATCTCTACATTATCCATATGTTAGGTTGAAGTTCAATTTGTTAGACTCCGAAAGACCATTGGGAAACATCATTTCTCACGTTTTGCAGATAATTGAAAACTTGAGATTGCAGGCTTCTAAAAGTTGGTTGAATACTTTCATCTGAATTCACAAGGTCGCCAACTTATAGTAAATATACCTATATTCAATGCCATAATGATCCACCTTCTTCTAAGTGTTTTATGCATGTTATATCATTTTATCCTTGAGGGTAAATACTACCAGTATTCCTTTTTTATGGCATGGAAAAAATATTGAACAGCAAAAGAATTAAGTATGCAGCCCACTGTCCTGGTTTGGGTAGCAAGTATCTCCTTCAGAGGTTCACACAGTGAAAGTCTGGTTGCCATTTGGCAGTGGTTCTGGAAACTTTAGCAGGGGCAGGTTGGATCTAGCTGGAGAAAGCTGATTGCTGGGGATATGTTCTTGGGGGTTCTGTCTTGTCCTCTTCCCTTCATGTTCCTCTGGCTCGTGTGGTCATGAAGTGAGTGGCCTAGGTCATATCTCACCATAGGCTCAAAATCACTGGAGCCAAGGGTGTTGGGCTCAAAGCTCTGAAACTCTGAGACAAAATAAAGAATTCTCAGCCTGGGGCTGGTGACAAGGTGCTGGTAGCTCATGCCCGTAATCCTAGCCCCTCAGGAGGCTGAGATCTGAGGATTGTGGTTCAAAGACAGCCTGGGCCAAAATGAAAATCTGATCTCCAATTAACAAGCAAAAATCTGGAAATGGAGGTGTGGGTCAAATGGTAGAGCATTAGACTTGAGCAAAAATTCTGAGAGAAAATAAGGGGCCCCAGTGTTTAAACTCTCATACAGGCACAAACAAAAAGAAATGATTCTTCATTTGCATTCCTGTTTTTTTAAGGTATTTGTCATAATGACAGTACAAGTGGAACATATTCTCCTTAACTTTTGGCTGATGTGCAAAAGAGCAGAAATTAAAGCCTTATTTTGGCCCTCAATCTTAGCTCTTCACCCTTTTTGGGCATTTGCCTTTCTCCCAGATGGTGAATGTATTATGCAACTGGTACCAGTTGATTGGTCCTGGGCAGCAGATTGTAGACTTGTGTGCCCTAAGCAGCTATATTCTGTTTCTTGGATCTAAGATGTGTCCCTTTTTTTTAAATCTATTTCCCAAACAGACACCATTACATGAATGGTTTCCTTCGACATTTCTATGACCCAGCCACCTCCTTGAATGTGAACACAGATTAGTGTTGGTGGTGTGATGATAGGAAATCCCACTGCCACCAGATACAAACCTGCCATTTTCTCATGCCCCATCTCTCTCAGGTGTTAACAGAGCAGACCTTTCTATGAGTAACTTCTAGGTACATTTCCTCAGGTACTTGTCACCTGAGCTAAATGGCTGACATTGGGTCCACCCATGCTGAAAGAAAGAATGGCCCATGACTAAAGAATCTTAGACCTCAGTAAGATAAAGAACTCAATGGGCCTGGAGTTTGGCCTAGTGATAGAGTGCTTGCCTAGCACACACAAGGCCCAGGTTTGATTCCTCCAGACTACATACATAGCAAAGCTGGAAGTGGTGCTGTGGCTTCAGTGGCAGGGCACCAGCCTTGAGGAAAAAGCCCAAGGACAGTGCTCCGGCCCTGAGTTCAAGCCCCAAGACTGGCAAAAAAGAAAAGAAAAGAAAAAGAAAAAGAAATAGAGAAATACATTTAAGCCAGGCACAGGGGCTCACACCTGTAATCCTAGCTACTCAGGAAGCTGAGGATCTGAGGATTGTAATTCAAAGCCAGCCCGGGCACTAATGTTTGTGAGACTCTCTTCTCCAATTAACCAGTAGAAACCCAGAAATGGCACTGTGGCTCCAGGGATGGAGCTCAGGGACACTGTCCAGGCCCCACAACCGAACAACAACAACAAAATAATAGAAGAACTCAAAAGGTTTGGCCTCCAGTCTATACTTCCTCAAATCCTGAGAGTCTTGCCTCTGGTTTCTAAAATTTTTCTCTGTTTGATGCACTGAGTCAAACAATCTGTTCTGATGTTCAGTGAAGAAACCATTTTCCTTAGGTTTTTATCCCACGGGGATGTGATGCTGTGGTTTATGATGGAAATGGCAATATTTCTAATTGGTTCAGGCCATGAATTCCTTTATTTCCGTGAAAACATGTTCAAGACACCTGCAGTACTGACTCAAAGCCATTAAACAATCACGGTTTTCAATCACACTTTTCTCACAGTGTTCTCTTGTGATTTTTTCCAATCCCCCAAAACTCACTTTAAATATCCTTTATGTTAACTAATAAACAATGCGGTAAGTTTATACTGCAGTGTTTGAAACACAACATGCATCATCCTCTAGAGCAGACAGAATGGATTGAAAACTTGTAGGTGTTAATGAAACACCCAGAGTATGGACTGGTGACAGGAGTGTCTCAAATGTTGCTCAGTTGACACTACTGTATTGAGGAAAGAGATTTACACAAACACTCATCACAGAGCTGGGACTGCTGTACTATGAGGAAAATTAAAATTCTGGGACCAGTAAAAATGAGGAGTAGAACTGACCATATTGACCAAAGAAATTTGAAGCCAGACATCATTTGTTGAACTTTTTTTGGAATTAATAGACAAGTAGGTCTAGATGTCATCTCAGGCCTAGAAAGTAGGACCTGAGTTATATGTGAACTCTTTGAGGGAGAAAAGAGAAAGCAAACCATGGAGAAGAAACTACACTTCTGTACTTCCAGTGTAGAGTTTTCTCAGTCTTGTTTTGTTTAGCTGGGTTCATTTTGGTCTTGAGAACTTCTGATTTAATGCCACCTTTTCTCTCTCTTTTTAAATGATAATTACTGTCTTTTAGCTATCTATAAGGAAAATTTTAGTCTTACCTGTAAAATTCTGTTTTCATTGCAATGAATAACTTGTAAGGACAAAGAATACCCACAGCTCCACCACTGATACACTGATATTTGCTTGTTCCTCTCCCCTTCATTTTAATATTCACGTCTGTGGACATAAGTGCAGGATACATAGATACATACATTTATGTGTGTATACATTCTGTAGACTTATATTTGAAGTTCTTGCACAAAGTATAAAATTTTTGCTCTATTTCAGTAGTAAGGTGTGACAGCTGGGTATAGATATCAAGATATCACAAAGCTCATGTAACTACATATTCTTATTATTACACTATTCTAGCTGTTACTTATATTGAGTCTTTTGTGATATATTATAATAATAAGTCTGAAATTTAAGGAGCCTCTGTTCATTCCATGTTAATAACTCACAGCTAGAATTTTAAAAATCATTTTTCTCAGTTAAATCGTTCAGAAATAGAACTTCCTCAATTTTTCTTCATGTTTAAAAAGAACAATCTGCACATTGAGGTAAAGATTTAAACTCAGCACCTCATTGGCTTTTAATCACAATCAATTATTTTAGATTTCCACAAATGATCTTGACTCCAATAAATGTTTTGTGTTTGGTTGGATGGTCATTGGTTTGCCTTCTGATTTGAAAGTATCTTTTCCTCCCTTTTCTCATTCCTTCACGATGTGTCTTAGTTCATCTTCATCTTGAAGGTCTTGTAGCCCTGCTGTGCCTTTTGTAATGGCTCCAGGAATGGAGAGGGGTGGGGGAGGGTGGTCCACTCACTCACAGCTATCTTCTGTAAATCTTTCTTGACCCTGATTTTCCTGTCCTGTAACTATTTGCCTTCTGAACTCCTTTTGTTCCAGGCTTCCAGATCTGTAAAGAAAGAAATAGTCTTTAGTGAATGTGTTCTTCCCAGAATGGTGCGTGGTCTATGGCTTACAATGAGCACCTAAATCATACCCTGAATTAACTGGGAAATGTAATTCAATTTTCTTATCATTTGCATGCTCAGACCCTTGGGAAGAAGTACTTTTTGGTATGATAATGAAGACACTTGGGATGGGCTTCTCAGACAATCAGTGCCAGGGAAAGGTTGAGGACTTAATTCTCCAGCCAGCATTGGGTGACTGGGCACAGGAATGTGAGATGGCATCTCTGTTGTGGTATGGCCTGGAGCAGAGCACAGGGGTGTGATAATGAGAGACAAAGCTTCCTGATATTCAGGTGAGTTATAGAACTCTTGTATTCTCAAAGCAATGAGGTGTTTTAGGAACATACCATGAGAAGACAATTTTGTATTTGAATTGAGGATTCCAGAACACAGAGCTGAGATGGAGGGATGGTGAAAGTATAAGTGGAAAAGTGTGTGTGTGTGTGTGTGTGTGTGTGTGTGTGTGCATTAGCAAACACTGGAAACAGTTTTTAAAAAATGGAGTGGTCAAGTGCTGGGGATTGAATCTAGGGCATCTCAGTCCAGTGTTCTATCTAGTCCAGTGAGCTAACCTACCAAACAAGCCAGTGGTCAGATTAAACAAGTAATAACAGTAACAGAGGTCGGCAGAATTGCAATGGGGGCATTGTATGTATCCCTGTATTTTCTCAAGGGTTTCTCTAATAAAACCGGGAGGCTCAGTACTTTTGCACAGGTAATGGGTTGAAACAGGAAGTCTGTCCATTCTAAAGCCTCTATGGCTCCACAGCTCATCCAGACTTCTCCACCGGGACTTCTCTTACCCAGCTTTAAACAGACAAGTAAACTAGAAGGCTGAAAGGAAACAACAGCATCCAGGAGAGGGTCTTCCACCCCCCCCTTAAACTTTTGCCCATTCACTTTAATTGTGCTGTCACTACAAAGGCGTGGGGGTACCTCCCTAGCTGGAAATGGCGGCATCTGTTCCACTCCTGGTGTGATCACAGCCACAGCCAAGCTTCCCCGCTGCTCCCTTACCTCCTCTGTGCATTTCAAGAGATTCCAGGGCAGCTGCAGGCAGGAACTTGGTCCTCCCTCCTTGTGTGGAGAAGGTCACCAGCCTGTCCCTGAGTGATGAAGGTGAGGAACAGGGAGGTGGCGCCATTTCCTAAAGGTCACCCTGAGGTGGGAGAGGCCCCACGGGGGAGGGTGGCTCCCTGTCCCCCGCTCCCCATCCTGCTCCCTTCCCTCTCAGTTCTCCAGGGGATTTTCTGGATGAGAGGTGGAAGTCAGCAGGCTCCAGGAACAGTGATGAGTCCTTAGCTTTTGATGATAATGGTTAGGCACTGGAGGAAACGTGGAAAAGAAAATTTTTATTAGCTAAGCGATTCAGGACTAAAAATATTTCACAAAGATCAGATGTTCTCTGGTTCTTGGAAAAGAATTCTCTCCCTTTTCAAAACCTATCTTGTAATAAAAGGAGGACGCTTGAGGAAATTCCTCAATTGAGAAAATTCTAAATAGATGGAAATCTAAATTGACTGTGTCTAGCGTTCCATTTCAGACACTGGTTTTCTGATGACCAGAGAACTAAAATACTTCAATGGCTGAATAATAGGATAAGAGCTTCATCTTTCTACAATCATCTTCTTCTTCATTTTTACCAATTCATGGTTTCCTAAATGTGAGTTCTTTCTCCTTGTGGACTTTTGCCATAACCCAATCTGACTTCTCATTCATTTCTTAAGTGATACAATTTTTCTTTAAATTGATAGGTGTTTTAAAAAGCATACAGCACTTTCCTGAGTATGTTAAGTAGGTGCACAACTATTAATAATTTGTTTTAGGATAGCATGCTCTCCACCTCACCTCTCAGACTTGCCTTTCTAACCACTATGTACAAATATTTGATATTAAAAGTAATAAAAATTAAGCAAGGAAAGACGAAGTCAGTTGTATTGCCCCTAGTCTTTTTGATTTTGATATTTTGTTCAACATAAATATTAGGATAATTTTTCAGTCAATGTATTAATAGGGATCATTTTGTGTGTATGTGTGTGTGTGTGTGTGTGTGTATGTGTTGTGTGTGTGTGTGTGTGTTTTATTGGAGACTGACTGCAGTCCTGTGCTAAGTGTACACTTCACCATTGAGGTTTTTTTTGCCTAGCCAGCATTGCTCATCTTGATTACCAAGCTTTTGATGTGCCTCCATTTTGCAGCCAAGGTGAGAGCTTTTCTCCTTTCACCTTAGTCCTGGCCCTGGTAAAGATTAACAGTGATAATGACAGCCAGCAAATTGCATAGCACAGTGTCAGCATAATAGAGAGCAGTCAATAAAAATATGGCGTCATTGCAGACATTATTGTAGCTGATGTTACTCGTAATTTGAGAAAGTTTGTTTTGCTATGTTAATGGAGATTAAGAAAAAAAGCAGGAAGCCCATATAACTGGAAGTATGGGGCATATGGTATTTTCAGCTTCTTAAGAAACATTGGAAGATCTGTTTTTGTTTTTTTTTTCTTTTCTCACATGTAGCCTATAAAAGATTGAACAGTACCTGTGAGTTGTTTTTGAATTTATTGTATGAGAAAGAACCAAAGGAAGAAGTTTCAGGTCCTTTATGACTGTTAGCACTTACAGAAAAATGTTGAATTTGTAAAGATTATATTTAAGCAAACATATTTCTCATTAAATGTAAGTTCTGATGGTTGAGTTGAATGGATTTATCCAGAGAATTTCCTTCAGTTCCAGCTTCTATGGTTGAAGTCTCTGAAGATGTATTCATTCACTGATTCCCTGATCACAGAAACTTGAGGAGACAGGTACAATAACAAGTAACACTGGCTTTGCTGCAAGGATTTATAGGAATTTTTGGAACTATACTATGACTTTTGATGTCTTCATAAAAATCTTTTGTTTCCTTCTATGGCTTGTATCTTAGAGTTTGAGAGTGATGAATAATGTATACATATATATATATACACAGTACATATACATATTGATCATGATATAATAAAAAATAGTATTACTCCTTAGTCTCTGAAAAACCAACTAAGTGATTTCAACTACTGGTGTATCTGTGAGATGGACTGGTGATGGAATGCAATTGCAAATGTTAAATCATGTGATCAAGAGATTTCTACATAGAGAAATGGCAATCAAATTTGGGAAGCTTCTTCAAGTGCAGAAGAATAGCAGGTCACAAAAGCTCTGTTCACATGACAGGCCTCACAGCCTGCCCTATTCTTTTCATCCTCCAATGTACCCCTAAAATAAACTCAGCAAATTCCCCTGCATTCTGTGAAGTGTTTTAGCCATGAGAGCGCTTGAGAGGCTTTGGAGACCATGGAACTTGAGGAAGGTTCATCAGATGCACCTGTGCCTGGGAGTGTTTACACGTGGCTGGTAAAGTGGGTACAGTCTTGTAGGGTTGTGACCTTTACTTGTAATGTGTGCTGTGACTCTGAACAATTGGCACCGAATCGGCCCAGTTGATGTTAGAGAATTAGAGGCCTGCTAATAAAATGTACTGGAGGTTCCCTTGATAAAATATTTAAGCTTGTGCAGATAAGTTGGGGTTATTCTAGCTAGATGTTGGAAATAAGAATATCAGTATGGTGAGCATTTCTCTAGTTTGTTATTGTACTTTATCTACCCTTCCCCCCAGTTCTTTTCCTGAGTCATCACATTTCATAGGGCTTTAAATGTAAATAACTGGTGAAACTCATGTAAACAAACGTTTCACCTGTTTTCCTTTGGGAGTGGTAAACTAGCTAACTGGGTAAGTTTTCGTTTAGTTAAGATTGTCATCGTTCCTGCTTCTGAGAGACTTCCACTGTCTCCTCACCCCTAAGTGACCTTCAAAATTGAGCTCACAGGCGTAGAAAGGAGAAACTTGGAGGTGAAAAATACAGAGCTGTGATGTGCTCACACCAGCAGCATCACACCCTCGTGTGCTGGTGAGGTGTGCACATTCACAGCCCCCGCCCCATTCACGGGAGGGATCTGGATTTCCTGGATGCACACCACGACTTCCCAGGTGATCCAGATGATTCTCATGGATGGGAAAGCCTGAGCCTTCTGGCTTTTCCCATACTTTAGGGAAAGTAAGTGCAGGTGAGGGAGTATACTCACAAGAGCAGCTCAGTTTGAACAACAGGCGGATCAACTGGTGTCCAGAAGGTGTTTTAGGACAGGACTTTTCAAGATGATGACCAGGTAAGCCCCAGGCAAACTGCTTGAACTCGGTCGCCGTGATTAACTGTGTGGCACCTGTGCATTTTGTTTATTTATTTTTTGTTGTTGTTGTTGGATACCTTTGATTTTCTTTGAGGGATTTCCCTTAGGCTCTGCGCAGGACTGGCAACACCCATGCTATCATAGACTTGGGGAATTCGATAAGGTATCTACTTAGAGTTGATATTTGGTCCTTGCTGGGACGGCTGCTATTGGTCTGTCACTTTCTTTTCTGCTGAATTATTTCTCGCTTTGCTGTGACCTAAGTAACCACAGGTGGCCACTGGGCTTAAGTGTGTGAAGTCGAGTTCATTTGTTCTTTTTAGTTTTCTCTGTTGTATGGTTTTATGGGTGTTAGCCCCAGCCAGGATCAATCTCTCCTTTTGTTTTCTGGATTGTGCAGAATTCCTCCCTAATGGTGTAAATTGTCACTGAGGCCAGCGCATCTCATTTGTCAAAGTGTGTGTTGGATGTTGCTTTCGATTCTGAAGATCCAAATATGGGAGCAGATGTCACTAGAAGTTAATACAGTCAATGGCAGTAATTAAAGAGGGTCATGTTTACTTCAAGTGTGCCTTGATTTGGATACATATTTTGAAAGCTCATTTGTGAAGAGATAGACTAGGAAGTGTTCCAAAGAAAAGACATTTCTCTTTTTCGATGATCAAAACAGAAACAAGACAAAACATTTAGCAATTTGTCTATCTCTAATGAAACTAATGGGTTTGGCGGGTGGGTGTTTCTTCGAACATAATAACTGTACAAATTAGTTGTTTTTATAATGTCATAGAAAGCTCGTGTTGCATCGCTTGGTTTTCTTAAAGCTCTTACAATGAAGACTCAATTATGATGTATTCACAAACAATTAGATTTGACTATTTGGATGCAAACTATTGGGGCCATTCTTTTTTGTAGCAGTTTTTAACCAGTAAAAACATTCTGCTTTGTCTATTAAAATACTCATTCTGTAAATTGCTTAGGTTTTTTTTTTTTCATATGATTTAGGGTATATAGCCAAAGTGCTTACTTGCTCTGGTTGTACGTATCTCTCTCTCTCTCTCTCTCTCTCTCTCTCTCTCTCTCTCTCTCTCTCTCTCTCTCTCTCTCTCTCTCTCTCTCTCTCTCTCTCTCTCATGTTTTTCCTATTTATCCATGCAATTTGCTGGGTAAGTCCAATGAATTATGTCTAAAATAGGAGTTTTCTTTCCTGAACCAATGACTCAATCTCAAATATCTAAGAGCTTTAGAACCTAGCTGAAAGAGCAGTCATTTTCAAGAGTTCTAGTCTGTGTATGGGGTCATCTCTGTGTAACTATAAACTCTAATACATGACTGTCTGTCTGCTCTTGTTCTGGAACATTGGTAACAATGGGTGAGTTTATAAAACTCCCAACAACTGAGGAAAATCAGGTATCATAGAACATTAACCATCGAAATATCTCTTAGGTATATGCCATGTTGGAGACTACATACTTTTGTTTCATGTACAGCACAATTTCTGTCCTAAGCATGGAAGTAATCTTTTTGGGGGGAGTCTAGGGCTTGAACTCAGTGCCTGGGATCTGTCCTTGAGCGTCTTTGCTTGAAGCTAGCACTCTTATCACTTGAGCCTTAGGTCCACTTCTGCCTTCTTATGGCAGTTTAGGTAGGTAAGTGGCTGGCTGGCTTTCAACTGTGAATGAATAAATGGATAAACTCATTGTATAACCACTTCTAAAAAAATCAACATCATCTCCTCTAGTGATTGCTTTTTTTTCCTTTCATGATAAACCTTCCCATAACATCTGCCATTACCCTGAATCATACATCTAATAACAGAGAGCCCTATCATTTATGCCCCTGCCTCTCCTTCTGCCCAGCCTTATAGAGATGTGCATTAGTAGGCACCTTCCCTTATTCTCATTCTGTTTCTCCAACATCTGGGATTATTTCCAGTGACACCTCTTTCCTCTAAAAATAAGTTTTGAACAAGATTATGGCTTTGATAGTGAATGACTGAAAGATATCTTTTGAATAGCCTTTCCCGTGATGGAATGCCCAATGATGGAATAGAATCCTGTGCATGTGGCTTTCTTCAGTGTGGCACCCAATTTAATCTCTTAGTAGTGGGGACAAATTACTCTATCAGTAGTTGGGATGAACAAATCACTTGCAGTTTACATGATGCTCAAACAGGAATGATGGGGGCTTTTCGTCATGTGAGCCATCATTATCTTTATGCATCATGTCAATTTTGTGAGCATCCAGCACAAGTTTGCCCAGCATAGTTTGCATGTGCATCTACTCTTTTTCTTATGTGTGATCTACCTTTCAAGTGAGACATACTGGGTTGTGTACTTGGAATTTCAGATTATAAGAGGCACGAATATAATTGTATAATGATGGCCATAAAAACTTCTCCATCATCAATGAGCTATCAGTGCATGGCGAGAGTCAGACAAGCAACTCAGGTTCTGTGATATGGAAGCTTTTCCTTGTTATTTTGGAATCAGTTCTTTTAAAGACATGACAACTCTCCACACGGTCATGATGGGATGGAAGTTCATTCATATTCAGCGGTGGTAACATATTTATTCAGGTGCCAAATGTAAAGTGTTAATGGATTAAAGTCTATGGGCAAAGTGAGCAATTGTACTGTAAATGTTACTTAAGTGAATTTGGCCTGCAAAGGCATTATTGATTTATTTTTATCTAATTTGGTTTGTATTGCAATTCAGGCTCGAGACTGAGGGTTAAAGTCATCTGTCATCTGTAGGTGAAATGACTTCAGGTCACCAGGGAGCTAAACGAAGTGGGCAGGAAGTGTCTTCCTGTGAGAAGATGATGAGAGTGGAAATGTTTTCCAGTCCAGTGGGGTGGTGGAGGGGGCAGTGTTAATCTCCTCCCAAGGACACTGGGAAAACCTGTTCTGCCAGGGAAAAAGCAGTCAGCTATCAGTCAGTGAAGCACATTGGTTACCCCGTCCATATTAAAATAATATCCTCTTAGTGCTGGGGGTGACATCTTGCAAAGCTAGCTGCAAAGCTTAGGGATGTTGCTTATCATCGATCATTTTGTTGCAAACCATCAGAACAGGAAGAAAGGTGCTGTGGTAGCTGATGTACAAAGAAACCTGTTGAGGATTTGGTGTTCATGCTCTCCATTCTACAAATGTTTATGGTTATAAAGAAAAGAGAGGGTAGCTGCTAAGCAAAGAAAAGTTATCTACTACATAATCACTGAATAACTACATTTCATGTTAAATGACAACCAGGACCTACTGATTGAATAGTGTCACTAAAGTATTACGAAACCATCACAGTATATAGTGTTAATCCCATAATTACTATTCCCTGCATTCTTGACAATCATAATGAAAGAGACAGTAATCCATATTTTGTCTTTTGTGCCAGTACTGTGCCTTGAACTCAGGACCTGGGTGCTGTTTCTTAGCTTTTTCTCTCAAGGCTAGTATTCTGCCGGTTGAGATTTCCCACTTTTTCCATGGTTAATTGGAGATAATAGTGTCAGTCGCAGCCTTTCCTTTTCTATAGGCTTTGTACATCTCAGACTCTTGAGTAGCTAGGATTCACAGGCCTGAGCCATTGGTGCCTGCCTTTAGTAATCAGTATTTTAAAATACTCATAGTTTACTCAGAAAGCAAACAGCCTTGGTATAATTTACTGGTTTGTGATTTAAGACATCTCTCTGTGAAGCAAGGAAGTGCTCCCAAATTAAGATAAGAGACCAGAGGCCTACAGAGGCCTATTGGTGACCAGAACAGAGCCGCCTGTTTCAGGGACTATTACAGTGTGTGCTGAGGAATGCAAGAGGCTGGCACTGTCCCCCGAGTCCTCTGCTCCTAGAATGGGAAAGAGATTGATTAATTAAGCCAAACAGGAGAAGCCCAGGAGTCTCTAACTATGAAGTCTCTCATGACTTCTTGCACAGAATCCCTGGCTTGGAACATCTGTGCTAGAGATGCAGTCAAGTTCCACTTCACAGTTCTGTGTAACAACTTACTTCCTTTCCTCATGTTATTGCTATTATTTTTAAAAATAATCACGCCATACTGGTCTGTGTGCTTCAGAGGATAGACCTTGGTTTCTTAACTTTAGCTCGAACTTCTGTGACCCTGAAGTTCCCCATATTTCACCAGAGTTTTTGCAAAAACCCTCATGCACAAGGGGGAGACACACAGTGAATCCATAGATTCACTCAGGCACTGATGAAGTTTTGGCTTTAACATAGAGGACAAGAAAGTAAAAAAAAAAAATCCCAGAGATTTTATTTTTATGCAAGTTTGGGCTTATCTAATAGCTATCTACTTTTCTGTCTGTCTGGCAGTCTGTTTTTATCTCCCATTCCATCTATTTAAAAATATCTTTATAGTCTTTCAGTAATTGTACAAAGGAGTTGCATTCACTAAAGCAGTTCATGAATACATGTCCTGATCAATTGACTTCCAACATTCTCACCTACCTTTCTGAACCAACCCCTTCCCTTACTTATGCAAGGTTTAGTTTATGTACTGATCCCTTTTGCAGTTGAACAAAGCAGTTTATGTGTACAGTCCATTTGATGTGTGTCACCACTTCGCCATCTTCATTCTCCTTGCATCATCAATGTCATCGACATTTTTTCCTCAGAACTTCTCCAGAAATGCTCTCCTCTCCATTCCACCAGCACTTCCTTGCATCTTTATTGCAGAACTTAAAAAGTTATGTTTTATGTTATAGTAAATGACTTGAATGCTTGCCACCCCATAAAATTCTATGTTTCTTCAGGGCAGAAGTCGTCTTGGCCCTCTTCCCATCTCTTTTATTATTCAAGGACTAGAGACCAAAGTGTATACCAATACTGTTCTCAAACTAAGTGTCAAATGGCTAAGATGCATAGGTTTAATTGTTTCCTGGTTCATTGTCCTTTTTGTCTGAAAACAGGAATATTGTCCTTACTTAGTAGATGCCTGGAGCTTCAAAGAAGCACCTGAGACATGTTGGTGAAATTAAAGAAGGAATGAATAAATGAACAAATGAATGACTGAACAAATGAATGAATTCATGAGTGAAGGGATCAGTTGACAAGTCAAGGCTACCTTAGTTGAGGTTCTTCTGGAAATCTCTTCAGTGAATTGGGAAACGTGTGTCTGGCAGTTCTCAGGCAAAATTGAAGTTGCTTTCAGGAGCAGGGTATGGCTTGGTCTTGTAGGCGAGGACTTGCCTGGGTGGCAGGGAGAGATTTGAGTAAACATATCTTGCCTGGAGAAAAGCAGGTGGAATTTGCCTTTTCAACATTTCTGTGCCAAGCCAGATAATTTACTGCTCACTGGGGAACCATTCCTTTCCCGCAGCCACGATGTGAGCCTTACCACAGCTGTGGAGCTAAAGTCAAAGTCAAAGTGGATATTGCTGTGTCACTTGCTGGGAAATGACTTTTTCCGCTTGGGTCTGTGTTCCTGCCTGGCAGCTTTCTTATTTGTGTTGAAAAACATGAACTGAAGAGGACTGCACATCTGCTTCTGAGCACATAAGTGGAATACAGGAGGAAGATTATTTTTTTTTCTTCCCCGAGTGTGACTTTAAAATTCCTGGATTTGTTCGCCATCCGACTACATGCATGTTTTTTTTTTTCTTCTGTGTTTCCATCGTTTCCATCCGAGAAGCAGCTGCTGGATGGGGCTGTGTGAATTACACATCGCAGGTAGTCCTGTTAAAGAGAAACAGCACATTTCCCTTCATCATCTCTCTATCCACAATCGTCAGCCCACCAGGAACATCAGCGTCATGCTGACATCTTCCATCGTCCCTATTCCCTTATTTCTAGAAAATTCTCCATCGCGGCCACCTTGTTCTATTGTTCCCTCGGATACTGGCATTTTAAGAGAAGAGTAAGCTGAGGTCTTTGTGACAAAAATCAGAATAGGACAAGCAGGCTAGGAAGTGGCTTGGGGAAGTGATGTGGGCTTATTATTATTTCAACATCATAAAAACACCAAAGATCTCCAGGGCTGAGTCAGAGGTCTTCATAACAGCTTCTTGGTTCAGTAGGCAATGCAGAGAAGGTATAAGGGTATAGGGCATGCTCAGACATAATACCAGTTCCAGAAACTGCAGTATGATAGAGAACACAGAGGAGACAGATGCTTGAGTTTTATTTCTGAACAGATTAGGGAGGCCAATAGGTGGGACTGTCCATACACATTTTAGTAAATGTTCCTTCGGAGACCTTTCATCTAATGTTAACATGATTCGGTGTATGGTAAGAGATGTGCTATGCCTGTATGATCAAGCCATGGCATTCTTCAGAGGGTCTCATTCTGCTAAGAGAATGAATGCACTTGTATATGCAATGCCAAATGATACTTCATGTTAACTCCTTTAGAGAAATGAGCTGTCCGGACCCGTAAGGAGAGACTCTTATCCATTGTTGTGGAAGCAATAAGATAACTTAGAGGCCAATGAAACAAATCTCACAAGTACAATGGAAAGACTCTGGGCCTGAGAGACAGATAACCATGCTCAGAAAGTAAGAGAACCTTCACCAGACAGACCCTCTGAGTGTGACGTGAGGACCAGAGATAGCATGTTACTGGTTGTAGTTGATCTTCTAGCACTTGCCTGGCTCTTCAGAAGGAAAGGTAAGGGGAAGCAATTCAGACACTGGTGTATATTATACTGGATCAGGATAATGAATGGAACAGTAGGAAAACAAAACAAAACAAATCAGTGATTATAACTAACCCATGGGCAGAGTTTGCGGCGTGTATTCTTTGGCAAATAAAAGTTTGATGGGAACTAAGTTGCATCTGTTCATTGAAGTATAGCTTATGACCTTTCCAATTCAGTGGCAGCAGAATGCTCCAGAGTTATGCTTCTCGAATCTAAAATACATTTACTACTCTGCTGTTCACAAGAGTTTATAACCCCTACTCTCAATAATAGAGTAATTATGTTTTCTTCCTTAGTACATTAAATTTGGAGGATCAGCTAATGGGAATACATATACACTTCCTAGGAATTGTTTATGATCCTAAAAATGGGAATGTTATTCTTTTCTCTTTTTTTGAAGAATTTTATTATCTTTAAATAGTTGTACAAAGAAGTTGCCATTCAATAAATTGCTTATGGATACAGTGTCTCTTGATCAGTTACCCATTCTCACCTATCTCTCCCAACCTACTTCTTTTCTCACTTTCCCTAATTTTTAGGATACACACACACACTACTTTAATCAGGTTGGGCTCTCCTCCTTCTTGGCATCTCTCACTTTTCCTATTCTTACAGCCCCTAGTGTTCAGCAAGTTTTGTTGTTTGATTTGCTGTCTCTAATTCCTATAGTCTGTTTACCAATTTCTTACATTCTTGGAGCCACTGTCAACCTCATATGTCAAAGTCCCTGGTGATTTCCTGCCTATTTTTGTATGCAGAAAGGCCACGGATCAACTCTGTTAACCAGAGTAGACAATAAAATCTAGAAAGGCAAGCTAGGATGTAAATGTAGTATATTGTGACAAGATATGTATGTATGCAATATAGAGATGATTTATGATTTCCATAACTGTCATGTTATGACTTAAAGGTGTACTGGATGCCTTGGAGTTAAGAAGGAGGGCTGAGTTTAAAAAGTTTGGTTGAAATTTATCAGCAGGATTGTTTCTTTGTTCTTTTTTATAATGGGACCATAGATTTAAATGCTCCTTAAAGAGACTTTCTGATCATTTTTTAAAAATGTATCCTGTCACGCTTTTGATGCAACAAGTTAGTGCAGCCTTCTGAAGTTGGCCTGTGTCATCATATTTTAGGATAATGTATGTGTGAATTTTCATACCAGTCTCTCGATGCCATTCATATATTTACTACGTGGTCTCCACCAACAGTCCCAGAGTTTCCAGTGTAACCTTGAACTAACCTGATGTGATAGGTCCTAATTTTAGTCACACACAAAGATGGACTGCAGGCTTTTTATCCAAAGTTCTGTGTCCCACAGAGTGGGGATTTGAAAATCACATGCTTTACACACACACTGGGAAATGGATGCCCTGCCCACTTCTGACATGCCTTCACATTGTCTTGGAAACTTAAGCCTCAGGATACATTACAGGCCTTTCTTCTTTGCACCTGATCATACACCTTTTAGCAAATGCTTGCTGTTAAAATGATAAATGGATGCTATTAAAACCCTTTAATGCATAGTGCACCAAAAGTGCCTACTTAAAGGCTAGTTTCACTTCAGAATTTTGAAGAAGATGCCTTCTCAGCTTTTCTTTCTTGGCATAATTCTTGAAGAGAAAAGGAGTATGTAGATGTCAAGAATGACATTGCATTGCTGTTGAAAACTCCAAGTGGCTTTAATTAGATATTCTTAGTTGGTAAATAGCTCACCTCTCCTTCTTTCCCCTCCCTTTGTGACTGATTGTGAGTTTGATAGAGGATGAAGTGACAGAAATTGTACCTTAAGTGTTCCAATTTCCCTTTGTCTGTTCATTGTTCTCTGAGATGGGATTCTGCATTGCATGTAATTTCTGTGTGGATGAAATGGTATGTCATACATTTTGAAACATAAAAAAAATGTGAGAGACCAGAAAGAAGAAGCCATTTTTAGGGAAAGGTAATAAAATATCAGTGATTAGCTAAGCTGTTTGTTGCCTTGAAATACACACAGCTCTGCTCTCTGGAATCCTCTGAAGAAACAGCCTTTGTGGGATATAGGGTCTATACTGGTGTGTTTCTTGTAATTGTCCTGTTGCTCCATATTCTGCATGCTCAACTGTATCTATACTATCCCGCTACACAGTAATCAGGCATAGTATTTTGTGTAATTGTTGCTAATTGGGCATGAAAAGAGGAACAACACTTGCTTTAAATAGTACAGTAATTTTATCAGTGTTAATCAAATACAATTTGGAAGTCCTTGATGAAGAGACCATCATTATAAACTTTATAGTTATATCGATTGCATACAATAAGCACTCACTAGATACCAGTCTAGTGAACGGTCTTTATCGTTCACTTTAGCTTAGGTATAGTTGTGTTCTGAGATAAAATCTTGGATGAGGCTGTCCTGGAACACATAATATTTCTGTCGCAACCTCCCAAGGGTTACAAGTATGTGCCACTATGCCTGGTTTAATACACCTGGCTTTATTATACTTGTCAAAGCATTTTGGTATTTTCCACTGATACTTTCTCTTACTTGAATACTGTTTCTGAATTTATTTAAAATTAATTGATTATTATGGTATAATAAGGTAAACTGAGTCTTAAGTGCTGATTCATGTATGAAACATACCTCTATTCATGGAAAAATTGTTTTCACATCATTTTTTGCATCTATTTTACTAAAAAAAAATCTATGAAAGAACTAAAAAAAAGGCAGCAATTGATTTCCCTCACCAAAATCTTGAAACTTTTTGTTTCTGCCTTTCTTGGAATTTATATTTCAACTTATACTCTAACTTGTTCTACTTTGCTAGAACAATGAAAGTGCTAAATTGTCTGCTTTTAACAAGTCTTCCCAAGGTGCCTGAATAGCAATGAGCTAGCAATAAATTCTTTCCTTTCTGACAACTGCATTGTCAAGGGTGGACTATTTAGAAGTTGGTACAAAGTAAAAATAAATACCTGCTTCCCTACAGGCAGTCCTCTGAAATGCCTTCTATCATTTGTAATTTCTCTGACGTTATTTGGTGGTTATGATTTATCACCTTGTCATTGTATGAGTCAGCCGTGAAATCTCTATGACTCAATGGCACATAACAAAAGCAATCGGGAAAGTGACATTTGAATGAAAGCTTGGTGGATGGTTTTGAACAAGATTTCATTAACTTAAGGAACTAAGGCAGAGTAATTCCCCCAAGTTTTGGAAATTGTACAAAGTCAGCAATTCATTTCTTTCTGTTCATTAGTTAATACCTCTAAACTTGCAAAATAATTACCACCAGTTGGACACATAACGAATATGGATTTATGAAATGGTGACAGGTTGGATTTATTCTTCCTTTACATTTAACCTTATGTGGCGCGTGTGTGTGTGTGTGTGTGTGTGTGTGTGTGTGTGTGTGTGTGTGTGTTCAGAATTGGGGTTTTTGTTTTTGAAAAATCTTGCAAACCAGTTTTCTACTGCTTCTAAATTTTCTTGCTATCTGCTTGTTTTTTCCCCAGGTGGTAAGATAGTAGCAAAATAAATGCATTCTGCCAGTAAATATTTATTGAGCCTAGATTCTGTGTTGGGCATTATGAAAGACTGTGAGGCTAAAGGAATAAGGAAGGAATATAAAACCTGGGAGATTTTAGTCTGGTGAGGTGAGTAAAGTAGGTTGTGCTTCTTTAGGCTTAAATGACATTAACTTCAATTGGAAAAAATTCCCTATTATTGGTGCTGAGAAATATTTCATACACAAACAACCCTACTGCTTTTCTTTAGTCCTTTGGTCAGTCTTGAAATATATATAGTCTATTTCCCATTTCAACTGAGGGTAAAGTTTTAAGAAGTTGGAAGACTTGCTCTGGTCATGGTGATTATATTACAAGCATCTGTTCTATATGCATCAAATGTTAGTTTAAAATGAACCATGAATTGAGGGCTAGAAGTAAACAAAGGTCTTGGAGAAGGATGCCTGGTTTCTGAAGGATATCAAGGTAAAGGACAGAAGATGGAGGTAGGATGGGAACTGATTGTGGTAGATGTTTTGGTATTAACAAAATGATCGAAGACAGATAGAAACTGAGTAGAGAATTCTGGGCTGCCCTAAAAGAACAGAACCTGCAGAGAAAATAATGTCCACAGTAGTTTGCTTCTGTCTGTGGAAACAAGCTGGAAAATATAAAGAGCTCATACTCATAAAACTCAACATGTCCCCTGTTTTCAGCCCACACCTTCACTGTTCAAGATGGCCAGCTAATGTAAATGTAAATGAGACTGAAGAACTGGTCACACAAATCCAGCTCCAGATAAAATAACTGGGTACCAAAAACAGAGGCCCATGCCCAGAACTCATCCATGGAGTTCCATACCCTCAAAATCTTCTCACAGCAGAATCCCCCTGGCTTCGGACAATCCTCATCTCCTCAAACTTCCCTGTCAAGAAGAAAACAGCCCTAAGTGAAATCCTGCAGATCAATGAGTTGGTAAACCAGCTTCGGAAACTGAGTGTTACAGTCCATTGCATCTCAGAAAGTTATCACGCTTGGAAGATGTAGAAATGAGCAAGACAGCACAATAGAGACCCAGAGAAACATCTGGTAGCCAATATTGGATATAACCTCCAAGAACTTTTGACTTCTAATTCTGACCACAGAAAATAGTTTTCAAACTGTTTCAGTGAAACTGTTCATAAATTATAGTAACATTAATAGAGCTCTTGAAGACATATATACTTGGCATGTATATTGGGCATGGTATCTCCTAGTGCTTAAAAATTACTCGTACCCACATATAGGTTGATTATTTATATTCTTTGTTGATTTATTATTTTTTTAGCAGTACAGCAGTTTGACTTCTGGGCCTTGTGCTTGCCAGGTAGGAAAATTTGTCACGTGAGCTATATCCCTGGACCTTCTTGCTTTGGTGTTTGTTGTTGTTGTTGTGAGTCTCACATTTCCACCCCCATGGTTGATCCTCAACTTTGATCCTCCTATTTAAGACTTTTCCTGCTAGGCAGGATGACAGAAAGACATCATCCTACTCAATTTAATATTTGGGATGAGGTCTCATGTTTCTTCTACACTGACTGATTTCAGTCTGAGATTTTTACCTCCCAAATGGCTGGGACTACAGGAGTGATCCAATGTGCCTGGATCAGTTAACATTACTTTCACCTTATTTTATCAATAAGAAGAGAGATTGGCCAAGGCAAAATACATTGCTTAAGGTGGTAGAGCCAACTTTACAGTCAGATCCCTGTGGCTCCAAAGCCTTTTGTTGTTGTTGTTGTGTTCTTATGGTTATTTGTTTATTACTTATTTTATTATCAAATCAAACAATATGGGTTTCTTTTCAATATATTTTATGTTAAAATATGTACTATGCATTGATTTTTTTCTTTTTTTTTAAGTTCTAGACCACATGATGCTTTAACATGAAGGCTAGAAACCAATACAGGGGGAATAATTCTAATGAGCGTAATGCTTTTCAGTACCTGATATGTGTTGGGTGATTTCCAGGAAATGAGAAGCATTCTTTTTTCCCCTTTTTTTGTTTATCTTGTTTGTTAGTCTATATGTCTTTGGAATGTAAGAGGAGGCACAGATGTGGAGGGACAAAAGGTAAACACATGCAGCAGTGGTGTTCACTGGACACTGTTTTGAAAATGAACTCTACAATTTGTGGGTGGGAATGGGAGGGAAAAACTGGAGAGAGCAAGAAGCGTTGTCCAAAAGCAAATGTACTCTTTGGCTGACTTTATATAACTGTAACTTGTTTGTTTTTTTACCATTTTCAAGTAAAAAGAACAAAAAAGAAAACTATTTAGACCACACCTACTGTTAAACAATGGTAATCTTAGCAAGTTAGGAGGAAGAAATTGGGGAGATTACTGTTCAAGGACAGCACGCCAGCACAAGCAAAAAGGTAGTCAGACTCGTGCCTGGAATCACAGCTGAGCAGGACATTGCATAGGAAAGCACCAAAAATTAAGTAAAGCAGAAAAGGGTCAGGGCCTGGTGGAAGAGGCAGAGCTTCTTTCTCCTTGGCACGAGGTACTGGGTTCAAATCTCAGTCAAGCTATGTGCTTTTTCTCTCAGGAAACACTGTCTTCGGCTCACATGGTCCAGTTTAAGATGGGGCTTGTGGTGAGAAGACTCCAGACACTGGAGAATCTGATAAACTTTTCACAGAGGAGATCGAATTGTGGGAGGCAGGATCCGATTCTGATTGTTTAGTAGAACTAAATTTATCCAGAGACAAAGCATTAATCAGGAAGATGGAATGGGAAATGTTCTGAACAAGAAATGACAGCTGCTGCTGGAAGGAAGAAAACCGGGGGATTGCATGTAATCTCCATTGAGTTTAAAAATAAATCACGGGGCTAAAAGGACACACGGAATAGATTTGATAGAGAAAAGCACTTTAGTTTTTTGGAAACCACTAAATCACGGCAGGCTAGTAGGGTGTACACGGTACGTTTTCTTCTGGTGGCATCGGTACATTGAAATATATGTAACACTTAATAGATTACTTTTCACTTTTTATAAAAGAACTGCAATTGAGTTTGGAGAAATGTGATTTCCAGCAAGCAGGGATACATCGGATTGCTGGCCTTACCAAATTTAAATATTTGAAAGGGTATAATTCATGCAGATGTTTTACCCTTTTGGATTCCGCCCGCCCCCCCCCTGCCTTTTCCCCATTGTGTTTGGCAGATATTTACTTTCCTAAAGAGAAAAGATTGAGAGGCATGAACAATTAAGATAATACAATACTTTTTACAGGATAATTAGTCTTTTCTCTGTGATTCATCCAATCACCATCCTAAGCTGACCATGTTATATATCTATCAGTTAAGGGTATGTTACTATGTAATTGCAGCCATTTGCCTGGACTCTGAGAGGAGAAAAGGTCCTGCAATTTGCATCTCATCTATCTAGAAATTAAAACTGAAGGACTGGCCACTTAACACTGCCGAAGTTCTTGAAATGAAGCCTGCTGGGTGTTGTTAGAGGCTGAAGGATTCCTCTATCCCATTTGAATGCTTGATGGATCTCTTATTGGAACATTGCACCGTAATAATTGACAATATGATGAAACTGCCAGAGACAAAACGCAAATACCTCTTTTCTGGTCCTTCAGAACGGCACTCCAAACATAGCGAGGAGCAAACACCTTAGCAAGACAAGTAACACTCTCCTATAGTCTGCCTCCACTCTACCTGAGCCAGGGACAGCTCAGGCAACTGTTCTGGACACTTGTCCCTTGTAGAATCAAACAGTTGTAAGAAATAACAGTGAATTGGAAATTTGGGGATGGGGTGGGGGTTAGTCTAAGATTTACCTACGACTAGTAGACATCAACTACTGCTGTCACCTTTATCTCCACCATTTTAGAAAAATGCATGGATTGAAAGAATGGGACAAAAAAATAAGAAAATGCCATCTCAGTGTAATGATTTTATAATAATCATTTTGTATCACCTAGAAATAAATGACCGGGCCAGGGGCAGCAGCGCAGTTTTATAATCCAAGCCACTAGGGAGGAAGAAACAGAAAGAGCATAAGGATAAACAACTCTGAGGCAAAAAAAATGAAGTAACCACACACAAAAAAATAAAGACTGGAAGTGTGGCTCTAGTTAGAGTGCTTACTTAGCAAATGTGAGTCCAAAAGTTCAAAACCCTAGTACTCCTCTTCTTTTCCCTGCTGGCTCTGTATGTATAGATGCCCTTACAATTTTAAGAGGTGATGACATTCATGAGAAAAGAAAATTCCTGTGCTATTTTTTCTTAAAGTTCTAGCTTTCGAAAATAAATCACCTCTCTATAGTAGGATGTTAGCTTGCCATTACAGGCTTTCCACCGTGGTCGGGTGTCATAAATTTCTTATTTCCCTGTAAATTCGTTCACCTCTTCTTCACCATTAAAGCTTTCTCTGCAGAAAATTGGTTTTCAGATAGATTTTCTTTGTATCAAATCATATATCTAATCAGGGAGGGTCTTAGAAATCATGCAAATATTCACTTGAGTAGACATTTCATTCGTATTGCTTTTTGTTGGCCAGGATTATTTATGGCTGGATTCAGAAAAAGATTCAGAAGTTACCATACTGTGCATTAAAAGTATGTTTCTTTTTAAATATGCCTCTTTCTTCTTTGTGGGAAGAAGTGACATCTTTGAAGATACAGGAAACGAAATCTATGGGTGTTGTGTTGGCTTTAATTCTTTTTAATTATCTTTAAAGTAGTTGTTCAGAGGATTTCAGTTTATCAAGTCAGTTTATGAGTGCCAGGCTTCTTCATCCTTCTCCCTCATCCCTCCCAAACCTCACCCACCCTCCATTTTCCTACTTCCATCTTCACCTATAATTGGTTTAAACTCTGTCATTTTAGATTTTGCACTGTCTAAATGAGAAAGGTGTATTTTTTATAAGTCAGCATACATTGGAGATGTGTGTGCGTGTGTGCGTATGTGTGTTTTGTGGGAATGGATCTGAGCTCAGTAAACACAAAGAGGTCAACTTTGTGTCCAGCTTTCTGTCCATCAATAAGCAAAGCAACTTAAGTGCATTTCAAGTTATTCTTTCCTACATTGAGTCCCTTGCAGGATTGTCAATTAGAAGGATTTTGTAGCAAACTGATAAAAGCCCAGAGCACAAAGAATGGGGTCCATCTATCCATCAGGCTGGCCTGTGCCCTGGCGCGTGTGGCTGCACATGCCTTTGATATGGATTTCCTGAAAGGAGCTTGCATTTCAGATTTTGATTTTTTTTTTCAGATGGCACTGCTCTAAGTCCATTCCAGCTCTATTCTGGTGAGCATTTCTTTTAAGGTATTTATAGGATAACATAGTCACTTTGTTTCTCATTCGGATCTCTTCATGAGGACATAGGCATGTGCCCAGGAAATGTTCATAGGAACTACAGAGTGATCTAAGAAGAACCCATAATACTTAGGCTTGCATCTGATGGTGGAGGTGAGGCGCCCGCTCATTGGGGGATACAGCTTCCCCTCTGCATCTCTTTAGGGCCTTAAGGACACCTGTCAATCAGTGTGTGGCCTTCTGGGCCACCTCCCCTAATTTGGAAGTCCTGATCTTGCAAGATTCCTTTCCCTTTTAAATAGAGCATGTGTCACATTGGACTTTCAGCGTACTAAGTTATATCTAACACCCTCCTAACCAGCCCATATACGAGACATAATAGTCTTCCGGTGACACCCATCGCCATGTCTTCCCCTTTTCTGCCTCTCCATTTTCTATTATCCAGTTTCCGTACCTCCGGGTTCTGATTATTGACTTCTCCAGCATCTGTTTTCCACACAAACATCTTCTGGTTATCCATATTTTCTTCGGGTTGACCACCTTCCTTCTTCTTGCTGAAGGAAGGCCAACCTAATATGGGAAGAAGACCTTGGATCGGGTACAGTAGATGTCCTGTCCCTTTGTTTCTGTGTTCTCTAGTAGTTCAAGTGCAAACAATAGCAAGTTTGAGCTTTGGTTTAAACCATTTATGTGACAGTCCAAAGCATGCATGCAATGGTGGTAATTGTATCCTATTAGCAAAGAGTGAATTGTATTTAAACAATAATTGTGGACAAATGACATGTAAATCGATACAAGGAAAGCACTAAGCTGCATGCACTATTGATTTCCTGTCATGTTCTTCTCTGGGTTAATGCTTTGAAAATGATTTGCGGCATGATTTTAATGAGTCACATTCTTTGGGATGTGATAAAGTTTCATGGGAGTTAAAAAGTTTTAATTCTACTACTACTAAGCAGCTATAAAATGTGATTAGGGTGTTAGCACAAAGATGAATTTATTTTAGAGAAATGGTGGGAGCTGCTTGGAAGTTTACAAGTTTTAGAAATACCTTCTGTTATTCTGGAGACAACTATTAATGGCCTATACAAAGTAATATTTATCTTTTGCATAACATAAGACAATGGAATGCACTTTGTTACCTTTATGATTTAAAAATATAAAGCAAGACACAGTGGGAGTTAGAATAGACAAGATTCTACACCACTGGGACACAAAATGTTTTTTTTCTTTTTAAATGAGAGAGTAATAACATCAGTCTGCAAATCAGTGGATTTTACAGTAGAAATGGATGTGATCTGAACCCAATAAGCCGATTTATGAAATTCTTGATGCAGTGAATCCTCTTGTCCAATCAAGCAGAAAGCCTAAGATTTGGACTAATTGTGACATGGTGGTAGAACATAAAATCAAGTGCAGATGCAGGAACTGAGCCATGCTTGAACACCAGACATTAGCAGAAAGCTTGTGAAGTTTCTCAAGCATTAAATTTGTGTGTTTGAATGATTTCTAGCACAACATTTAAGGTCAGGAAGGGCTAACTGACATCTGAGTTAAATTGAGTTGAAGTGTATTTATATTTCACCCTATTAAGAACTACAGCCTTAGAAAAAAATTATCTCAAAACATACAAACACTTTTTGAAGCTATACAATAGAATAATGTGTGTGTGTGTGTGTGTGTGTGTGTGTGTGTGTGTGTGTGTTCATTCATAGGGTGCAGGATATTAATACTGACAGTGTCCTGTCACCTACTTAAATCTGGGGTGGTCTTTTACCATCCACTTACACATGCAAGGTCTGAGTTTAAACTTTAGCACCATCAAGAAAATAAAAAACACAAACAAAAGCAAGAAAAACAAAAAGATGAGAAAAATAACAAAGGATGGCTATAAGGTAGAGCAGAGGGGTTGAGAAAATATCTCTTAACATTTTTTACATTCTTTCCCAAGAAAGATAAATAAATCACAAAGAAGACCATTTATCTATTACCTGAGGACAAATCTAAACTTTTGAAGTAGAAAGAGTAAAAGCAAGGCTAAAATAGAAAAAAAAAGTCTATAAAAATTTACAAGCCATCTTGACTGCTGTCAGAAAAGTCACAGAGTTGTTTGCAGGTGTTGTTCAAGGTCAT
This sequence comes from Megascapheus bottae, assembly GCF_031878675.1. Lineage (NCBI taxonomy): Eukaryota > Metazoa > Chordata > Mammalia > Rodentia > Geomyidae > Megascapheus > Megascapheus bottae. The sequence continues at coordinate 3,840,069 of NC_143537.1, read as the reverse complement.
GTGCAAAGTTAATTAATAGAATTCTATGTCTCGTGGCAATAAAATGCTACACTTGTCTGTCTCTGAACTCATCCATGAGGTAGGCTCTTTGCAAAATATATTTAAGGGGGATTTTAAAACAATGCAGTTTTGTATATTTTGGAAATTTCTTTTTCTTTCTGGCAGCTGTGATTTAAGATTGCACTCTTTCCAATTTCTTTACCTTGAAGTGAGTCCAATATCATATGGGAAAAACCTACCTTACTGCAGCTATAAATGTCAAGGCTCACTGCTCAAAGACTTTCTTTTTTTCCTGTAGAATAATATTGTTTTCCTCCTCCTTTCAGGTGAAGGCATTCTATAAATTGATGTATAAATGGGCTTTGCATTTTATGTTCCTTCTTCATAGTTTTGAGTTTTCCTTTAAAAATTTTCTTTTTTGGAATCCAGGACATTATAAAATCCAGGGTATCACTGAGATAATTCTGAGTGTTCTGTGCATAGAGAAATGCCACAGGGAAAGTTGAGAATTCTAGCACATCATTTAAGTACCAATATACTGCATTTCTTTGTCTTTTTAGTTGTTCTGGACAGTCCTACTTTATGTTTGTTCTCTGTGGACAGCTGTCCCTTGCCATGAATTTTTCATTTCCTTTCCTTTCCTCTGCTTAATAAATTTCACCTAAACAGAGTTCTAGGCCATATCTAAATACTAAATTTTTACTTGTATTTTGTGTTAAACAAAATAGTTGTTACACTAATGTATATCTGTTTTGATTTGTGGATTTTTCTTCCAATGTAATCTAACTGAAGTTAGAACAAAGTTTCGATTATAATAGAGGCCATACGTTTTCACTTACCATTTTTTCCAACTTGGCCAGCTAACAGTTGTAGAACTATTAACAAATAGTTGTCCTACAACTATTAACAAACCTTTATTCAATGGGTCTGCAGGAAATACATGCTAAGAAAGGCAATCAACCTGTTACCCAGAGAAGCAAGGGAGTCGTGGAAAAAATAGATGTGGATGCCATCTCTTGAGATCCAGTCACATACCAGTTATGACACAAAAATAGACATTGCCCATGATTTAAATCTCCATTCCTTAAAGGCCAAAGCTAATTCCTTTCTCATGCAAAGTTGTTTATTTCAAGCAGCTTTTTGTGTCTCTGTCCTTTGTATAGACCTGTCACACTGAACATAGCATCCTTTCTTGATTAAAAAAGCAGAGGAAGAACAAAAAATTAGAACACCACCCAAGTACCATTTCTACCTGAAAGCCACATAAGTAACCTCTGTTCATATTTTATTCTTTAAAGTGATTCACCTGGCCATAGTCATCATAGGAGAGCAGGAAGAAGAAGACACAGGACACAGGCAGAGGTCACATTTGCCACATTCAATGAGCAACATCTTAAAGAACGCATTACGCATGTATTCTTTGGAGAGATTGCTGCTATGCAACCTCTCATTCGACTCCTCATACTTTCCTTGGGCCCTAGAGAGCCACAGAAGACCTGTTGAAGTAATGCTAACATAAATTTTCTAATTCACAACAAATACAGTGGCTCTAGATGAAGACTGGAATCAAGAATGAAAGAATGAAACCAATAAGGTTCTGTGAAATCAGCCAGACACAGGAGGTTTATGTAGATTGACAGTTTTCATGGTAGGAAACCCCCAAAATTTGGGAAAGATGAACTACAAACAAGATCAAGCTCACACTGCAGGCAAGGAAAATTGTGTGAGCAGAATTATACAGAATTGTTTCAAACAATGGGAAGAAGGACTATCTTAAATGTGATATAGTTCTGAGCCTATCAAGTAAGGGATAGAATAGAGAGTAGCTGAAATTATGTTTTATAACCAGTGAGAAGTCACTGACAGAAAGCCAAGGGATAAGCTTTGAGCAACCTTGTCTCAGGAAAGTTGGTTAGCTTCCCCCCCCTCCCACAAGGCATTTATCTAATAAACAGAAGAACAAGAATTCAGATTAGTAGGCTTAAATGTGAATACATATCTCTTTAGTACAACATATTTTGTGTCAGATTGAAGGAAAAAGAAATGAAAATTGGAAAAACATTCTGATTGTCATGATGAAGGAAGAAGAATCTGGCCATGGAAATATTAAAAGACATCTCCAGGGAATTTATAACTTGATGGCAACACCACTCAGACATTTCTAAGAAAACAGAAATTAACAAAGCTCCCTTAAGTAAGTAAAAACTTGAAAAGAATTCATTGAGATGAGTCTGTTGTTAACCATAGGTAATGACTTAACTTGGAAAAAAATATCACTAATTCATTTCTGGATGTACCCACTGGCATTAAGTACTGTTTAAAATATGTTCACCTTGGAAACTCTCTCTACAGACTCAATTAAAAACTGCCAGTGCAATTTCTGCTACACCTGGGGCAGATGCTTTGCAGGTTTCCATGGAAATGCCCTCAGGAAACAATTTTCTTTCTAGAGACTAAAAATGTCTTAATAGCCAAGAAACTCAAGTGTTTTCCTTTAACTTTTGAGTTTTGTTTTTAGTGTATGTCAAATATGTACTACATATAAACCCACAGAAATAAGGACTTTACCCTTAGTTTGTATGATGTTTATAAGGAAAACAACTGGACTGATTCTATTAGAATAAAATAAATAGAAATACATTTCTTTTTGTTTTCAAATACTGTGATATAAAATTGGACCATGAATACTATTTTTTCAACTCATCATGTGTGTTGAGAGACTTAAGTATGTGGTATTATTTTTGTCTGATAGAGAATTATCTATACTGGAATGTTAGGAAACTCTTGAAGAAATTCCTGCCAATTATTGGAAGACAGTTTGGTTGGAATCTGGTATTTTGAAATCTTTAACTCTAGGTGCCAGTTACTAATTGTTAAACCATATGTCACTGGAATAGGCATGTGAACTTGCTGGATATAATTTTAGAGGGTAAGAAACAACGTGGTTTTTTTCCTATTAGGACTGGTGCGTGCATGCGTGTGTGTGTGTGTGTGTGTGTGTGTGTGTGTGTGTAAGTAAGCATGTAAGCGTAAGCATGTACAAGCATATGTGCATGCATGCATGTGTTCCAAACACAAATCACATTAAGGATATTTCTTTTTCTTCATATATTTTTATTGTAATTAATAGAAGGGTTACATTATATTCTCCAGATAGAAGGTGCATTACTTCACATCCATTGATAACCTTTCTCATGTTTTGATCCCCATTTCCCTCCCCTCACCCCCGCCCCTCATCTTGGTTTCCTTCCTTCCCTATCCAACTTCAAATATGCACATATATAATATACCAGGTGAAATACTGTAACCATATGAGATAGCCAAGGGACAGCAAAAGAGATGAGAGATAACACAGTACATTAAGGACAACAGCCACTCATTATATGGCTTTTGTTTCTATATCCTGGAGGTCCTTTCATTTAGCGTCATCCTCTATGGCCTATGTATCTAGATTTTGTTCTATTGTAAATCTCGGCTAGAATCTCTAAAACACTGTCTTAAAAATTATTCTCTCCTGTTGTCACTGTTTCTGATTTTGGCAGCATTTGTATTGTATAAGTTTATGTGGTATGGGGATGGGAAAGGGAATGACATAAATGGTGAGACAAAGGACAAAGAGTGAACCAATATAACAGTCATATATGACACTGTGTTGGAAATTAACTTTGCAACTTGAGGGGGGGAATCAGAAGGGGGAGACAACAGGACAAAATGAGGGGTGGTATCAACGTTCCACAAGACTTCTTCTCATTTCCTTACTTATGCAACTAAAACCCCTCTGTACATCACCTTTACAACAAAAATATATATAATAAAATTATTCTTTTACTACAGCTAGTCATAGAAAAGAGACCACAATATCTTTTTAGACATTGGAAGAAAATAAATTCTTAAACAGGACAGGTAAATATGATAGTTTTTCCTAAGATTAATAATGTTAGAAAACCAACTTTAAAATTCTGATATATGCATGGCATTATAAAAGTTCTAACATACTTTTCTTTCTGGTCAATATGACATGGTGAACTTTTAGATGTTGATGTCAAATTCTGTTAAGCATTGTTTGATGTAGAAAAATCATGGGTTATGGGGCCTGGTGATTTTGAGATATAAATGGATTAGATAACTTTTGATTTTTAGCTTTAATCCTTGAGAGGATTAACGAGGATACTCAGTCCAGCTATAAATTGATTCTTTGTTTGTGGTTAAGTATATAAGTCAAATATGAAGAGGAACTAAAGATTTTTATGATTAGAGAATTAATTTATTCAGGTCCTACTGGGTAAGAGTTTCTCTCAGCTAGATATTCTATACATAATTCTTTTTGAGATTTGGCTTCTAAAATAGAAACGTCTCTATATTTTTTTCTTAAGGTATAGTGGATAACCTATCTAGAGAACTCAGAATGGGTTCTTTCCTTTAAACCTTGATGATTAAAGGATTGAATTCAAGGCTTTTAGTGTATTATATATACTAAGGACAGAGGGCACTCACTTAATCATGTACTTGAAGCAAAAAGTAAAGTTGCCATAAAAGAGCTCAGAAGGAGGCTGACTGACATTGTGCTTTTGCACATTGAATTTTCTTTCAGAGGAGGTAGATAGAAAGTAATGAACTTTCAGTAATAAGATAATGGCATGAAAAATGTCCTACAGATAGATGTTTTTCCAAACACTTCATGATGACCTTTTCTATAGAACATGAGTCATGGTTCTCGAGAAAAAAAATGAAACAAAATTATTTGTTGTAGCAGTTCTTTGAAAAAATTAGAAGTGCATGTACATATATCAGTATATATTCATACTTTTATTCACAAATATACTATTAATTTAGAACTTCACAGTTTGCACTTTAAATTTCCCCTGAGAGCCACAGAAAATGTAGAACCTACAGATTGTGTTTGTAAAATATTTCAAAGGAAGACAGTGTTTGTGGAAAGGACTTACCCAACTGGATCATCTTTTTTGAAAATAATAATTGATATCTTTCCTAACTCAACACCTCACCAAATGGATTCACTCCTTCTATTCCACTCAACTCTTAACCTCCAGGAAAATTGTAAGAAAATATTTATTCCTGCCAGTATATTTTGCTTTTCCTTTGTCCAGCTAATTGAGTTAGAAAACAGCTGGGAAGATGGGCAGGGTGGCTTATATCTGTCATCCTAGCTATTCAGAAGGCTGAGATCTAAGGATCGTGGTTCACAGCCAGCCAGGCACTAAAGACCATGAGACTCTTATCTCCAATTAACTACCAGAAAATCAGAAATGGCACTGTGACTCGGCGGTAGCCTTCAGCTGAAGAACTCAGGGATAGCACCCAGGCCCAGAGTTCAATCCCCAGGACTAACAAAAATAGAAAACAGCTGGGAAAATGTTCAATGCATGGAAACCTTAAAAGTTTTCCCTCAAATACCGAGTATTGGGAATAGGAACCACAGAATCGATTAGCATCTTAAGATGCCTCAATCTATTTTCATGGTTTCCGAATGGAGGAAGTTATATCAGTGGCCAGATAACACTGTTATCATTGTGTATTTCCTTCCCCTTGGTCCTGCTGTGTAAGGGAGCTGCAGGGGGCCCTGGGGTACTGTCTCAATGGAGCATGTGTTATTAAACTAGCTGGCTGTGCATGCACAGGACTTCAGATAAGCACTTAACACTTGGAATGCAAATTCGGTTCTGATGGTCAGCTAACTAAAAGCCATTCTTGGGCTACATTTTCAATAAGAAATGTACATTCAAATACATCAGTTTTCTCCCCAAAAGGAGCTAGAAGGAGAGTTTTAAAGAAGGATGAGGAGCTTATGACCTAGACAGCACTTAGGCTAAAAGACCATCGCAAAGCAACCCCAAAGATGGCATTATTAATGTCACTAATAGTTTTGTTTGTGGTCAAAACGTGAAGACATTTTCAGGCAAGAATTATTGTGTTAAAATCTTAGGTATCACACAATCACAATACTGATTTTCAATAATATGGTGGCAAAGCAATATTTTACAGATTACCTCCTTGTATTTCTGTTTCCCTCCCTCCCTCCCTCCTTCCTCCATCTTGTCTTCAAGCAAGATGGGGCTTGAACACATGGCCTTCTGATTGCTATTAAGTTCTCTATAACATGAACCATTCTACCAGCCCATTTTTTGCTCTAATTATTTTCCAGAGTTTTCTTTGCTTTTGCCCAAACCCAGGCAAATTCATATTGTGATTCTCTTACTGATGCCTTCTGAATGCCTGCAATCACAGCAGGCAGCTAGCTCCTTGACTGGCTTCTTGATTGACATGGGGTTTAGTTCACTTTTTCTCTGGACTGGCTTGAACCTAGTTTCTCTTAACTTCTGTCTGGTGAGTAGCCCATTGCCTATGTTTGATTATTTTATGAAGGATGAGCTTGGTTTATTTTATACATGAACTGCCCACATAAATAAAGGGTATAGATGTACATACAGAAGCCTTTTTCATGCTGGCTATTTTGAGGAAGAGAAAAGTAGAGAAAGAAATAAGATAGAATGGTGAAAGAAAACAGAATATGCAGATCGGAAGGGAAGATATTAAAGTAGAAGTTAAAGTACAGCTCATGTAAGTATATCTGTAAAATGAAAACATTTCATTGGATTGGGTAGTTTTCTATGACCCAAATGTTTGCCTTGAACATTTCTATAGGAAAAAAAGAAGACCCAGGAGTAAGTTTACATGAAGATGAGCTGCTAGCACCCTTGAGTAGGGAGATCCCCAATAATCATGATCCCAGCAAAACTCCCACAGCGGCGGCCACATTCAGAACTCCCCTGCCCGCCTGCGGTCTAGTTTCCTTACTGCAGTCAGAGCGAGCCCGTTCAAGCACGTGTCATAACATGCTACTCTTGTTGAAAACACCCTCCTCATTTCCCACCTGGAGTGATGTCCCTAGAGCCCTCTGTCACCTCTCTGTGATGGCAGCCTGGCTGCCCCCAGCCACACTAGGACTCTGCTGGTCCCTGCACACTTGCTCATGTCACCATGGCGATTTCTGCATGCACCATTCTTTTCTTAGGCTGAGATTATGCTCCCAGTCCCGCTAACCCCAGGGCTGGTGGCTCATTTCATTCCAGTCTCTGCCCAGGTCACGTTTGAATGCATAGCTGCTTGACCTCTCCCCCACTCTCCCTCCCTATCCCCTGGTTCTAGACATCCTTTTACCCACTAATGTTTTTGTTTTTAATTTTGTTTTCCTTTGCAGTATTGGTCACTGGCTGGAATATTGTTTCACAGCTTTTGCTCACTATCTCAGAACCCAGAACCCGGGTGCTCTATGTGACCTTCCACGGGTAGCTGGTCTCTACAAGGTCAACGCCCTACCCGAGCTTCACATACAAAGAGCAGTATTTGCCACTGGGTCGTCCGCATCCTTACTGGTGGACTTTCTCCATTTCTTGGCCTTTTGTCATCCATAACTGAACTGTTTCACTGTGCCATACCAATCTCCCACTTTTTCCTTCCTGATACATAGAATTTGGAGAGAATTCCTCCCTCCCTCTCTACATCCCTCCCTCCCTCCTTCCCTCCCTCCTTCCCTCCCTCCCTCCTCCCTCCCTCCTTCTCTCCCTGCCTCCCTTTTTCCCCCCTTCCCTCCCCTCTCCCTCCCCTCTCTCTCCCTCCCTCCCTCCCTCCCTCCCTGCCTGCCTGCCTGCCTGCCTGCCTTCCTTCCTTCCTTCCTTCCTTCCTTCCTTCCTTCCTTCCTTCCTTCCTTCCTTCCTTCCTTCCTTCTCTCCCTCTTTTCTCACTTCTGGCTTTCCTTCTTTCTTTTCCTTTTCTTCTTTTCCCCTACCTATACACTTTCAGTTATAACACGTATCAGTTTGTGTTTATTATTATTTTTGCCTATGATGTATTAGCTAAAATTAAACTATTTGTTGAATGTGGCAATTGTATACTTGGCATGTGCGTGTGCACACAACACACACACACACACACACACACACACACACACACCACACGTAGGGTTTTGCTATATTTGCTGTGCTCAGTAAGTTGAATGAAAAGAATTTTTTGTAAATGAAACAAATATTCTGATGTTTAAAGGTAAAGAGTGAACAAGTTATGGATTCTATATTTCTTTTTGAGTATATGAAAGCACTTTACTCAGAATCTCACTCTTCCATCTGGCTGACCCTATTGAGGATAAATTTTTATCTGAAAACTCTGGGAGATGTTTGTGGATGCTTTGGAGAACAGGACTGAGAAATAGTATTTCCCTGTCACAGAGATAATGCCAATGGTCCAGTCTCATCTCCCTGGCATGTAACTTTCTTGCATGGAGCGTTCTAATACCCATATTCTCTATTGAACCAAGTTGAAGAGCTGTCCTTTTTTACTCATTTCTCATCCTTTCCTGTACACATACCACATAATTTCTTCTGAATCTACAACTCCTCTCTCTAGCCCAGTGACACATTTTACCATAGTGACTTTTAAAGGATGAAAACTCTGTATGACTTGCAGGTGAGTAGAGCATGTTCAGGTTAACAGTAACTTCTTCTTGGGGCATTTATGACTGATGTTACAAGGAAGGTGTTTGTCATTTAGAGTGGTTGTATCTAGCTGTGGTGATATTTCACATTGCCTAGTTTTCTTTTTTCCCATATATTTTTATTGTAATTAATAGAGAGGTTACATTATATTCGCCAGACAGAGGTGCATTACTTCACACACATTGCTACCCCTTCTCATGTTTTTGTCCCCATTTCCCTCCCCCTCCCTTCATTTTGTTTCCTCCCTTCCCTTGCCTATTTCAAATGAACAAATAAAAATATATACATTATACTAGATTAAAAAGTATCTTGCGGGCCTGGGAGTTTGGCCTAGTGGTAGAGTGCTTGCCTAGCATGCACAAGGACCCAGGTTCGATTCCTTGGTACCACATGCATAGAAAAAAGCTGGAAGTGGTGCTGAGGCTCAAATGGTAGAGCTCTAACCTTGAGAAAGTCCAAGGACAGTGCTCAGGCCCTAAGCTAAAGCCCAGGACTAGCAAAAAAAAGTATCTTGTGTCCACTAAATTCTGAGCATTTTTTTGTATTTTTCTTTGTGGTTTTTGTTTGAATTCAGGACCTAGAGTAAGTGAGACAGACACCCAACCATCTGAGCCAAATCCTCAGCCCTTTTTTTCTTTAGGTTATATTTTGGATAGGGTCTCATATTTCTTGCCCAAGTCTGGACTTGAATGGTGTTCCTCCTACCTTTGCCTCCCTCATAGTTGGAATTAACAGGTGTATCACCACTTGACGATTGTGTGTGTGTGTGTGTGTGTGTGTGTGTGTGTGTGTGTGTCCTGGGGTTTTGTTACCTTTTCCCCAGGCTGCTCTCTATCTCAGATGTAGCTGTGATCACAGGCATTCAGAATCAGTGCTGGCCATTGCTATTTATCCTGTGACTTTTTTTTTTAATTGACAATGAATTATCTGGATAGTCGATGATTTTAGTCAGCTTCTGGATTTTCAAAGCTATTATCCCAGAAAGAGGCTAAATTTAGAGGAAAAGAGGATGACTTATCAGAGTGGCTGAACATGTAGTGTTGAAATCATTTCTCAATTATAATACATTAAAATGCAATCCTATATCAGCCAACATGATGACAAATCATGGCGCTGTAATTTATGTTCACTAATTTAGAACCATATATTTAAGCACAATCATTTACAGTAACTGATAGACTTAAAAATAATCCGCCCCAAAAGAATGATCAGCCAGAGAATAATGTATATGGAGGTTACTCCACACTAGCATGCAGTATTGGTTCATTACTTATACAAACAGAATTTATAGAGATGGAAAAATGATTACAACTCAACAGAACTCTTTTATTTCATTAGTTTAAGGCACTATTAAACATAATTTCATAAGTAGTGATTTGCCAGATGTTTTTATTGGAATACTTGATTCATTACTTTTTCTGAGAACCGATTTTTATGTCATTTTAAAGATAAGTACAATTTCTGAAATAGGGCATACTAAAAAAAACATTAAAACCTATTTCATCATTATATAATGATTGGTTATCTATTTTCATTTCATCTTGAATATTAAAAATATTAGATTGATGTGGGACATATATAACCAAAGTCTAAAAAATTCAAATATGAAATAAAATTTGTCCATTTAGACTATTTAAAATAATACATTTATCACTCCTTTCTAAAGAAGGAATATTTGGTTTGGGACAATTCTTTCAAATCCATTTATTAATAACAATAGTCAAATAACTTGAAATTCCTTCTTTTTCTAAAAGAAAGTGAATGAAGTAATTTGTGTAAAAAGAGAATATTTAAACATAATTCCTTAATTTTTAGGATAGAGGATGTACTCAGATGGTTCATTCAGCATTCCCTAAAAGGAATATGTTTTTTCATATTCTGTGAGTGTTTGAATATATACTGAAGGATTCTTACTTTGGATGGAAGTATCCTGATATTGACAAGTTGTGAAGATAGCCAGGGAAAGATCTCACACTGACTTTCCCATAGTTCCAATCTGGGATAGTATCCCAAAATGGAGATGTTCTCAGCTACCACATTCCCACAATGAGCAATTGTCCTGGTGACAAGGACTGAGCCAGGACCTGTAGCAGCCATTATCACTGGGGAACATGAAGCCAATGACAGAGATAGACTTTCATGCTAGATGAAGGAAAGTGCTACCTAGCTCACTTCCAGATGGCGCTGGATAGCGTTTTCCTCCTGTGGGTTTTACAGGCATTGTGAATGACTACCAGGCTAACACTGGGATATTTTTTCTGAAAAGAAATCACAGGGTGTGTTCTAGTCATGGCTGTATGTTCAAAGATTATCCGAAGCTGATTGTTCCTGTTAAAGGAAATGCAGAAGGGAGTGAGATCGATTATTTCTGGTGGTAGGTGAGATGTCTTGACTCTTCTTTGAAATAATTTCTCAGCTGTGCGAGTTGGTACATAGTTCCTTCCGAAATCCAACTCAAATCCAATCTTTCATTTTCTTTTGGATAGTCACTGACTATAAAATTAAGTACAACCTATACTTCATTGTGTGTGAAGTTTTACTGAGAATTAAAATATTTACTGAGATGATTAATTGGCAGTTATTTTTGTAAGTATAGGGATCTTCTAACATTATAAACTGCCTTATTTAGTGCTATGTAACTTCCATATTAAAATGTTCTTTATTGTATAATATGCTCATAAAATAAGCTGGCTAAAGAATATTTTTTATAAAGACAAAAACCTATAAATGACATACCAATATATTTTCCCCAAAACTTATAGATGTATTTCTTAAAAGTCTTATTTATGGAGTGCATATAAATCGTGGCTTTGTACTCAGTGTGATGAATATTTAATACAATAAAATAATGTAAGAAATGCTATTATTCATTTTTATAGGTAAAGTCTGATACATAGGAAGTTCTGAAACAAACTTAGGCTTTGAAGTGAGGCTCAAAAACCAACACTGTGTGTAGTTCATGGAAACACGGAGGGGATAGACTGAGAGCTAGAGAAGGGAACCATGTAAGAAGCTGATCCGAGGGTCCAGAATTGTAGTAAGGAGCAGAATGTTAAAGAGTTCTGGCCTATAACAAGGTGATGACAATTCTAAGATATCTTGGAGGTGTTGAATAGGTTTTAAATGTTCTCGCTATAATTTACCATGCAAGGTAATGCATATGCTAATTCGTTCCATTTAGCTATTTCATAATGCACATTTCAAAGTGTCACGTTGTGCATAGTAACTGTGAATTTTGTTTTTGTCCGTCATTGGGTTTGGACTCAGGGCTATTCCTGAACTCTTTTGCTGAAGGCTAATGCTCTACCACTCTTGAGTCAGAACCCCACTTGTGGTTTGCTGGTGGTTAACTGAAAATAAGAGTCTCACAGATTTTCTTGCTCAGGCTGTCTTCAAACTGCAATCCTTAGCTCCCAGCCTCCTGTGTAGCTAGGATTACAGGTATGAACCAGAAACTGGCTATAGATACAACTGTAGTCATTAGCCATATGAAAACAAGTTAGAGTAGATACTTGGAAATACCACACCATGTATAATCACAAAGGCAGGAGTTCATTTGTATTGGCTACCAAGTTGGGTGGCACAGTCTTATCAGCCTCATTTGCACCAGTAGGGTGGAAAATGGATTAACTGGTATTGCCATGGCATCCAACTTTTTGGAGCATTCTGTGCCCTGTTCATAATTTACCCAGAAGATGAGATACTTCCCTCTCATTTCTCTTAAATGGTTTCTATTGCCTTTGGGTTTAAGTGACTTGCTTGTACCTTTTCCCCAGGTACTGTGTAATCTCACAGTCATGAGTCATACCCTGTGAGCATGCCCTGAGAGCTCACAGCCTACCCTGCTCCCTGTACTTGAACCATCCCTGCCCTGGCCATGACATCATTTCTTCTGTAAGTGTTTCCTTTCGCCTGATTCCAATTACATCTAGAACCCTTTGTTAAACAAAAATGTTTATCTCAACTCTCCAATCATTTGCCTTTCAGTGAACTTGTCTTAGTTTTACATTTCTAGTCCCTCATTCTCTCCCTCAGGGAACTGAAAAAGGTGAGAAGAGTATGTATATAAAACACTGAGTTTTTAGTATTCATTACTATATTTATAATAACATGATTATTAAGCCTTTGTGAATTTTGCACTGTGACCACATTTAGTGAATGTAAGTGCTATATGCATTTTTATTTGAGCTAATTCATATTTATCCTGATGGCTGTTGCCAGAATTTTCCCAAGCATCATATATATAATATATACTTATAGATAATATGTATAAATAATTATATTTATAAAAATATAATATATGTATTTATATGTGTTGGGACATTTTTGATTATTAATGAGAATGTTTCCACATTGGGATGTGTGCTTATATGATTGTATGTAGAATACTGATTTTACTATTTTACTGTATGAAGTATTTTTATGAGTACTTGTTACATTTGGTAACATGCCATCATTTGTGCAGATAAGCAATACTCCAAAGACTTCATAGAAACAGTTTTCAATATTTCACTGTCTCAGCAGTCTAAGGCTGAGTTCTGTTTCTAATTCGTTCTAAAAGCTCCTGGATTAACTTGAGTAATGCTTCATTTGGGGTTTTTATCTTGATATTAGTAAGTGAGCTTTGCTTGCTTGCTTTTTCCATTAAAGTTCAGGGCCACAGTTATGCTGGCTTTGTAGCAAGGTCTAGAAACGCCTTCCCTTTAAAAATTATTAGGAAACAAAGCTGATGATGGAGGAAAGCTCAAATTGCAGGATAGTGATGATCCTCTAATTTACCGTTGAGGGTGATTATTGAACACTGTCCTGTATGCTCACTTCTGTCCAGGGAGAATTCTCTTGGTCTAATTCTTAAGAATATTTGCTTTTAAGTTCATAATTTACCCAGACAGTCCTAGTATCTTGTGAAGTGCCATAGCTTTGTCTCCATGAGAGGAGATAATCTTTGGCTAGTTTCTTAAGTCATTTCTTGGTAGCTGTTCATTGCTTGACCATCTTCTCAGGGCAATTCAGACATCTACATTTCCTGTTCCATAAGGGTCACCTAGGTCGCATGTGTTACACTCAACCGTTTGTGCAGTTGCTAAAGTCAGGACGTCGAGTGCTGGACGTCTCTTACCTTTCCAGGCTGGCCTGCTTTCCTTACACATCGTTTGGCTCAGGCTTCCACTCTGTATCCGAGAATCTGTACAGGAAATGAAGTCCATGCATAGTACCCTGCCTTTTACTTTTGCACAATTCTCTTCTTTCTTTACCTTTTTAAGACTATATCACATGTTTATGCTATTTTAGAAAATAAAATATTGTTGTATCTTTTCTCCCCAAGTTTGTCATTCTTATGGTTTGTGATTTTTCTTAGTGTCAGTGAAAATGGAGTCTCCTTAATGATAGCTTTCAGTGTTATTTTAGTGTGGGAGTGGGGCTGAAATAATTGGAAAAGGAAACAGTCTCTTTGTAGATTTTATTTTCGTTTTGTAGGTGACAGGACCTTGCAAACTGATAGGGTGGATCTAAAGGGATTTGTTTGCAGACTGTAGTTTATAATCAACCTCATTTGCTAGACATAGATAGTCTATACCTTTGCTAATTAAATACTGAGTAGAATGCTTAAGTAAAATTTCTTCTCTTATTTAACTTCCAATAACTACAAATGACTTGAATCACCATACTTTTTCCTATGCCAGCACGCCTACATCAACTATATATATATATATATATAAATATATTACATATCAAGGACATCATATGTTAGACAAGTCCAAACTCTTCAATTTCTTCACTTTTAAGGTACATAATTGCTCTAGTATGAAGACTTAAATGGGGATTGTCACTTTTGTAATTAATTCTTTTTGTTTCATCCTTCTCACTAATTGAAAATAGGCTTTCAATATAGAACGCTTTGAAATTGGATGAAGAGACAGAATTGGAAATGAACTTAATTAACTACAAACTGTCCAAATCAATCAGAGTTTGACAGTGCCTTGGTGGCACAGAGAGTTCATAATTTACTTGCGATCTGCTGGAATGCATATGCCCATAAATTGCATGGAAGCCAGGCTCACTGCGCACAATATTGAGTGTCAGGCTAGGGTTTTGCAGTGGGAGAAGTTGGTTCTTGAGCATATATACGCACACTGTTCAGGAATGATACTGTTCACATGTTCATTTAGGTAACTAATGAACTTCTGAAATACGTGCTTTGTTTTCTGCTAGAAGAGCATTTATCATAGGAAAAAGTTTTTGAAAAAAATCTTTAACTGTTAAGTGTCAGTGGCTCATGTCTGTAATTCTAACTACTTAGGAGACTGATATATGAGGATGCTGTTCAACTCTAGTCAAGAAACATAAGTCCCAGAGACTCTCATCTTCAAGTAACCAGTACCAAGAGAGGGGTTGAGATATGGGCAAAGTGGTAGAGTGCCAGCCTTGAGCAAGAGTGTGATGCCCTGAGTTCAAGCCCCAGGAAACTTTGGCAATATTGGAAGCATTATCAATAGTTTTAGTGTTTTGTTCTAAAGTATCAGACAGTGAGTCTTGGAATAGATGAAATATGTTAAAATATAAATAATAATTCCTGGATTTGAAATTCCAAAACTCTACATTATGAAATAAGAAATACTTCCCCAAAGAAAGTATTTCCTTGTCACTAAATTAAGAATCAGTGATTTATTATATAAACTTTCACCTTATATAAGTATAGTCTGTTTAGTGTTAAAATTTG
Source organism: Megascapheus bottae (assembly GCF_031878675.1). NCBI lineage: Eukaryota > Metazoa > Chordata > Mammalia > Rodentia > Geomyidae > Megascapheus > Megascapheus bottae. Next base: position 3,824,838 of record NC_143537.1, on the reverse strand, counting down.
CATAAATATATTTCTTAACAAAGGAAATTTGTTTTTTTGTCAATTTTTTACACCAAAATTTCTTGCGTTTGTGACAAACAACTTGGTCCTAGTATATGAGAACTCACCCCAGTGAAAAACAGGCAGAAAGATCTTGAATTCCATCAACTTCCTTAGGTGAGCAGTGAGCTTGGTTTTACAGTTTGATATAGACTCTCTGAACTTAGACCTAGCAAACTGAAGCATCAACCTGAGGCCTTCAAATATTATTCAAGAGCTGGACTCATGTCCTGAGCTGTCTTTCCTAGACCCTCTTACTATAGTTTTCTGAGAACCAGTTCCTCTTTCTAGATCTGCCTTCTCTTCTTTGTCTCTTTCTTGGCCCCTCATGGATGCTCCTGCCATAATGCAGAGTTTTTTTCACCACAATAGTCAGCTGTTACAATTCTTTTTCTTTCTTCCCTCTTCCTCTTCCTTGTCCTCATCCTCCTCCTCTTCCTCTTCCTCCTCCTCTTCCTCATCCTCCTCCTTTTCCTCTTCCCCGTCCTCTTCTTCCTCTTCCTTCTCCTTTTCCTCTTCTTCTTCTTTATCTTTTGTGGTAAGTCATGGTGCTTAAACTCTGGGCCTGGTTGCTGTCTCTGAGCTTTTTTTCTCAAAGCTAGCTTTCTATCACTTTGAGCCACAGCACCACTTCTGATCTCATGGTGGCTAACTGGAGATGAGTTTCATAGACTGGCTTTGCACCAATTCTCAGATCTCAGCTTCCTGGGTAGGTAGAATTACAGATATGAACCATTGGCAACCTGGCCAGCTGGTATAATTTGTATTGTCCTTCACCTACCATTTTGCTTTATCTTCTTGGCATAACAGTTGTAATTTTATTAGATAATTTTGTGACTTCTTGACTTGAAGTGTCTAAAATGATCGCTCCTATCAAACAGTAACTCATTCATCCCATATGCTACTTGGGTAAGATTTCAACCTCCAAGACGTGGTTTGTGTTTGCATCTTAAAACTTTACTTTGCAAGCACAACCTCAAAGCTCCTGAGATGAAAGTTCCAGGTTTCTGAATAAGACAAATTGCTTAGGCTGGAAAAGATTTTAATGAGATGAATATGGAAGGAGGATTTTTCCATTTATCTCCAGAACTTTTGACTTGCAGACAATAACCCTTACCTAAATATGAGCTCAAAATGTTTGATTACTTTGAAAAGATTAAAATGTTAAGAAAGTAGATAGGTTTACAAGACACACTTCGGAAGCATGCCCACTTCTGACATTTGTTAGCGCTTTGTTTCCCTTGACTGGTTTTGTCAGATCACACTACTTATTAATCTCAGCCAAAATTGGAACATAGATAGTTACACTTTTTCCTCTTTTGTGGAAGGGTTGAAATCTGATAACATAAATCATCTAACAGAACTTGATCAGTTATTAGCACTGATAAACTAGACCCTAGATATTAATTCTAATAATCTAGTAAAAGTGTTTCATTTTGGGATATTTTTAGGTATACCCTCTTTAATAACTATGTAGCCAAACTGGCATGTCTGTCTTCCCTTTGTGGATTTCCAAAATCCAAGAAAGTATGAAAACTTGGGTAAACTTCTTTTACCACTCACCAAAAAGCACCATCAGGTATAGCTTTTTATGCACAATTGTTCAATAGCCCTTGGAAATAGAGCCTTCCAGGTTTTAATGACAGCGAGGTGCACTGAGAAATGGCCCATCTTACCTGATTTATTCTAAAATTATTCTTCTTGTCTTCAAAAGTTGACACCTTGCAGACTTGAGTCCTAGGTGAATCTTCCAGGAGAATAAACACCTGCTACCTTATCAAGCCCTTGAATTAGTGAGGCTCTCACCCCTCCTTTCTCCTTTATATTCTCATTGTGTTGCACTACTTTGAAAAAAAAAAAGCCCTTTGTTTGGTTCTTAATCATCTGTTTCAAAAAGGTAAGTTTGCTGGCCAAGCAGGTTTTTCTAGAATTCTCCCTTGACACCCTAAACTAATTGGATGTTTTAAATTTAAAATGAGAAATCATTAGAATTGCAATAAGGGTAAAATTATGAGTAGATCATACCAATACAAGGACCTGAATGTGTCATGCTTCTGGGAAAGATGTGAACAAATTAAGATTTAAACCTTGACACCAAAGTGAAAGTTTTGGTTCCAGCACTGTGTTTCAGAAAACTGAAAGCATTCAAGGAAAGGAGAGGTTGCTGGAAAGGGAGGCCATGAGGGGCTTTCCCCAGATCCTGGCCAGAGGTCAAATACACCAGTGTTTCCAGGTAGTAAATTCTCCATGTTTGGCTCAGTATGGGAAATAAGTTATAAATCTCTATTGAGTTCAACTGAATGATTTCAGCAAGAAAACACATGAATTTCCACAAAGGCTAAAAGCTAAATTACCTTTCTCATTTAATCAATGTAGACAGCAAATTGGACCAGGGCGTAACCTTAAAGTTTTTCTCATTTTGTGCTCAAAAATATATTCATACTTGAGTTATCTGGGTAAATGAGCCTGCATTTTTTCCTTCCAAATCATAAGACTTCTCAAAGTCCATCTTCTTTCCTCAAAGCTACTGTGGTTTTCTTTCTATTTGCCTTCTAAGTATGTATGCAAGGGAGTTTTTGTGCTTTTCTTAGAAGTACAATTTAGGAAACTGTAAAGGTAACCTGTGAACAAATTGTAGATGAATGCTTAGTACCATTTCTGTGCAGAATATGTAATAATATTTGTGCAAGTCAAGACTTTATGTGTACACTTAAAATGAAATGGAGACTTTACCTGAACGATCCTATCTTTTGGCATTATCTTTTTCCCCCCATGCATTTTTTTTTATCATTACTATAAAGGTGAGGAATGGAGGGTTACTGTTACATAAGTCAGGTAGTGAACACATTTCTTTTTGGCCAGTGTTACTCCCATATTCTCTCCCAGTTTTTCCCTTGTTTCCTCCTCACAAGTGGAGTTCATTCTCAACACAGTGTGCAGTGAGCAGCCTTTGTCTCTCTATTTCTGTGTCCCCACCTTTACCCTCCCCCAAACAAGAAATGAGCAAACAGAACAAAAAGGAAATGAAAATAGCAAGAAAGGAAAAGAGAACCCTCTAGTTTGCATTTCCAGGAGTTCATTCCAAAAAATACTATTATAGAGGCTCGTAGGCATTGGGCCTTTGTGTTCCTGCTCTCTCTTTGGTAAAAGTAAGGCCTGGTGATTTTGGAGATAGTAATGGAACCTCTAAGAAGTTAGAGGTAAGAGCTTGACAATGGGCCCGATTTATTATTAGTAAGACAGGGGTGTGGGTCCAGAGTTTTGTTCCAGGTATGAAGGTTAACATGAGGTAAAGTGTGGGAAAAAAAGCGGTCAGACTTTTCTCCCATGGAGACTGGGGAAACTTAGCTATCACTAATCAGGGGAGTGTGATGCAGTAAACTGTCTGTTTCCATTTCTGATGGGCGTTTTAGAGGTCTCATTAGGAGGACACACTTTGCAATTAGACCACCCAGGTTCAAAGAAAAACACATTTAGCTTTTGCTATGGCTCTCCATGCATTAGTGTGTTTGCCTTGATCTCTGCTTCCTTACAATAAAAAGGGCCCCTTTCTCCAAGGGTCGTGCTAAAGCCCAAGTCAATTAATGGTCTTCCAGTACAATAGACACTGGGATGTAGCTAGCATTTAGTACATGTAGCTTCTTGTTTTATGGAGTGGTGTTTCATCTGCTGGTGGCATAGAAGGAAGAAGAAGGACCCTGAACTAAATAAATAATTGAGTCTAATGATTACTGCAGGAGACATACTTAGCACCATAGATTCTCATCCTGGCTTTTCCAATAACCAAGAAGGCGCTGATTGGAGGCATCAGGACATGCTAGATATTACGATGACATAATCCTGAACACATCGCGTGACTCATTTTGGACAACAGAAGCAATGGTGAGTGAGGAGACTTTTAAAGAATCCTGACTAGCTGAGGTTCTCCTTCTTATTTTCTCTACTGTGTTAAGTTTCTTGGTTTGGCTCTGATCTTAAGCAGCAGAAGGGTAGATACTGTGTGTTGAGTTCCTTTCTTCCTTCCTTCTTCCCTCCTTCTCTCCTTCATTCCTTTTCTTCCTTCTTTCCTTTCTTCCTTTTTCCCTCTCTCTCCCTTCTTTCTTTTGTTCTTTCTCTCTTTCTTTCCTGGTCATGGAGTGCTTCTGTGTGACTCAACTGCCATATCCACATTAAACTTTGTCACTGCTTCATATATTCCAGTGAAATAGAAACTGTCTCTCCTTAAGTCTTTTTTTTTTCCTTAGTAGAGGAAAGTATGCCAGAATTGTATCTTGTAGTCAGCTGACAGACTGATATTTCCCAAATTTTTAAATACTAATCTTGAAAGAATCAGAACAGCCATTTAAGGCCATCAAGTGTTTGAACATACAATACACACACACACACACACACATGTGTGTGTATATTTGTATATAGTCTTATCTAGGCCCAAAGAATTTAAATTTATGAAATATTGGCTTAAACCATTCTTCGAACCATGGGATAACAATGAATGAGAAACTCCCCATGTTTAATATCTTTGAGCAAGTATACTTAGATGAAAATGCAGTTGTTACTACTATCGCTAACATATACTGGGGACTATAATAGGATAATACAAACCTTTTAATTTAAAATGTCCTTACATGAGAACAGAGCTCCACTAGTTAATAAAACAGATGAAACAGATGAAAGGAAACTATGTAAATAATGGTTTTTGAAATAAAATGTAAAACATCCTTCTGTAAGTTTATTTCTCTTATGAGATGGGACACTTTTGAGGACCTGGCTACAATGTTTTAGGCAGTCTTGTTGGAGAGTGTCCTTATGCTAGGCTTCATTTGCCTGTTAAGGATATACATACTTATTCTATTATGTAATTTATACACTGAAAATTAGATGTGTCTATTTTGTCCCAATTTACTTGATAGGGGTATGGGAGGTTTATCGTGATCAAGTTTTTCTATAAACATTCTTCAGCATGCGAGAATTATCTCAACATTTAGAAAACAGCATACAATATAAAAATACCCAGCATTTTTTATTTTTGTTTTGAAATGTGCAGAGGGGTACAGTTCCGGCATGTTTTTAAGGCAGGAACAGGAGGGGGATACCACAGACCATACCTTGTTGTCCTGGTAAAGTTGTTGGTCTCTTTTGTTGGCACCTGGTTCATCTGACCACAGAAGGCTTATGTGGTCCAGTCTCCAGCTGCACACATGGATTCAGGTTCTCACGCACAGAGTTATAAAGGTAAATGAAGTAGGAAAGTGAAGGCAAAGAAAACACAATCCTCTTCATCAGAGGTCTTCTTCATCAGAGGCCCCAGAATCCCGCTGGACTTGGCCCCCTTCAAAACCATGGATATTATGCAGAATGAAGGCCCTGTCTGTGGAGAAATGATCTAACAGTCCACATGGCAGTACTTGAGACACTTAATCTTCCTTGAACAAAGATGGCTTCATTTAATCTTGGGCTTTCCAGATAGGTAACACAATGGTCCTTTTTTCCTTTTGCTTAGTCTTGTCAGAATTGGCTCTATATCATTTAAAGTACAATCCACATATTACAGGGTAAGATACAGGGTTGTAAAAATCAAATATGTTAGAGAACTGTCATTTCTCCTGAAGTGATCAGAGACTTGATTCTAAAATGTTTACCTTGATTAGAATCAGTGGAGTACTGAGGGATCTGTCTTGGTGCCATGTGGTTTGCAAAAGTCTACTTGGATTGTAGTAAAGCTGCGTGCACGTATGAGAATTCTTCTTCAATTAAAGGAAAACTTGGTATTATAAATCCCTCAAATGCAGGGGATTTCATTAGTTACTATGTGAGAACAGCTCGTGTGATCTCATTATCATGCTGGTCTACAGGATACCTCTTGAAGTACTGTCTTAAAGCTACAAACTCCCAGGGGGCCAGGAGTTTGGCCTAGTGGTAGAATTCTTGCTTACTATGCACTAAGACCCAGGTTCGATTCCTCAGTACCACATACATAGGAAAAAGCTGGAAATGGTGCTATAGCTCAAGTGGTAGAGATCTATCCTTGAGAAAACCCAAGGACAGACCTCAAACCTTGAGTTCAAGCCCCAGGATTGGCAAAAAAAGCTACATGTTTGGGCACTTACTTATATGACACTACTGTATACCAAGGGCAGATCTGAAATGTAAAAGATTAAATGACTTTGAAATTTAACTCACAAAATAGCTCATAGGAACTTTTGTTTGCAAATGCCAGAGTGATTTCAGAGTTTTGGTGTGTTGTTCAGAATCTGTTGTGTAAAAGTGGGAAAAATGTAACTATTTCACAGGATTTCTTTGATTTAACCTGTCTTATCAAATGTATCAATCATATTCATAGGGATGGCTTTGAAAACTGCTAAGCCTTACACAATGAATTCTTTGAAAAGATGTGAGATTTGATGGGGGCAAAAAAAAAAAACTTGATGTGACTCCAAAATATTGTTTGGCCTTGTGGTAAACAACAACTGTTCACTGGGCTGCTGTAATCCAGCTATGACTTTATGATAGTAATTCTTTCCATAAAGACACAATCTTGGCTGTGATCGATTTTAGAGTCCAAGACTGGATTTCTGCACCCCACATATAATGCTGAAGGCATGGTTGCCATTTCCATAGTTTATTAGCTATTGGGCTTCTAAACTGCTAGCTGCACAGAATTTGGTAAGTTACAATATCCTACCTGATGTGGAGACTGGCCAAGTTGTATTCATGCCAGACCAGTAGGAATGGTACCCTATTTTATTGGTTTATTTGATGGGAGCAAGTTCTAAGCACTGTGGGTCACCTAAAGTAGAGGACAGGGGGTGGTGACTAGATATGAATAATGGAACTGAAGAACCTATAATAAGCAGCTGCAGGTGGTGACTGCAGAGGAAGATGGGATCTTATGTAAAAAAAAAACACAGCTCAAAATTACTGACAGATGATTTAAAAAAAAAGGAGGAAAAAATATTCCTTTGGCACATCTTGCAACCTAAATCACCAGTGCTATAAAAATCTTTAGTATTTTAATATGCATGGTGAATTTAAATTTTTGTCTAATACCCTTAGAATGTCTTCAACTAACATCTTTTCTTCACCACAAAGATTTTTTTTTCAGGATATGCATAGTACTTTTCCACACTTTGAAAGTTAGTTTCATTTAGGACCAGGTTCTTATCCGGGGCAATGGTAAGTGCCTTGGAGTGTGAGGTAAAGATAAGATGGAAATGCAGTAAAGCTAAACTCTGTGTGCAGTAAGTCAGCTCGAGGAGTGATCAAGTTTATATACTTGATAAAATAGAGTTATTCGATGTTTTCCCTGGCTAATAGTTACATCCGTGAAAACTGCACTATCTCCTATAACTACTGAGATGTGAACGAACTTTTGGCTTCTAGAGTAGGACTCTCTCCGGGTGCCATTTTTTTTGTTTTGTTTTGTTCTGGTTGGTCATAGAGCTTGAACTCGGTGCCTGGGTGCCATCCCTGAGCTCTTGCACTCAAGGCCCAGTGCTCTGTGACTTTGAGCCATAGTGCTACTTCCAGTTTTCCGGTGGTTAATTGGCAAGGAGTCTCATGGACTTTGCTGCCAGGGATGGCTTTGAACCAGGATCCCCAGGTCTCAACTTCCTGAGTAATTAGGATTACAGATGTGCACCACCAGTATCCTGCTCTAGATGTCATTTATCCTTGATTTGAACCTACTCTAAACAAATTCCAGAGCAAAAAGACTAGCAGCTCATGGATGAAAACTGATAGGGATCAGTGGTGTAGAGAAGAAAATCCTGTTACTTCTAATCATTGCTTGAAGGACTCAGATGAGTAAACCGTCTACGGAGTTTAAAAATAGCTTCACATACAGGTAAATTATTTACAAACTGTTAACTGCAGAGTTCTGAATCGCGGCTCCAAGAATGAATGATAAAGTTGTGCCCTTGAAAGACAATCAACAACTGAAACCTCTACACCTAGTCTTGCTTTCTTGGAATGAAGCCTGTGACATGGAAAGGGTCTTTCCTGTGATAAAACAAAGGGAAAAGGAAAGAGGAACCACGAGCAGTGCCATTTCCCCTTCACACGTTAATGTTGACTCGATGGGGCAGACAATACTTCTCAAATTTAATTAGTGAGGACTAGTCTCTGGCCCCTAAATTAGCAGCAGGAGTGATTTGACTGCACTGTCTTTCACCATCCTGGAAGCAGTTTCAGAGGTGGTGTTTTCATTGTCTTTAATTCAGAAAGATCATGCCTTTTAAGAAACGACTCCCTAAAAAAGAAAAGAAAGAAAAAAAGAAGAAAAAAAAGAAACCATTCCTCTTTGGGTATTGGTTTTTATTAGGAACTCTTTTTATTTTATGTACTTTTGCTTATTCTTTTTTTAAAAAAAATGGGATAAGCATTATTCTACAATCATTCCATACACACTTGTGATCAGGGCTTAACATCCATCACCGAGATAGGGGCAGCTTCCCTTAGAATTGTAAGGTTTGCTGGAATACACCCATTCAACTCAGTGTCAAAGTTCAAATGTCACAATTCTATCAGCAATACAAAGCATGTATTGCTAAGCACTCGTGATCTCTTCCTGACTTTTCAACAACACCTTTACTAAACCACTGCAGAGCCAACCTTGTTGGCTTACCCCCCAGATTCTAGCCACTTGAGAGGATGAGATTAGGAAAATCTCAACCAGTTGGAGCAAAGGAGGTTTGTAAGATCTCTTCTCAACCAATAGAAATGTGGGTATTGATATTTGTGTCACCATCACTTCATAGGAAGCATAAACAGGAGGATTCTGATCCTGGCTGTGTTGAGGGTAGAAATGAGAATCTGTCTCAAAACTAACCAGATCAGAACAGAGTTGGAGCTCAGGAGCTAGATCGCATGCCTGGCAAATACAAGGCTGTGAGTTCAATCCCCAGTACCACCATCAAGAAAAACAAGAAAGACAGGAGGAGAAGAAGGAAGAGTAGGAGAACATCTCAAATAACAAAGAACATCATGACTGAGGTTGTACTGAATATTTTCCTTAAAGTGTTGGCGCAGAAAATGAGTGTGGTTTCTTATGGAACTCATCCTAAATTTGTAGGGTGCTCCCTTCTTCCTTTCTCCAGTGTAAGTTTCAGCCTATGCTCACCATCTATGCTTCGGTCTGAGGTCTCCTAACCACCAAGGTCGTTTCCTTCTCCATTCCCCTTCTCTTGGCCGCTTCTCAACAATTCTCAAGCGCTCTGCTTCTGACAGGTGAACCATCCCCCCCTACTTTCCTCCTTTATCATTAAACAACATTTAATTGACTAATTTCACAGCTACTTGACAAGTCATTACAGAAAAAATATGCTGTATCTTCATGAAATAAATTGCTTTTGCAAGTAAAATTTCACCGAGCAAGGTGTTAAATGTATTATACATACCACATTCTAAGTGTAAAATTTGTTTTATCTCTTCCCTTATGATACCATCTTGCAAATCACTCTTACAAATATATATGTGTGTATATGTATATATTTATGAAGCCTCCCTCCACCACTTCCCAGGGGCGTTATTACTTTGGCCACTTCCACTTCTTTATGTAATTGACCTTTGAATAACACCTATTATGCAGGACTTTTTTTTCCCCTCCTAAGTACATTTCATTAAGAAAAAAGAATCGTGTTTAACTATATACCTGTGTCTTTGTGTCTTTACCTCTAAGAATTTATATAAGCTCAGCAGCGTGTCTGTTTTACTTTGGCAGTACTGGAGTGTTGTACCACTTGAGCCATGCCCCCAACCCTTTTAGATATTGTTCAAGTAGTGTCACTCGTTCTGCCTGGGATTTACCTTGAGTCATGATGGGACCACCTCTGCTGCCAACGTGACCGGAATGAAAGGTGCATGTACCATGCCTGACTTATTGTTTGAGGTGGGTCTAACTTGTTGTTTGAGGCAGGGTCTCTCTAACTTTTTTCTTGAGGTGGGGTCTCTCTAACTTGATGCTCAAACTTGTCCTGTATCCAGTCCTCTCAAGCTCTGTGGCCCCAGTAGCAGAGATTACAAGCATATACCATCATATCTGGCTGGTCTTATTACTATCACCTCCTGGATGACTGCTTTAATATTATGCTTGAGAACAAGAATCTTGTTCATTTAAAAATATTTAAATCATTTTCCTCCACTGATGTTTTATAAATGAATTGAGAAGTGCCACACTGATTTTTATTTGAAATCCTGATTTTGATGAAGCTGATGAGATTCTTAGCTCACCAAAACACATATTCTCTTCCATTCCTCATGTTCTCTGAGGTAATGCATGGTTAACAATTCTTCTATTGGCCACAATCCCTCTGGATAGCAGAAATGCAATAGTTGCAAACAAGGAATAGAATCTACGGATGGGTAACGTTTATGTCTACTTTCTGTATGTCTGAATTGGCCACAGAGACCACTGAAAGATTTGTCGTGAGGTGACCCTAGAGAGAGACGTTTGGTGACATGAGGCGACATGTATTCTGCTGTGAGTTACATAATCACCCCTGGTCTCTCCCCTATCCTGCGTTATCTTGTGTCGTACCCAGATGCGTCTCTAGGACCAGCGTGAGATGAGTCAAGAGAACACAAGTGCACACAGTGCCTCGGAGGGTTCTGTCAGACGATCTCTGGCAAGAGAAAATCTGGTTTGCAGCAAGACTTCAGGAACTGCAACCAGAGAACATTTTAAACGTTACAGCCTTTGTGAACATTAGCACTGGAGATGTTCAGTTGTTTGCAACTGTTCTGTAGCTTACATGAAAAGGAACTTATCTCCTACTTTCTTGTTGTCTATGCACTCTGTTGCTTCTACCACATTCTTTTTGTTTTGTTTTGTTTTCCTGTCTGTGGTCAGGAAAGGTAAACCAGGAGAGAGGAAGGCAACAGTCCTTTATCTTCTCCTCATTTGTCAGCCTTGAAGTAAAACGTCTTGAAAACATCTCTTTTCACAATGGGGGATTAATTCTAGCAATCACAACACACCAGTGAATGTGTTCCACACAATCCAGCCTGGCATTTGCGTTATTACAACATCAATATTATACCTCTGTTGTCCCAGAAAACTTAACTCATTATTGAGATTAACAATACCAGTCTTTTTTTTTTGCTTTATTGAAAAATTGATTACTTCAGCATTGCAGAATGAAAAATAAATACATACACTGGTGGATCAATAGAAAGCTACTCTACCCACATATTCTCTTCCTCCACGATAAATGCTACTTTTGACTGCTTGCCGGCCTGACAGATTCTGCATTTTAGGTTTGAACAGCTGTGGGTGATATACTGTTCTCTCCTAAATGTCCTGCTTCCCTTTCCTGCAGCTCAGCAACAGCCTGTTTACCCAATCATGTGCTGGAGACATAAAATTATTTTTGATAGAATTAATAGAGAACACTGGGTGGTAGATGATTTAGGGAACTCTGATTCACGCTCCTACTTCGAAATAAGCCAGAATTCTTAATGGAAATAATCAAAGCCAGGCAATCCAAGCTGGGAGTGCTGCCTCTACTAACTCATGTGACCTAAAGATGACAGGGTAACAAAGGCAAATTTCTAAATTAAAGAAAAAAAATGCAGCCCTTGATTCTCAACCATGTCAGGATATGAACTTACTACTCCTCTGAATTCTGAATTCCCATTTCTCTCCATGAGTCTAAAATGCTAGCAGTGATGTCAAACCAGCAGTGTAGTGATATGTGGGCTTCCATCTTAATGACTAACTCCTGTTTGTCCTAATGCATTGTAAAATTTCTTATGCAAAAGTATGTGAAAGGGTATCGATGTATGTGAATTAACGTACCTTCTATCTGGCAAATATCATGTAACCTTTTTATTAATTACAATAAAAAATATTAAAAAAAGTTAATCTCATGGTATCAAAGATTCTGTTGATCATCTTAAAACAATGAATCTTCCCTGAGTGGAAGGGTGAAAGGAAGAGAATGACTGAAGGAAAGTCGCGTGTTAATAGACACATTGAGATGGAATCGGTGAGGTTCTTTTGTCTGAATGTGGACAGCCCTTTTGAGAGGCAAAAATGTTAGTAAAAACCACTGAGTCCCTCAGGGCAGTGACAATATTGTGACAGTGAAGACTGAATTCACACAAGTGGCTCAGGTCATTTTTACAGTAGTAACTGTCTCATTGGGGAGGTTTCATAAAAGATGGAACTTGATCACTGAGAAAATGGCAGGTTAATATCTAGTATATGCTATGATCTGAGCTACGTATCCCCCCCCCATACACACCCAGGTTCTCCTTTTGCTCAAGACTAGCACTTGCCCACAGCTCCACTTCTGTTAGTTTGTGTTTGTTTTTTTCCTGTGATTAATTGGAGATAGAATCTCACAGACTTTCCTGTCCCTCCTGGATTTGAACTGTGATCCTCAGATCTCAGCTTCATGGATAGCTAGGATGACAGGTGTGAGACACCTATGAGCTATACATTGGATTCGAACCTGTATATAGATGAGCTGCACATTGGATATGACCCCTTCATGTGTCCAAGCACTGAGTATTGTGATTCTTTTGCTTGACCCGTAGAGAGGTGGATTGTGAGGTGCTTGAGCCACAGGCACAGAGCTGGGAAAGAGTGGAGGCAGGATTCACAACGAGGTGGTCAGGCAGCAGAGTGCGCCAATCCTTTGCACTACGCGCTGTGTTCTTCCCATGTCTACCGGGGAAGTAAAATGTACAGGTGAACGGGAGGGCGATATAATTAAACGTGTGGAGATGATAATTCACACGACAACTTCAAATGCTTTAGGAAACAGTTGACAGGCTTGATTATCCTCAGCACACCTGAGAGTACTGAAATAATGAAATGATGATAATGAGCACAGTATCTTCTTGGTGGCCTTTAACGGTGTCTTACACGATACCGAACACTCCCTGTGCAGGGTGGTCTTGATGGCTGGCTTCAGGAGGGAATGTCCTGGGATTGGCAGACAGAATGACAGCACGTGGGAGGGGACTAAGTGACAAGGGAAGGTGCTAAATACAGAGACACTTGAAGCTTGTGTTTTTGTTTGTTTTTAAGTCATAGACCCATACAATGAAATTCCATATTTTTGTGTCATTATTTTATCATGTTTTAGGGACATTGTATAAAAGTGATACTTTAGGAAGATTAATATCCTAAGATTGGAAAGTATGGCATTTCTATATATGAGTGTGTGTGTGTGTGTGTGTGTGTGTGTGTGTGTGTGTGTGTGTGTTAGAGACAAGGGCCATGCCCAGAGAACCCAGGGCAGAGATTAATTTAAGAACAGCACATTAACACAATAGCTGAGAGGCAAGTGGCCACGGTGGAGTGGTTTGAGGAAATGTAGACAGGGTTGAAAGCCTGAGTCTCATGCCTGTAATTCTAGGTATTTAAGGGGACTGAGATTTAAGGATTACGATTTAAAGCCAACCTGGGCAGGAAAGTCTGTGAGAATATCTCCCATTAAGCACCCCAAAATCTGGAAGTAAGTAGAGCTGAGGCTCAAGTGGTAGAGCATCGGCTCTGAGTGGAAATACTCCTGTGCCCTGAGTTCTGAGGAGAGTTCCTAGATGCTGAAGTCAAGCCTCAGTGTGGTGCAAGCATGTGCGGGCGTGTGTGTGTGGGTACATACACACACACACACACACACAGAAGGTAGACACCAGTAGTGGATCCTGAGCACAGGGACGTAAACAAAACCTTCTTGTAGTGTCAAATTGAAGGAGGAAGAGAGTTGAAGTGGCTCACCAGGCAACATACTGCTGTGCAGTTGTGTCTCTCCTCCTCAGCTGCCATCTTACCCTAGACCTCATGCAGGTATGTCTAAACCAGGACTCTCAGAAAGGTCTCTGAAACATGCTCGGATCTCCACAAAGTCAGGAAAAGAGAGTGATTGTAGTCATCCCACGGTGCATTTCCTGGGTGCATTGTAACAGTCAGTGAGAGCAGCTGGTGGGAGGAATGGAGCCACATTATTCTAATATGGCTAACTTATTCTAATGAGCTGCATTCTCGAAAATCAGACTTGCTGATGTGGCAGGAAATAAATTTAACTCCCCCTCACAAATACATGCAAAGCTGAATTCTCTGATACAATTTCATTTTCCACAAGGTAATCAAGATTCATAAAACTCCGATTTAGAATCAGGGCACCAAGGAGTCAATGTCCTTGAGGGAAACAAAATCTTCTAATGAGAATTACATTTCGGTGGGGTTAATCTCCTGGGATCTGATGGATGGACACAGCGGAATTGAAGCTTACTCTATTTGCCTTCCTTGTTTGTCCTTTATGCTATATGTTGCATTCAACACCGAGGTAATGAAATATATAAAATCCCCACAATTTGCTTCTGAAGTAGAAAACAATACTAACGCCTTAATCAAAACAATAGGAAATGAAGTGAGTAGCACATCATTTTCGAAGGTTATCAGTGTCCTCAAAATTATGCTAAGTTCTTAAATCTTCCCTGAAGAGCAGAGAATCAAATTATCCCCTCTCTTTTCTTTTCTCTAATTCCCCCAGAATTGATGAACTTCATGACGGAGGGTGATGAGACCATCCTATCACTATGCTTCCTCTCCAGCCCCCTCCTCCATTCCCCAATGCATTATCATCAATAACTTTCTACATAACAGCCCATTAAGAAATCTTGTGGCAGCAGAATGAGTGCTAAGTAGACACAGGGCTAGGACGTATGATCACATAGAGTTTTAAAAACATGCTTATTTTTCAAAATGTGGGGTACTTTCAGCTCTTTTGGAGTAAGTCATAAAAAGTCCCAAGTGGATGTCTGGGGTGAGAGTACTCTGAATTTTTAGGGCCAATTTCATTCTCCGTTGAAAGTCAAGATGGATGGCTTTCTGTAGTTCTGGTATCTGGAATCCACCAGATACAAATTTGCATCATTAAAATAATAACTATTGGCATCTCCACACTTTGCTATCCATGTTGGAAAAGAGAGTCTGCTTATGGATCAACTGGCTGTCTTTGGACTTCATAGGTACCTTAGATATTTTACTTTGCAGTCAGAAGAGCTTGTAATCTGTGATCAAACACAGAAAGAGAGAAGGTAGGACCCTCTTTGCAGATAGATAGAAGGGAGAGGTACTGGTAGTCCGAGAAGCTTGTAGGAAAAGTGTGGAAATGAATTATGAAATGAAGATTAGATGGATGTAATAGGAGGGCATGGGGAATGAAAATTCATTTCATATCATGTTCAGTATTTTTTAACTGGTGTCCCAGGGATTTCTAATGAAAAGATACTAGTATCATACTAGGCCCTGATCGTTTTTAAGATTTCTTGAGTTACACAATTTAACAGCAAGGGCTGGGAATCTTTTAACTTCCATGGTGAAACTTTTGCTGTGACTTCAAGGTTACTGTGACCTCACTCTTTTCTGCACATACACCCCTGTATCCTTCTCAATAAACACCTAGTAATGTGCACCCAGGTCAGCTGAAGTTGGAGGAAGGCTTCAGGCCCCCACAACCATAATTCCACCCTCTGGTGTCTGTTGTTGTCTTTTCACCAGGTTGCCATGGTTAGCGACACGCTCCCCCCTCTGCTGGGGTGGGGGTCCCCCCGCTCCCACTAGGGCAATTCTTCCTGAAGATTTTGAATTTATGGATTTCCCCAGAATGTTCTGACTTTGAATAATGCCTTCCTTTTCCCTTTCTTGTCTTTTGTAGAACAGCTTCTGGCCACTCTACCTGTCTCTAACCTAATCTATGAATTAGCCTCATCTTTATTTTTTTTTTGGCCCATAGATTTAAGTTTCATTTCATGTTTGGAAATGTCCAAACAGTAAACAGGCTTTTCCTTAGGTGCCATCTACGTGCTAGCTGAATGGCCTTCACCACGAGTCAGACGGCACTGTCTCCCTGTATACTGATTTAGATCTTGTGTCTCTAAAACCCTACCTGACACCAGATGAATGAATGAGGGAATTGGCACAAATAAACAGGCACAGGATTGTCTTTTTTGACTATAAATGATTAGTTATGAAATCTTCCTGTTTGCCTTATATTACTGAATATCTTTAAGCTCCTCTCTACTGGACAGGACTTTACTTCCCTTTAAGTTTCTCAGAGCAATAAGTGAAAAGGACTTGGGAACACAGGGCAAACAGTACAAGTGCCAGGGACCAAAACAATTTTCTATCAGAAAATTCAATCAAGGCTTCTTTAATCAGGACATAAATCTTTCAGACACCCTTCAGAGACTAGACCACATCAGACTATAGCTGCCATTTTCCCCCTCCCCTTTTGGCTTTGCCTCCCATCCATTTTGCAATTACAACCTATCAGTGGAAGAGGAACAGCCCTAAACTAGCAGAGAGAAAGCAATACCCTGAAAAAGCAGTTTTAAACATGATGAACTTGGTACTTTTAGTTTATCTCAGTCGGCAATTTCAACTCACAGGGGACTCAATGAAATGGAATCAGGCAATGCCGATCGATAATCTGAAATTCTGTTGTAAGGGGTGAAGTAGAAAATAAACATTAAGAGCTAGGACTCGTCTGTGCTGCTCTTTCTGTAAGGAACACCCTCTTTTCTCTCATGCCTATGGGATTTTAAGTCAAATGTGTCATTTACCTGTCAACTATATTGCATGTATATTCTCTTTTGGTCCAACTAGTGTGAATATTCCATAAGAGTCAGTTTATCATAATCACGCTTTTCAGCCATCCATATGCTTTTCACAAAGGATAGCCATTTGGGAATAGGCTGTATTAGCAAAATATACATTTAAAATAATGGAAGAATGCCAAAAAAAGAGAGAAAACTTTGCTAGAGTATCTTTTAGAACAAATGGACATTTTCATCTTTCAAGTTGGTTTTGACTGAAAATATTCCATTTTAAAATTTAGTTTAATTTGGTTATAAAGGTGATAGAGGGATGGATTATAGTTACATAGGTATGATATGGAGCACATTTCCTGTGAAACAATGTTATCCCCTCCCCGCCAACTCCCTTGCCCCTCAGGTTGTAAAGTTCATTTCCAACATAGCATCTTGTATCTCTGCTGCACTGATTCATCCTTTGTCCTTTTTCTTACCATTTTGGCATTCCCCTTCCCTTTCCCAAAGCAGATAAACAGATATGCAAGACGCAGTGTACCAAAGTCAAAAACAATGACAAGAGGATAAAGCAAAGGATAAAAAATTGAAAGAAAAAAGAAATACCTTCACACAGTGGCACATTAAAACAAAACACTCTCATTTTTGATACTTGAATTTAGGACATGCAAAAGTTCTGAAAGTTGAATGGGAAGATAGAAGAAAAAATATAAAAAGTATGATCACACAAATATGGAAAAATCCTAGGAAAAGTATTTTGGCATGTATATTTATTAAGGTCAAGTTGACATGTTAAAGCAAACTTATGGGAAGTGGTGCTGTGGCTCAAGTGGTAGAGCTGTAGCCTTGAGCTGAAGAGCTCAGGGACAGCGCCCAGGTCTAGAGTTCAAGCCCCACTATGGACCAAAAACACACGGACAAACAACTTATGCATGAGCTATATTTAATAAACATCCTCATGCTTTATTGCCCAATTAGAGTTAAGAATAAATAAAGGTGCACATGTGTAAGTGGGAGTAAGCAAGTATACCTTAGTTTATGTTCACATTCCTGTAGTAAGCTCATAATCCTTTAGTTTGGGAACCATTTCTAATAAACCTAGTGGGACAAGGTGCATATGTGCAGTGGTTTTATGGATTCATTTCTGTCTCATAAAGCATAATTATATTTGGCTGGGTCCTGGTGGCTCACACCTGTAATTTTTACTACTTACGTGCCCGAGGAAAGTCCCAGCAACTCTGATCTTCAGTTAACCATCCAAAATCCAGAAGGATGTGATTCAAGTGTAGAACATCATTATTAGCCTTGAGCCAAAAATCTCAGTGGTGCTTGTACCCAGGTGCTATTTCAAGTCCCAGAGCTGGCATAAAAAAATTTAAACTAAAACTAAACCAATCAACAAATAGGGCCTTATTACACTCTTCATGAAAACTAGCTTCTTGTGGCTTATACCTAAATGTAATTGTATTCAAACTGTGAGAGTCCAGACTCATTCTATCCCCTGCATCGTCTGTCATGTCAATTCACACGTAGTGAGTAAAATATAGCTAAGTTGATACAAGTGGCGGGGCTTGAACTCTGGGCTTGGGCACTGTTCCTTGAGTTCAACTCAAGGCTTGAGCTCTACCACTTGAGCCATAGCGCCACTTCCCATTTTCTAGAGGTTAATTGGAGATAAGAGTCTCATGGACTTTAGCTCCCAGGCTGACTTTGAACTGTGATCCTCAGATCTCAGTCTCCCGAGTAGCTAGGATTGCAGGCGTGAGCCACCGTGCCTGGCAATAAGGTTTTATAATAAAGTAAAAACCCAAAATAAAGAAGAAGAAAGGTATAATGTCGTGTCATGGTGTAGACTATGCCTCTCATTCCATATCTTCTCTGATCTCTGTAAGAAAGAATCTAAATTTTAGTCAGAGCTGCTGTCTGAGTATTTATTTCATTTTTAGAAAAATCCCCATTCTGATTATATATCTTAAACTGGGCCTTTGTTTTTTAATGACCCCCCAAATTTTTTTTGAAGGAATTTCTTTTAAAGGAATGGTGGTGGAGATGGTAGACAGTTATCCGTGTGGAAGGCAGACATTTTAAATGAGTTGTGACATTCAAGTCAATAAATTCCCAGGAGTGTAGTTACTCCTAAACGAGGCACAGAGAATGACAGATGCAGTGAATTCTAAGACCTAAAGTCTGACCAGATCATAAAGGTGTTCTACATGTGTTGCTAAGGATGGAGGATTTCTTCTGCATTCCAAATCTAAGACTCTGAGGGTGCCTGCCATCCAGAGCTACTGGTTCTTCTTGTCATCCAGCTCTACCGTTTGTTCTTACTCCACTCATCAAGCCTTAACATCAGGGAAGTCCATAGAACCAGGTTATTTGCAAGCAAACTAGAATGCAGACTCTGCACTGAGGAACTTGCAGGAGCCCTGGCCAGGGCTGAGATCAGGGTGTGGTCCCCCCCTTCTCTCCCCTGGGGTCAGTGCCAATTGCAGGGTGGCTTGACTGCTCCCAGGGGGCTCTTTTCATTGGTTCAGCAGAAGCCCAGTGCATTATGTGGGGGAGAGGTGTTTGAGGAGGAATTCATGCTTTATTTTTAACCTGTCTGCCTCACCAAAGAGGCTCAGCTCTCCCTCACAATGAGTGCATGGATCCAAGGATATCCACAAGACAAGAAATGGGCTCCCGGGTGTCTGACCTCTTCCTGATAAAGAATTGCACACAAGTGAAAAGCAGTGCGGGATCTGCCATCGTTAATGAGCGAGGGATGATTGATGGAGGATGCCACCTTGGGAGGCAGTGTTAAACTTGTGTCCTTGTCACTGTGGCCTGGAAGGTTGGGGATGGAGTTAGGAGGGCCACTGGGCACTGAAGCCTGGTCTTCCGTCCCATGGAAAGAGTCGCATAGCTACTCCCAGATGAAAACGTGGAAACCTTACTCAGCTGTCTGCCAGATGATCGATAAATCTGATAGAGATGCATTTGCCAATTATGCCCAATCAATGTAAGAAAGCATATCATGTTGGAAGTTACTTTATCATTCAATCGGCTGATATGAATCTCCCTCCCTCCCCCCCACGCTCTCCCTCCCCTTCTCTCTTTCTTTCTGTTCCTTTCTTCTCCCCTTTTCTGGAATTACACCAAATAGCTAGACAATGGAAGGAAATAAATATATTTTTTCCAGTGTACTTTACTAACCTTTTTATGTTGGAAAATCTGTAGCAGTTGTAATGTCTGCTGTCTCTTGAACTAAACTCACATTAAAATAATATACAGATACAAAACATAATTAAGACTTAATGGTTATCTACAATAACCATTATTGAAGTAATTATTGAAATACCAATTTACATTCAGGCTTAAAACTGCATATGGTTTCTTTTCCTTCAGATTGTTCTCATGTTACACAGCATGCAAACTTGTAGTGAAAAATGAAAGAGTAAAGGACCTGTTCAAGAAATTCAGTTGAATAACAACTGATTAGTTTGATTTGAATACATCTAAAGACAGTGGAGAATAGTATTGTTGAATCTGAGGCAGAAAACAGGAGCATATCGTATATGTAGGGTCTTCATAAATGAAAATCATGTTTTGATTAAGAAGAAAGGTTTGGGGATGGTTTATGCTCACAAGTTGTTAATCAGTAATCCATACATAAATGCTGCATATTTATCTCTTTCTGCTTAGCATACAATAATGATAATCCTTTGGCAGTATTTGACATGGATCTCTTGACCTGTCTTGAATTTTATGTCAATATTCACTATGCACATTACTTGAACACGCCGTTGCTTTTGCTTCAGTTTAGCAGTTTACACATTTCCAAACACAAATTCTCTTAATTTTCACATTTTCTTTCTTTCTTTCTGTTCTGGATAGCCATTCTATCACGTGGTGAGCCAGGCATTTAGACACACTGCAATCTCTGTACATGTCCTGTTTACATTCTGGAAAGAGTTAGATACTTCTATATTTGTGTCTATTTGCTGTGCTCCAAGACATTGAAAAATAAACCGTGTTTTGCTCTTTGGGTGTTGGCAGTGTTGTATGAATTTAAAACATAAAGCATTTTCAGTTGCCTAATCCTTCCTTTCTTTTTTTCTTTTTTCCATTGCTCAGTATGTAAATAAAACCCAACCAAAAGAACATACCAAATAAACAGAAAATGCCTGGGTGACATAATAGCAGGGTGACCTCATTTCCATTGTGGCTTTCAGATGCAGCTATGGCATTGTTTCTTATGAACAGACTGCATTTTCTGACTTCTCAGTTGTCTGGTTTTTGTAGATGATTTTTGCCTCATTCTAAACCCAGCAGGGGGAAAAACAAATTATCATTTATTTTTTTCTTTCTCGAACTCATAATAAAAGTGAGTCTAACATCTCTTGTATGAAGAAATAGCATTTGTCAATAGCATTTTAGATTTTTTTTCCTGGTCTGATTTAGCATGGGATCTCTGCCTCTCCCATGTGATTGGGAGACTAAGTAGGTCAGGTCCCAAGACACCGGGAATGTGTGATCATCCAGGAGGCATCCATAACAATAACTAAACACGAAATGACCACCTCTTTCACATATAGTAGATGTCGTGCCAGTTTCAACAAAGTAGAAGTTTAGATTTCATGAAATAAGGCCTTCGTGTGGCAGCAAAAGACGAATTTGTTCTCCTGTTAACTTTAGGGATCCAGCAGAAAGAAAGAAGTCAGGTGGATGTTAGTGGGGCGACCTGAGCAGCAGCGTCCTTCTGCCTGTCAGCAGGAGGCAGGCGTCTTTTCGTCTCTGTGCAGGTTGAAGACCTTGGCGCTGTCCCATTGTCTGTCTCTGTACCTGTCCACACGCTTGGGTGTGTGGATCTTCCAGATAGCCATTTAGGTCAGTGCGGTGGGGGAGGTGAGAACACATCTGCGCCGTGGAAGCAGAACAGCAACAGACCAGATGGCAGAAGTAATGAGGGTGAAGAGCAGAAAGGGAAATTCCCCAAAGATCTACCAATGGCATTCCTACATCTGCTGAAAGAAAAGAGCACGGAAAAGGCAGCCAGCATGGCTTCCGGACATCTGAATGAGCGGACTCAGTGGGGGCCACTCTGCAGGACAGTGTTTAGAGTGGGCGAGCAAGCAGGGAGTGAGTGGAACCCGAAGAAGAAGATACTGGCATTTTGTCTGATGGCTTTTGCAAGGACACATATCCCGTTTGATGCTTTTAACCAACGTACGTTCTATAAAAGAGTTTTCTTTAGAAACAATCTGATTACCACCACCATCGATTCTAAAAAAAAAAAAAACAAAGAAAAATCTCTTGCCTTCACTAAAACGGCCATGGTTAAATTTGGTGCCACATAAATGAAAAGCATTTGGATATTCTAAATTCTTTCCAAGTCCCTTCGGTGTTTTGCATGATCACATACTATGGAATGGTCAGGGCACAAACATATTCAGGCTTCGTTTATATATAAAATTCAGTTGCAAAAGTAAGGGGCATCAGCTATCATTTTTATGTTAAACTATTTATAGCATCTGTTAATAAGACTTCTGCTGAGCCAACGCCCAGGACTTTCGGTATTTATTTCTCTATCAGAAGAACACTGTTAATACCAATGATGTGTCATTTCTTAATGGATAATGAAACAATCTGGACACATACATGACAATGAAAGACAATGCCCAGGAAAAGAAGTTGTGGAAGAGATAAGCCAAAGCAATCATGTCAGTGCCCCCTTTTTCCTGAAATTGCTATTTTTATGTGTAAAATCTGAAGGAAAAAATATACCTGCACTTTCCTTACTCGATAGGAAGCATGAAGCACTATTTTACTTTGGAGAAGATGTTTGTGAGGGGTATACATTATATATATTATATAATATATGTGTGTGTGTGTGTGTGTGTGTGTGTGTGTGTGTGTGTGTGTGTGTATTGCCAGATCTGGGGCTTGAACTCTGGGCCTAGGCACTGTCCCTGAGCTTCCTCAAGCTACCACTTGAGCCACAGCACCACTTACAGCTTTTTCTATGTATGTGGTACGGAGGAATTGAACCCGGGGCTTCATGCACACTAGGTAAGCACTCTACCAGCAAGAGTATCTATGTTTTTAAGTGTTGATAAAGGCAAGAAAGAGGGGACCATTGGTGGATGGTGGAGGGGAAGGAGGATGTGCTGTGTCACAGGACGAGCAGTAAATACACTGGACAGAATGCGTGCGCTCTTCTTTCTGTAACAGTCTTGGTTTTCATCTAGAAACTCAAACAATGGACAGCATAACTCACCCTGGCCTGCCCTCCCTTTTAATCCCTGGTCCTCTTAGTCCTCCAGAGAAACTAAACGCCCATCCTTTCCCCCCCTCCTCCACTGCTCATTTTCTCCTGGGAGAGGGATGGCACTTTGGCCTAGATGATGGGACCATCCGGTTGAGATAAAGATGTCTGGAGACTTTGAGAGATTTAAGGAGTAATGCAGTTATCCCACTGACCCAGGCTTCTCTTGGAGTGATGATTTAATTGGAGTTATGAATGTACTGTCTGGAGCCATTGGTGTCCACTTTTGACATTTTAAGGAGACAGGTAGGGCAGAGCCAGAAAGCAGAAGAGCAAAACACCGGAATGAATAAGACAACACGAATTGCTTGGGTATAGTTACATTCTGAACGAATTCTCCCAGCACATTTTCTGTTTTGTAAATAAAATAGTCAAAGCCAGTTCAAGTTGTATTTTCCTGTGTTTGAGACTCCAAGAGCCCTAAGTGAGAGCTATCCCCTAGATAGGAAAGAACAATCCCTGTGGCATGTTTGGCTGGATGAACATCTCATACTGAGCTCCAGGATGTATGGTTAAAAAAAAAATAGCTGCAGGATCTGAGCACAGCATTGTCAGTTTGTTCCTTTCAGGACTCCTAGACTAGATGGCCAGGCCGGCATACCCTTTATTGGGCTATATGATACATATAATTTTCTAGTTCTTTAGTGTCTGTAATTAAAAACAATACTTTCTCTTAAGGGTCAGTTAGAGTTATTGATCCTAAGCCAGGTCCATCCACGGTACTTTACTCCCCAAACTGACCACTCACTCATAGCTGTGGAAAAGTATCTGTCAGGACCCCACACCTGGTGTATTCCTTCCCATGGCCTCTTGGTGTTTATTGCTGGACACTCTGGTGATACTTTTTCATCACCTTTCTGCATCTGTCTACCTTTAGGCATCCGTGGGTCAAATACTGAGCAGGCCAGAAGCACTGGTGAATCAGTGAGCCCTGGGAATCACTTTTAACCAGTGGTGGAAGAACACAGACCACAATTATCGGAGCTCCTAACCGGAGGGGTGGGGCTTCTCTGCCTGGCGCTCTGTTCATCTCCCAGGGCGCCCCAGCAGGCCTGGGGTCCATGGTCATTAGCAGGAGAGCTGGCGGGTTAGCTCACCCTGTTCTGGCTGTGTTCTTTCTGTGTCTGACTTCCTTTGTTCTTTCTATCACCTCCTGGGCTACTTTCTGACATTCAAATTCCTCCTTGCTTTTGGACCTGATTCTGTCAATTTGTGTAACCACAAGAACTGATGACAATATGTGGAATCAAAAAACCATCACAGGCAGTGCCAGTTCCCAAAAGGCTTATGGTAAGAAGATCTTGAAAGTAACAGCACGTAAGTTGGGTTAAACTAGTTAGGTTAACTTAAATTGTGTTAACCTAGTTGAATTAGGTTAAAACTAGCACACACACACACTCACAAGCTATGTCTCTTATTGAAATTGCCCAAGAGCTCTACTGGTGAAACATCATGATGAATAACTATACGCAAATTAATAAGCTTTATTTTCCAATTGTAAGCATCACTATGACAATACTTCTGTCTGTTCAACCAACCTCACTGACATATTTTTATGTCTGTCCATAGTTCTACAACAATGTCTGTAGATAATGATACATGCCACCATTATCAATATTTTGGGGTATCTTTTGAACAACGATCTAACCATATTTTCCACAGTAGAACAATGCTTATACATATATTTTTTCCAGCAGACAGTCTCAGAAGAATTACAATCAACGTAAGCAAAACACTGCTCTCAGAAATATGGGAACAAATTGTCAAGAAAATGCTTAGCTCCAAGTTTAATAGCATGTGAACCATAACTTGTTTCTAGTAACTAGTTTGACTGGTAATTACCTGCACTAGCACCCAAAAAAGAAAAAAAAAGATACAGCAGGGGCTGCTGAGTTCCCACTTTTAAGGAAGTTGGACAGAAAATCCCCGAGGAGTTTTATATATAATAATGGGAAAAAAGGTCAAAGATATCTATGCTTGAAATAAGCAGAGATTTGAATACCTGCTCTCAGGAGTAAGAGCTTTTGCCCTAAATGGGAATCATCTCAATAGGATAATAATAGACCTAGAAAGAGACAGAGGAAAATGTATCAGATCAGAATATATGGCCCATAGGAAAAGATAATTGTCATTGAGTAACAGGACATTAACCAGCAAAATGACCCTCGCCCCCTAACACTTTGTTAATATTTTACTTTAATTTCAAAATACCATATCTGCTGCCTCCTGAAGAAGGAAATAAACATAACAATAAAATCTATTTTAATGGCCAGTGACCATTCTATTTTCCACTTCGTAATCCCATTATGTTCATTTTTTTTTTGTTCCCCGCTCTCTCTTTAGGTTGGCACGTTGATTTGAAATTCAATGAAAATCTCATTAAAAAATATTTCTGGAGATGATCCAGGGAGTAAGAAGGAGAGAATAACCCTTAGGGAGTCCAGAGCAGACTGCTTGTGAGGCTGGTTCATAGTCTCTACCTCTGAACCCAGTGCCCCTGACCTGCTCTTTATGTACACGATTATTCCTGTCCCTCTGATGACATATCTGTCCCCTAAAAGAGAATGGAGACTCTCGAGCTCCAAAGGTTTACAGGGCCATTTCCTTCAGTGATCAGTGATAAACTCCCAAGACTTACCATAGTGATTGGCCCTGACCTGCAACGATTGCGGGCAGGGTTCCAGGTGCAGGGCCAGCAGTCAGAACACAGTGTGTGTCTAATAGGTTGCTTGAATTAGCTTCATTCCATGGCATGCAATATGCAAGCATGTGATAAAAAAGGATGAAAGAACTCCAATTTAAGTTGGAAATACATACACAGAGGATTGAATTTTAGAAGGTAACAGTTTTCTTTTATACTTTCATAAACTGTATCTTTGCATGGCTATTATTTCTGATTATTTCTATGCAACAGCAGTGCATGCAAGACACATACACACACACATATATACAAAAATATATGGATATTTTAAGCCAATACGTAATCTTTCTATCTAAAGAGCAGATTGTATTGACAGAGAGAGAGAGAGAGGGAGAGAGAGAGAGAGAGAGAGAGAGAGAGAGAGAGAGAGAGAGAGAGAGAAAGAGAGAGAAAAATAGACCACCTTAAAATTTGCTATTATAAATTTTTTCTCTTCTCCTTTAAAAGACATGAGGCATAGGACATTGGAGGTAGCCTAATGTAATTCATCACGATTGAATTTATCCTCTCCACAATTGAGCAATTTATACTCATGGAGTGTGCTTTCTCTTTTATTCAAAAGAGATTGGAATTTCCTTTCCCTCTCATTTTAGAAATGGAGAAGATGAGTCACGAAAGGTAATGTTCCCAGATCATTAGCTATCAAGGGAAGAACTCAAAATAAAATTCTTGGCCCCAAAGTGGTTGCAGGGCTTCATAAATGTGTACCTTCTTCAACAAGGTGGATTTATGTTCAAATGACACTTTTTAACATATCTGAAAATTGTCAGGCAAAGTGTTATAAATCCGGGGGTTTGGAAATTTTAATGCATATGGTGCAGTGAGAAATTGATATATTATTTTCAGAAAGACTGAAATATGGCACTGAGGCATGATACAAAAGAATTCTTTCTGGAGATGGTAAAAATAGACTTTAAAAAGAAATGAAATGGGTTTTAGGTTGTTTTGTTCAAGAAATCTCTAGATTTACCAGGAATTAGGACCTGACATCTGCTAATCCTCACTGAAATGCTGTCATAGAAAATTGATTTTTATTTAGAATTCATATTTTCTAAAAAAAAGAAAAAGAAAAAACCCAAGACAAAAGCAAAAAATGGAAGTTGTAAGTACCATTAGCTCACACTTACAATACCAAACACTGTAAGTCTAAGATCTCAGGACTGAGATCTGAAATCAATCCGAGCAGACAAATACAAGAGGTTCTTATTTCCAATTAATCAGCAAAAAAAAGGCCAAAATTGGAGGAGGCACAGCCTGAGTGGGAAGGTGCTACCCTTGAGTGAAAAAGCTGAGTGTGAGGCCTTATTCTAATGGGAACAGTGTAAATGATTGAGAATTAAGCAGAAACATTTTCAGTAGGAATTTAATAATTTGAATTTTTATCCTACTATTTTGAGTATAAAACTTGTAACAAAATTGCTTCTGCAAATGACACATGGAGATAGATTTTTGATTGTAAAATGAAACATATTGTTAATTGATGACTTGAGTATTTGGAGCTAAGCTTTTTGTTTTACTGTGGAAAAATGTAAAATAAGGTTAATTTTTTTTTTAGGGAAAACAACACACACATGCACAGCAAAGCTGAAAAATAGGAAAATATAGAGGAACTACTCAGAAACTCATGACCCTTCACATTAATTTAGGTTCCTTTTGGTAAGCAGATAGCTGTAAATAAGTTCTCAAAACCTCCTTCTTAGTACAAAACATTTTACTTGCTAACCTGACTCTCCGGATGTTTAGAGATAATATTGTTGGGCTTACACCTCTGCTTAATATTTTCATTTTATGTGGTTTTCTTCCCTTCCCTACACCAACTCTAATGTTTCCTATTGTCTCAGTTTCAAAAGTATTATTCATTCTTAATATTTGAATCTAAAGCCTATTTGTTTAGGGGAAAATTGTTTGCAATTCATAATATCATTGATTTAATACTACAACAGCATGCGTGCGTTGCTGACTGTGTCATCCTCTTCCATACATGAGGAAGTCAGATAGTCAAAGGGGTTAATAAAATTCCATCACTCTCAAATAGTCAATAAGATTCAGGTCTGACATTTTTCACTATGTTGTGTTCACACTAACCACCCAAGTGTCTGCTGGGTTAATTCTATGATGGAAACAAAACCTACAACACTTTTGTGGCCTACACAGGGTTCGCTTGCTGCTTTTGCAAGATGCTACTGACTTAATCAAGGCCCTTTGTCTAGATGGCTGCATTGTGAGACGTCAGCTGGCAAGGATCCAAACAAAGAGGAGATTGCTGGTTTGATTCCTCTTCTGGAGACCTAGAGAAATCTCTCTTTCTTAAAGCCAGTTTCCCTCATTCATAAGCAGCTTTTGGTATATCTGTTTGCATAAAGTAATGGAGTTCCGTTCTCTTGCTTTCAAAACATCTGAATTTATCTATACTACTTACTAAGATGATGAACAGAAACTAGAGATATTTAGAATATCTGAGTGGGAGGCTGTGCGAGATACGGTACAACATATATGGAATCAGAAATAAACTAAAAATGGCAGAGAAGATAATTGCGGTAACTACTCTATATGACATAGAAAAGGCATCAAGGAGTCATGAGAAATAATGGTCCAGTGAGAGGGACTGAGGAGATGGAGCCCTCGTGAAGCCAGTGTGAGGCTCTGAGTTCGATCCCCAGTCCTTAACACATCTAAGGAAGACTGCGACCTCTCTGCTATCAGATGCTTCAACTCAGATTGCTTAGCACCTAGGTTAGAATCAGCTCAGTGATAATAGGATAAGCCCTTCACTAATGTGACTCTGAATTAGCAATTTTCATATTAATGGCTTTCTCACTGTATTAATGAAAACACAATTTGCCACTATAATGGGGATATCACTTAAATTAGATCAAAATTGCTAACATGAATAGGGCTGTTAATAAAGCAAGACTATTGTATATGGCTAATGATTCTCCTATTGTGTTAACAATGTTCTTATAGCCAAAAATTTGTATTACATTCGCAAATCCTAGGCAATTTTATTGATGGCTCGAAAATGTAGCTAAACTTGGTATCTATAGGACATTGCCATCCTATTAACATTGAATAGATCTGGCAGCAGCTGAGCAGTCAAAAAGAAAAGACAATCTCCACACACTAGAACTAGCAATATGTACATATACATATATTATGTGGAGGTTATTGTTCTTAAGAAGTCGATATAGGCTATAAACTATTGAAAGAAATAAAATGCTGTAGGAAAAAAATTGAACATAAGAGTAATAAGCCTGTCATTAATAGGCTTATTATTTTATTAATAGGCTTATTTTATTATTAATAAGCACATGCCCCCATAATATGCTGCAGATTCAGACATTCAATGAGTGTCTTGTGCTGTACTTCCCATGGATAGAGGAGATATCTACTCAATAGCAGACATAGTAGGGGATATGCTGATAATTATTGTATCAATGAAATAAAAAATTCACCACATGAGTATCAGGTTGGTTTTGAATATGTTATCGACACATTCAGTATGAAAATACTCCACAAAATTTACTTCTTCATTACTTAGCTAAAGAGACCATTTATGTCTTAAATGTATGATTTCATTCTCTTCCTCTTTGTTCTCAATAACTTTCAGTTCTCTGAGAAATTGTAAATATACTGGCTTTCTTAATTTTGGAAATCTTTTAAACACGTTACATATCATACGTTTTGCTTTACAGTAACTGGGATAATAGACAGAATCATTCTTTTCCCCTTTCCATTTGGGGCTGTGGAAAATTATCTGTTATCCCAACCTTTTAAGCCATCTGCTTTCGCTCTTTCCTTTATAATGATTTATCAATCCTAATTAAAGTTACAAAGTAACTTTTAATGTGACTAATTTTCACTTCAGTATCTCTTATTTGACTCACACTGGGGACATTACCAAAATAAAAACAGCCACAGGCTACAGGACAGTGCAGAACAGGTGGGCAAGCCTTAGAGGATTTCTAGGCTAAAAAGTGGATCAGCCATAGTAAAATAACCTCGTGAACACAGGTGAAAGTAGCTCCCTCAGATGATGTAAGGTTATACACATGTTCATATAAATCAACATTTAATACAGACTTTTCCAATAATGCAAATGATTATTATCAAACTTTCTGCCATCCAACGTTCTGGAGAATCATTTTAGTGTTTCTTAGTTCCAAGGAAAGATCTTGATTATTGACTCAGTAACTTGGACGAACATCTCCAAAACAGTTGTAGCTTCAGAGAACTAGATGCAAGCTGTTTAATTGTGAAGTGATATAATGTAACATAATCCTCAAAGCATGTATTTGAATATAGTGCATATGTATTTGCATAGTAATGAATCCACAAAATATACGGAATTAGGTGAAAGCTAAAAATGAAATAAGATATTGCCAGCAAGAAAACATGTGGCTGCATCACATTAAATTTAAATGGAAACTCTTCCTCTAGAAACTCATTGTAAATGCATTTTTTTCTACTTAAGGAAAATAGTATTTGGGGAAAATATTTTCTAATCTTCGGGTGTGACAGATTGCATTATATATTATATTCTTCATTGGAATATGAATCAATAAAGGTCCTCAAAAACAGTATTTTTATTAGTAAAATTCTTCCTTTCACAAAATCTTTTGCACACATAGAAAACAAAAGAAGTACATATATCGAACATTTATTCCAAGCTAGAAACTGCCTTGACTTTTTACATGTGCTACTTTATTTAATCTTCACAACAAGATTTATCTTATTGCTGCAAGATAAAAGCAATCCTCAAGTTTCACATGAGAGAAACCAGACACAAAAAAAGATTAAATAACTTTCTCCAAGTCACTCAATGAATAATTATACAGCAGGGAGTTTCATCTTGAGTTGTCATCCAGAACTGGAGCCCCAAACCATCCACTTCTGTTGCCTGACGCTGTACTGTACCACAGCCATAGTCTTCAGAAAAAGCTTGTAACATGGTCACTAGTGGTTGTTAGAATAAACTTTGAAACCTGAAAGCTTTCCCCATGTCATTCAATTAGTAAAGAATGGAGTCCCTTTTTGGTAACCTAAACTTTTGCGTTTGGATCCTTGGCATAGTATCTTATCTCTTTGGTTTGTTCTCCTTCTTCAAGGATCTGTGCTCTGGGGTATCTCTGAAATGGCTCATCTTCAGGTTTTATAGAGGCTGGTATTGTCGGGTGATGAATATAGATTGCCACTACAACTATGTCGAATCATCTCAGTTTTATGTGGACATAGACAGAATTCTTTGTTTATGCTCTCTGCAGATACCTAACCCAGAATGGGGCCACGTGAGATCTTCTTCTCTGAATCTATACATCATTAGTCCCTGCCCCATCAAGGACCTTACATGAACAAAACTTGGCAGGCAAAGCGATCTATCAAAATAAACAACTACTGCCTATATTGACCACTTCCCATTCTGTAAGATATCACCCATGTGTCCATACATTCATTACAAACAGCAATCACTGCACTGGGTCATAGCTTCCTTTCTCTCCATAGGGAGAAATGGTTTGGGTTTGTGGCAATGAATAAAAGAGAGAAATCCTTGTCATTAGAAATTACAACCTAAATTTCCACTTACAGTTTCCTTATTTAACAGAAGAGTCAAAGCTAGAAAAAAGGAATTATCAGATGGTCATTAAGTGCTAAGCAGGAAAACAAAGCGAAAGTCTGGGCTGGAGTGGCTAGGAACAAGGCCCTGTCATGTGGAATAATGTGGAGAGTTCATTCTAATTGCAGGGGATCTCAACTTTCCATGGATTTACTGCCTTAAAACCACAAATACTTATTGTACCACAGTTTCTCTGGGTGAGGCATGAGTGTGCAGGCTTAGCTGAGTCTTAGAATATTACAAGTTTGATGTCACATTGTTTATTTTTTGGGGGGGGCTGTCATGGGGCTTTGAACTCTGGGCCTGGGTGCTGTCCCTGAGTTCTTCAGCTCAAGGCTACGGCCCTATCCCCGGAGCTATAGCACCACTTCCCATCTTCTAGTGATTAATTGAGGATAAGAGTCACATGGTCTTTAGTGCCTGGGCTGGCTTTGAACCACGATCCTCAGATCTCAGCCTCCTGCGTAGCTAGGATGACAGGCGTGAGCTACTGTGCCTGGCTTTGATGCCACATTTTTGGCTGGGTTTACTTTGACAGGAGGGTCTCACTACAAGACTACTTTCCACACTTCTGAAGCCACTGGAGGAATTCACTTTCTTGCTTTGAGGATGCTGTTGACATTGAGAGAGAACCACGAAGGATGCACAAAGATGAGCCACAGAATCGTGGCGCATAGCAATGTAGTTTGGAGTTGACAACCAAAAATCCCTTCCAAGGAGGATACCAGAACCAGGAAATAGCTGCATCCATTTTAGCTGCAGAAGAAACGAGGCCTCCAAAATGTAGTAAAGTAAAAGAAAGCCAAGTACAGAGGAGTTTACAAGGCTAGACGGCATCCAAGTTCTCTTCCTAGAAAAGCTTCTGCCCCTCAGAGCCAGCCCACAGCCTCCTGCCTCAGTCCTGCCCCTGAAGGGGCCTGCATGCGTGGTCCCTGGAGCTCCGGTCAGGCTGTACGGTCACTTCACTGTGTCCATAGACACATCCTCACCGAATGGTGACATCCTCAAGATCAGTGACTACGTCAGAACTTCTATGGCTGACATGAGATGTAGCCCACAGCCTAGCACATTCCTTAACAAGAGATCAACAGAGCGGGTCACTGAGGCTGTGAGCAGTCATCACTATCATTCTAGCTATGGTGGGAAGCATAACATGGGATCATTGTCCAAGCCAACGTGGTCACAGAGTGACGCCCCACGTCAACTATAATCAGCCCCCAAAATGGGGAGGCGTGGCTTCAGCAATACAACACCTGCTTGCAAGTATGAGGTACTGAGTCCAGCCACCCAGAAAAGTCCAAATGTATGTATATTCATTTAAGCATACTTATACACTTAAACATACACACACACACACACACAAAGAATTGTAGGAGAAGTTACACACACACACACACACACACATATATATATACATATACATGCATATATATTTTTCTTCCTTTTTTCTCTTTGCTAGTCCTGAGGCTAGAATTCTAGTCCTGGGCACTGTCCCTAAGTGTCTTTTTCTCAAGGCTAGTGCTCTACCACTTGAGCCACAGCTCCATTTTGGGTGTTGTGTGTGTGTGTGTGTGTGTGTGTGTGTGTGTGTGTGATTCATTCGACATACAAGTCTCATGGACTTTCTAGCACAGACTGGCTTCAACCCACAATCTCAAATCTTTTGAGTAGCTAGGATTACAGGCATGAGGCATCAGTGTCCTGATATATGTATATTCTTATACATATGTGTGTATGATATGTAGATCTCTATGATATATATCACCTCTATGATATATAGAACTATATATGTTATATATACATGTTATATATCTGGGTATGTATACATGTGTACATATACACATACACGGAACCAACTCACACGCACACACATGCTAGCCCAGAAGGAACCAAGTATTACTCATACAAAGCGACACAAAGTGTATTTTCTGGTTTTTTTCTTCTCTTTTCTTTTTGTAAAGGTGATGAACAGTGTGGCTGCAGTTACATAAGACAGGTAATGAGAACATTTCTTTTTGAAGGGTGTCACGTCTTCCTTCATTTTCTCCCTGATGTTTTTCCTCCTACAATTTTCCACATGGTGTCTAGTGAGTACCACAGGAGCATTCGTCCATCCCAACTTTTCCCAAGAAAACTTTTGCAATTACCAAATAACAATGTGACCGCCTCCCATGGACTTCCTGCTTTCATTTTTAAGCCAACAGGAAATACATTTCCTACTGTTGTTATGAAACCGCCCAAGCTAATTACTAAAGATAGTTGGATCGTATTTTGCTTATCTTTATTCTAGAGGGACTCTACACCATTTGCATGTAGTCATTTAGAGTGAGTTCACTTCCGACACAGGCAATTATATAAGTCTATCAACAGCTATTTTATTATGGGAACAATGGAGACAGAAGGTTTGGACTCTCTGATGAATGTAGATTAGACAGAGGTCACCCTGACATACATAATTAGTTTTAGAATGTTAAATTAATAGGTAGAATGCCCCTAAGGCAACCATACGTTTAGGCTGGAAGCAGCAGGAGCTGGAATCTCACCCCTTGCTGCTGCAGTCAGCATACACCTGGCTTAGGGCACTTGTTTGGGAAATGACAGAAGGTATTATGGCGAAACTAAAGGGCTGCAAAAACCCACAAAATTTGCATAATACTGTGGTGAGGCCACCTATATTTCCCTTCAGAAACATTTTGTGGGGCTCAATTATTATGTAAATTCTTAATAGGGATTGGAGAAACAGATGACTCTTTGGATGTCCAAAGTAAATCTTTTAATAAGGATTCAATAGGCAATCAATGGCAATATGCAGAGAAAAAAAAATTAAATTCCTGTACTTGCTGGGAACTTTAGCTTAACACATAGCAAGGTGAAACGAAAGGCACTTTTTAAAGCTACAAATGAATATCATTTGTTTTTCACCCACATGTCGGAGAACAAAATAATATCCAGACAGAATTTAACTAGAAAAGAGGAATTAAGGTTGATGCCTGAACTTTCTCCCGCTCTTAATCAATGGGAGAATGGTATTTTGCACTGCTGGTGTTGCCACTAACCTGTGCGAATAAAGAGAAACACAATTACGTTCTAGAACAGATAATAAAATTGTCTGGCCCCACAGAGATGAGATAAACTTGAAGCAGTTTAGAGGCCCACTTGCTGCATAATTTGTGCTATATCTTACACTATTTTGTCAATAGAATGAATTTTTCATTGTGTTTTGCATTTACCATGTGAAGAGCACTAGGTCCACATATGTTGCTGTGCTAGTTACCATAGTGTTCAGAGTACAGAAGGGAGACGTTACTGTGTGTGACTTATGGCGCATGTAATGAGGTCACTCAGGTACATAATGATGGAGCAAGGACTTCGTGAGGCCAAACCCAAGCCTCAGTTCTCTCTGTACCATTCACATTCCAAATAATTGATCTAGGCCTTTCCTGTTTAGCTTCTTATTTAAAAAAAATCATAAGCATATTACACATCCCAGCAGTAGATGAGTCACCTTCCAGTTAATCCTATCAGGTATTTTAGTTGATACTTCTTCAAGGCTCTATGGCCAAACCACACAGGTTCTTCTTAAAGTCTCATTTTAACATTTATACAACATCTTTAGTCGAAGAGTTGCTCAAACCTGTGAAAGCTTCACTGTTTCTAAAACCTGCTTAGGCCCGTTGAATAAGGTGCTTATAAAATTCAGGTGGCTCCAGGGCTTAAGTTACAAAGTATACATTGAGTTACTGCTTCAAATGACCAGAAGGATAGGACTCCAGAGATAAGAGTTTTCAGGTTGGTTCATCAGCTCAAGGCTAAAGCAAGATTCCCTGGTGACTTCTGCTGTGTACTCTTCTGCTCATGGTACCAAGATGGCGCCAATAGTGTGTATTATTACCCGCTTGCAAAGAGAACGGAGGTATCTCAGCACATGCCACCAAATCTGCTAGTCCCACTTCTCGACAGGATGTTAAAATGGGCCATCATTATAAAGGGATAAAAATATTCCCTGTAGAAGTCACTTCGATTTTCTTGTCCACTGTTGGGTTACTGGAAAGTCTTAGCTTCGAGGAGAAGGATGGGGAGAAAAAGAGTGGGTGGTGGAGCTGCCCACAGAGAATGTGATACGGGAGGGTAGAGTAGGAGCATCTGGTGCACAAGCAGTGTCTACACCAACATCATACTTTGATATCTTCTTATATCAATAGATATGACCACACCACCCAGCATGGAAGGAAAGACTGAAATTCCAGCTAGGTAGATGTTGCCAAGTTTCCAAAAGACTGTTCCAAACAATGAAGGAAAAGGAAAAAATGAAGCTGGTCATTATTTTCTCAGAGATAATTAATAATGGCGGGATAAAATGTCACAGTAACTATCCTTGGTTGCTAAATGCCAGGGTGATTTACTTCATCATCATTTTATGGAAAATAAGTATTAGATACAAATTTAAATCTTTTTTTTCAAACCTAGATTCTAAGTAGTGGAAATTAAAACATGTCACGTGGTGACACATTTTTACTTTATGTCAAATGATAGCTCAACTAAAGGCTTGCATTTTCTATGACATAATACATCTTTAGGTATTTTGTATTCCAATGATTATGTTATTCCTCTGTTTGCAGAGGTTTTAGACTGACTCCAAACTTTCCAAAGTCATCTTGAATGCACAAAATAAAGGTGGTCCCTAGTCAACCGTATTCTCCTTGGTGGAGAGACTTTTTTTTCCCGTTTCCAAGGACAACTCTACAAGATTTACGTGTGTGTTTCAATGAGCAATATTTTAGTACCTTGTTTATTCCCATTTTATTCAGAGACATTTCACCAAATGATCGAATGTGTAACACACACACACACACACACACACTTGTGGTACTTTAACATGCAAGTGTGACAGCCAAGACACTGAAATATTTACCATGCAGGAAATGAGAGTGTTACCTCATTTTCACATATGCATGTCTAAAATTTTTATAAAAATGGAGAGCTAGTTTCATTTTTCTTTGTTGAAATATTTTGGATTACACACACACACACACACACACACACACACACACACACACACACAGATACATGAGAAATTAGAGATAAGTGCTACAGACTTCCAAAGGACATTCAAATGTAATTCCTATGAGCATGACTCATGGTGTAGTCTAAAATACGTTTTATAGAGTTCTTACAACCGTATCATTTAGAGTGATCAGGAAAGGAGTGTCCATAGATTAATGATAGAGTCTCACGGAAAAGGCTTTCTTTTTTGGTAATTAGTAGAGTCTGCTTCTAACTTGCCTGTCCGACTTTCTCATCCATTTCAAGAATCAATTGAGAGTCATGCCAAAAAAATAAAACCCAATGATCAAAAAGGAAAATGTTGAGGAACATGCGTGCCCGTGGCAATTCAGATCGAACGTTGTTCATGTGCCTGCAGCAGTGGCTTGCATCCGTAATCCTAGCTCTAAAACGAGCTGAGTCCATAAGACCATGGTTCCAAGCCAGCCCAGGTAGAAAAGCCTGTTAGTAAACATCTCCACAATAATCAGAATAATAAATAAATAATCATTAATAAATAATCACCCAGGAGCATGGCTCAAGCTTCAGTTGAGCACTGGAAGCAGAACGAGCACAAGGACCTGACTTCTAACCCCAGTCATGCCCAAAACAATACATCCTTAATTTATTATTACTGTGTAGAAACCAACTCAGAGGCAGATCTCCAAGAGGCAGACGGGCTAATGACTGGAATTATCACGACATCATTGTGTAGTCCACAAAGAATTACTCATGAATGGAGACTGTGTCATAGGTCAGCCCGGGAAACCCCCTCTGTCATGCAATCGTTTTAAGTGTCAGAATGTGTGGTGGTCCTTGGGGTGAGTTTGATGGTCAAGACCTTGTTTCTCCAGTGACACCTCAAATCAGACCATTCTGAGTCTAACTTCACTTTCGTTGTGTGGCTTACACCTACACTCTGCGAGTACCACCCTGCGATTCCCTTACCCCACGAAGCAGCAGACGCATGTCCGTTCTGTCTTCACAGACACAGGCCGTGTGCTGGCGGCTCTCAGCTGCCATCCTTGCTGCTCAGGAGGCTGAGATCCAGAGGGTCACAGTCCAAAGCCAGCCCAGGTAGGAAAGCAGTGAGACTCTTATCTCCGATTAACCACCAGACAACTGGAAGTGGTGTAATATGGTAGAGCATTAGTTTTGCGCAAAAGAGCTCAGGGACAGCACCCAGGCCCAGAGTTCCAGCCACACAACCAACAAAATAATAAACATAACACAGCAAATGGCTTCCAGCATTCCCATATTCTTTGCTCTCATCCATGAAGCTCAGCTATACCCAGCCCAGAACAATATCCTTAAAGATCACAGATGAAGATGGGCATGGGAAAATAAATATATACCAAGTTCTCTTGCCTTGAGATTCACAGATTTTATTTTGTAATGTCTTGTTGCTACTTACCACAAGGGACCACCCTTTTATTTTATGTGTGGAGAACATTTTATCCCGTTGTTACTTGTTTTCCTAGACCCTTTGGGGCTCGCTGGAAGCACTTCCTGTCTCCTTGGAAAGCCTTCCTTTCCTCTTTCCTCTTCTGTAGCCTCTTCTATAGCCTGATGAGCCACAATTCCATTTGACAATATGGAGTGAATGTCACATAATTTACAACCTGCAGCTGGGTTGTGCTCCTAAATATAGCCAAAGATATGGTGAGCAAGATCAAATGACAAAGAAGAATCTTCTGATACTAATAAAATGCCCCCCCCATTGAACAGGAAATAACCCCGGTGATGATTCACTTTCCTTTTCATGACTGAGATCTATTTCTATTTTATAGTGGCAAGAAACTAATGGAAACACTCACAGGGCTGTATTATTTTTTCTTCCCCTCTCTAAAATCTAGATGTTGCTAAGATTCTCATCAAACACAGTAGGTTGGTGACAGGTACAAGGAAATAGCAGACATTCAAATGATCCAAATTATAATTGGTAATTAGCTCCCCAATTATTTCTGTCTTTTTCTGTTCTAACGAAGACACTTTTTAAGAGTTGTGTAATTACTGCAAGGAAGATCTTATTTGGGCCCAATATTCATGCACAATATTATTTCTAGGAGCTGCAAATATGTATTTCCCCATGTACAATAGACACATAAATATAAAGTATTTTAATGATCTTGAGAGGATATTTTCTTTTACAGTTGTCATTATAAGAAAAGGGTCTTTTGAGGAAACTCTGACATTATGAACTATGATTTTAAATTTGCCTTGATAGTTTTATCTAGAGTTCTCCTGTTCCAGGAAAGTTTCTTTCCTTCCTTCATAATTTCAAATACTGTACATAGTTTTCATTTTAGTCACGATGCTCTGCTCATCAAAACTAGCAATATCATCGAGAGAGATCTAGGGAATTAATTAGGTACATCTCATTTCTACTCTGCTAATCTTCTCTGTGTTTTTAGCTTAGGGAAAAGAAGCCAATCATTGATAAGCCAAGTAGCTTATATTTGCTTCAGAGAAGGACCTTCTAAGAGGCTAGGTATAGATTATAAATCTTTTAGTCTTGGTTTGGTAAGGCAGAACTTGAATGCTGACCTTGAAATGAAAAACATTATGCTATACATGAAAATCCTTTGAGGTATTTACATGTTTTGTAATCTACTTATGTATTTTGTCTAATTTTTAACAAAAAACCCACAGAGATATGGGGAGAATGTGAGAGAATGAATTAATTAGAGCTACCTAGAAGAAGCATATAGAGCCTCCAAAGACTGGGCGTGTTCTTCGTGATTCCATTGGTACTGTTAATTGCAAATAATTCCAGTGGAGACATTTTGGCAGCTATCTGCCCGCTCACAAAAGTGCCATGCATCTAATCTATGGGAAACATAAATCCGAGTTATTAACTTTTCACTTGAAGGAGAAAGTTTGTAAAGGAAAAATGGACTTTTTATTCTAAGTGATTAGAAGTATCTTAATAATTGAAGACCTTACTCTTTCTCCAGTCCAATCAAAAACCAGGGAATAGAGAGATGACATTGGGGTATCTTTGATTTTTGTAATCAATACTGGTCGGAGATGATTGAGTGTAATAATTCCCCAGAAGTGTGGATAATAGTTATTAATCATCAGGTTATATTTCACTGGTTCATTGTATACACAACCATCACTTAATTTTGGTCTTTCATTCTACTTATTTTACATTAATGATCACTTATTTTTTGATCTTTCATTGTATTTATTTTATTGCAATGAGTGGATTATTAGTTATGAAATCAGCTTACCTTGACTTAGTAAGTATTGACTGATGTATGTACATTTTTATGATTTTTGCTTTTTGCAAACATTTGTTAAGTTTGTGTGTCTGGGGATTATCAAAGAAGCTGTAAAGCTCACATTTGCAGTTCCTGAAATATAGCAGTATCAACTTGGTAAAAGTCTACTTCAGGACACTTGGCTATTAATTCAAGATACTTCGGACTTAAGTAAGTGAATGTAACCATTCTGTTATAACCTGAAACATAGTATAGAGCCTTTAAAATGTTTTCTCAAAGCCTCCTGTTCAAATACTAAATGGGGAAAGACTGGTTTCAGTCACCACTGACTTTAAGAGGTTTTAAGTTAATAATTTCAGGTTTAAGAAAAGTAGCGTTTATGGCTCTATGTACTGTATGCTTAAACACGTGAAAATGGCACGGTATATTTTACTAACATATACAAGCTGCAGTATGGCCGATGATCTCAGTGAGCACTGACTTGGAAGTGATTAGAATCCGTCCTTTGCATGGATGTTGTGTAGGAACTGGCTAAACTTCTTTGTATGACTATGAAGGCATTTGTAGAAACTGTGTACATGAAAATGACAATCATTGCGACTTAAACTTCCCTTCAGATTTCCCTATCTGTGGGAAGCCCTGGAGAAACTGGTTTCCATAGTCTTTTCCTTTGATTGTCACCTGCCACCCTGCCAATCTCAATTATCTGGCAGTGGCCAATTGAACACAGAAATCCCGAAGCCCTGATGGATTCCTTTCATGTGTTCCATGATTGCAGAGCGCCTGCAATCACATTTTCTGTGGAATGTAATGGAATTGTGAGTCTCTTGTCCTCTGGTGAAAGTGAGAGTAACCTGGTTACTATCCTGGAAAAAATTGGTTCTCTGTTGGGGTAACAGCTCAGGTTCAGCATTGGAGTATGGATGCGAGCAAATGTTCAACCCGTCAGCCAGCTTTTCTTGGAGATTCTTTGTCTCTTGCCAGAACGGAAATGGCTTCAGAACAGTTGAATTTTTGCCTCCATAATGAATATGGGTCCGTCCACCATTGCATGCCAAGTCCATGCTCATCTTGTCTTTATGACCCACATGATACATCATGGGGCTACAGGCTGGAAGGAAACGAATTAACCTTTAATGAGACGAGGACGCTGTGGGACAGCTGGCACGGCGAAAAGGCTGAGGTTCCCGGAGTGGGCTGGCCACCTGGGCTGGGTGCCACAGTCCAGCCATGGTCTGTATTTGGCACTGGCTTTCATTCTCGTCTCTACCACCTCTGCCTGTGGAATAAGTCACAGTTTTGCCTGAGGGAAGCTTCTATGGCAGATTTGATACAAAGAATATGAAAATAAGTGAAATTTTGACTATAGCCACCCTCTTAAGTTTACTCTAGATGAAGGAAATCATATGCTTTGTAAGCTCATCACTGATCTTTCTGCTTTGAAGGACTTCAACCACGCAGCTATGAAATTAAAGAAACACTCGCAAATCGAAGTGTTATTAATATGCTCACTCGCATTACAATGGAACGGGACTATTTTTCCAGTGCTGCTCGATTCATATTAAGTTCCAATGGAAGATAAAGGTTCTAAGAGTTGGTCTGGACCCAGTTTCCAGGATTCACATCAGACTTGAAATTGTAAGACTCGGGATTATTCAGCTGACAGGTGTGCAAAGGAAGGAATAATGGTCACCAAGTGTTTATTATGTTCTGAACTTGAGTGAGCAATATCATCACAATTGTGTGGTCTTCCTTCTTTCCTTAGGAGTTGATAGTCTAGAAGGAAATACAGAGCCCATAGGTATGTTTCCTTTCATCTTCATCTTCCCATCGAAGCTCTGGGCAAACACTTTTATCCAGGGACACACAGATGGGCCCGACACTTAGGTAGTTGTGTAGGAAGAATAACCATGTCACTCAGGCTTCTCTCCATGCATTTGTCAGATTGTCTCCTCTGAAGGAGGACACTCCAGGTTTTTCTCTTAGTTCAAACTGGTGAGTAAATCATGGTTGACTGCATTTTTTCCTTTCTCTGATTACAGAATGAATTTTCTGTTTTTTTCCTTTGAATGTACAGATATTTATGGCAGTTAGAATAAGATAAAAATAAATAAGGACTTAAATTTTATGGACAGTTTATGTCTATAAAATAATGATGTTCTTTCACTACATATGAACCCTAATTTTATAGCAATGCAAATACAATAGAAATGTGACAGTGTCTTCTGAGGGCTGAGTTGGCAGGCTCTCTAGGCTCATAGGGTGTCTTCCTCTGTTTTACTCACAGATGGAGATGGCTGTCTCCAAATGGATGACTGGATGAGTTTTCATGAATGGAAATCACAGCTGGAATTTTGATGAATGGTAGGGAAAAAGAGGCTAAGCAATTTGCACCTCTGTGTTCATTTTGTCAGGGTATGTCTATAGGAGGGATAGTCTAAGATAAAGTTGTTTGTAGCTCCCCTGCTCTGGCAGAAGTATATCCAAGTAAATACCTGCCAACATGTCCACATAACAACAGACCAATATTCTTTGTTTGCTTAACAAACCATTGCATGCTTAACCAAAGAGGAGACTCATTGCCTCTCTATATTATATCTATTAACTAAGAGTAGAGACTCTTGGAGTCTGAGTAAAACACTCCAGGCCACTGTCTGCTTCACTACTTTTCAACTTTTAAATCTACGCATCATTAGCTGAGGAGTGAGTTGGAAGTGAAGAGGTGTCTGGACCCACCTCGAGGAAATCCCGGGCTTTTCAAGGAGCATTCCTGCTATTTCCAGGCAAGAGTTCCTCAGGTGACAGGTAGAGAAGATTAGTGTGCGCTCTCATTAAGTGAAAGTGAGCTGTGACTCGTAGAGCGAATGAAGCTTGGCAGAGGGAATTCTTGTCTCCTTGGTTGAAATTAGGTTGTGGTAGGAAACCCTGATCTCTTCTTCTGATGCAGCTAGCCATGACTTACAGTCAGTGGTGTGCCTGAGAAGAGCCATCCGCGAATCACAATGGCATTTCTTTGAAAGAAAGGATTCCAGTGAAAGAAAGGATTTCCAGTTAGAAACCTCTGAAAAGAGATGCTCCCTAATAGGGGAAGCCCAAAAGCCCCATGAGGCCAAGAGCAGTGATGAAAAGGGGGAGAGAACTCTCTCTATGGACAGAGAACTCATGTTGTTGTTATTGTTGGTGGTTTTTGTGTTTGTTCTTCTGTGCTGGCACTGGGGATTGACCTGGGCGTTTGGCTCTGAGTCAGCTTTCTTGGTCATAGCTGACTATCACTGGAGCCATACCTCCAGTCTAGCATTATGCTGTTTATTTTGGAGAGGAATCTTGCTGACTTTTCTGCCTGGTCCAGCTTCCAATCAGGATTTTTCCGGGTCTTATCATTGTCTTGAGTAGCTAAGATTTACAGGCATGATCAATCGGGATGGAAAATCGAGAATTTGTTGCAGGGTGGGTTGAAGTGGCCTCCTGTTTAGAACATTGGATGGTCGTAAATTGACTGTGTATCTCTTTTCATTCTGTAGCATGGGGATTTTGCTTTAGAAGAGGCCAATTTCAAGGATTTATGGATCATTCAGGAGTGTAAAAAGAGGCCTGGAAGAGAGAAAATAACTTACTAATTATGGCTGATGGTGGACCAAATGATTATTAGGAAAAAGAAAGTGAATTTGATTTCAGTGGTTAAGCAAGTCAGATAAATTAGAAGCCTAAAGGAAGGGAAAATGGAGCCTCAGGTCTTGCACATTTTCTCAACTTTTTCATGCACTAAAGATAGCCTTAGCCTTACCTGACCTTGAGGGTCAAGGAGAAGAGCTGTACAAATTGTATCAATATCTTCCTTTTCATACAATTATTTGTCACTGAATAGTTCTGAAGAGTTCAGTGTTTGTAATTTAGGAACTTTATTGTCACTTGATTTTATAGCAAAGGCAACTAACAAAATCATTCAAATAATTTTCAATAATTTTCAAAATGCTG
This sequence comes from Megascapheus bottae, assembly GCF_031878675.1. Taxonomy (NCBI): domain Eukaryota; kingdom Metazoa; phylum Chordata; class Mammalia; order Rodentia; family Geomyidae; genus Megascapheus; species Megascapheus bottae. The sequence goes on along the minus strand of NC_143537.1, from coordinate 3,781,375 downwards.
ATGAAATTCAAATCAATTTGGCCTTTTTTACTTTACTAAATTTCTTGATCTAATAAATTAAAATCACTAGAGGAGATCCATTGATTTTTCCCCATATTACAAAAAATTCTCTTAAAAAATGTATTCTAGCCAGCCGGTTGTGAGTTCCTGTTTTTGTCTTTGTCAAAATTTGCTCTTGAAAAATCTGAAAAAACACTATCCTTTTTTTAAAGTATTCTTGTTTTAAACTATTCTTACCACCCAATGGTGCCTCTTTTAAATCTTCACTTATATTTCCACAGTGAAAAATGATATTCACTGTATGTATATGTGCATATGTGATTGCTTACCACTTTTCTATTTTATACACACACACACAGACACACACACACACACACACACACAAATACAGAGCTACTATGAACACATTGCATGGAATCTTAATACTCTGATTTACAAACATGCACTAGAAGTTGAAAAAGAGCTTTACTGTCTTAGAGTGACTAAATATGTGCATCGCTATCAGAGGTGTGTGGGTAAACTTTATTTCCTAGCATTTTTTGGAAGCAAAAGCTGGTAATTTATGGAGGGAAGAGTGGAGGGAATCCTGAGAGAAGAAAAGTGCATGTATGGAGTATGAATAACCTTGTTTGGATTTTGTGTATCTCTCTAAAGTCTATCCCCATCCAGCCCCACATCTTCCTGATTTCTGATGCCATATCTAAGGGACAAAACTTTCTTCATGTTCACGAAATGTATATCCAGTGGCCTATTATAAATTGCAACTAAAGACAATAAAGAATGTTCACTTAAGCTTATTAAAATATTACTTCTGCATTATTGTGGCATATATAAAGATTGAATGATTATTTTTTGGCCATTCAAATATTTATTCTTTCCTAAGGTGCCATATTTAGCAGATGTGATTTCATTGCATATAAATAGACCATATTTCATTGTTTTCATTTCTAGCTTATGATAATAACCTCTGTATACAGTGTTTTCATAGGATTAATGATTGGTTGGGGTTAATGGCTCTGAGCTATGCTATGGGCCATCAACTCTTCTCAGTTGGCCATTAATCCCCAGGAAATGCTTTGTACCTCAATCATTATAGCTTAATTAGGTCATTAAGAAGCTGATGGTTAATTGCCACATTACAGGCATCCAGAGATAGGCAGGTGGCTACAAAGACCAGAAGAAACACAACTATCATACAAAAAAAAATACTTCATATATGAAAGGATGTAGCAGATAATTGGAAAATAAATATTTCTGTGTTTTTTACCTGATAATTAAAAAGCTTTTATATGACTAGAATATAGTTTAAGAGAGATAAATAATTATGGTAGTAATCTATGAAGAAGATGTCATTTTACAAAGAAGAGCTGGTAGGAAAATTCCTAATTGCAATGTAAGAGTAGGATCTAGAATTGAATAGCTTCAAATATAGTTATACCAATTAGCTAGTTTGTTTGGCCAGGACTTTTACTTTTTGTTTGTCTCATTCCTCTTTCCTATAAACTTAATATTTGAGATATTCTTAAGTTTTGTAAACAATTTAGTAGCTAATTAACATTTTTAAGCTAAGAATAATATTCATTCATGAAAGAATTCTGAGCTGGACTTTCAATTCTATTTGCTTTACAATCTCTAATTAAGGGCACAGACAGGGTTGTCATAAATTACCAATATCAAAAATAAAACTGAAGATTTGACTATAAGTCTCACCAATATAAAGACAGAGTATTATTCAAAGCTCTATGCTCATAAGAAAAAATCTGCATGAAATATTTAACATTTCTGAAAACATACAAAGTATCAAAAGTCTCTTAGGAAGAAGTACTAACTAAGGTAATCTCCATGTTTGTTAATTTGTGGTAAAAATAATTTCTTCAGAAAAGAAAATTCTAAAACTAAGTAGGTTCATCCAAACAATTAAGAGTGAAATTATATTTATTGTCAACAAAATTTGCCCCAAATATACTTCTACATATATGATCTTCAAATTTTTTCTTTTGGAAAGTAATTGATAAAAGGAAAACTTCCAGTTTGAATTTGTATTAAAGTCTCCGAAATGATAGGTGAGCCAATAATAATTTCCTGTCAGAACACAAAAAAGCAAATCTTAGTCATGACAAAGTATCTTGTTGATGATTTAAACTACCTTTGTCATTAAATAAAGACAAATGTAGCCTGGCACAGTGGCTCACGCCTGTCATCCTAGCTACTCAGGAGGCTGAGATCTGAGGATCGAGGTTCAAAGCCAGCCCAGGCACTAAAGACTGTGAGACTCTTATCTCCAACTAACCTCTAGAAAACTGAAAGTGGGGCTCAAGGGGTAGGGCAGTAGCCTTGAGCTGAGGAGCTCAGGGACAGCACCCAGGCCCAGAGTTCAATTCCCATAACCTACAAAAAGAATAAGAAAAAGGAAGAAAAGAAAAAGAAAAAAATGTTTTGATACAGATATTAATTGAAGTGAGAACGAACCTTAAGTTACAAATTGCTAAACCAATAAAATATAAAAAGTGTTCAAGAATACGTATTTACTATTGAATTAGGAAAATAATTTGCTTTCTGGTTATATGATTATCCCCCAAATCACACAAGGAGTGGTTTTATTTTTAAATCACATCCTAAATAATGGAGTATAAATCAGTGAGCAAATGGCTATAATTTAGTTCATTTTAAAGCATATCTTACAGTTAATTCTACTTCAATGTTTACCAAATACTCCCAGTTGAAAGATGTTATAAAAGTTCATAAAGAGGAAATAAGAATCTATATAACATACTTTTTTCTTTTTCACAACTAGGTTATTTTCTCCATATACATTTTTCTGAATGGTGTACTTCCTCATATTCACATTCATTAAACGACACAGTCTTTTGGTCTTTGGGTTGTATATATCCTACTTGGAAACATTCTGTGCCCTGGAGACCATTGCCCTATACATATCTGAAATGCAGAATAAAACACCTGAGAATCTCAAGACCATGGAGAGAGCAAGAATGGTGGAAGATTTCTGTGACTTAGTCGACGCGGCCATTAGGACAAAAGTGTACCTGAATTATAAGTGGTAGAAAGCTCAGAGGAGTAAGACTTCTGTATTCTTTAACCCAGAGAATAGTTCACCCGAGAGAACAGACCGCCCTTGTTCATTACCGCAGAATTCATATTTTAAGGACAAAAACTGAGGCTGATAGTTGAGAATGGGGAAGAATGGGTGGTGAGCAGAGTAACATACTGACTTGGCTTTGAGTTTCCCTCTACTAGCTGCCCATCCATCCATGTTTTTATCTACGCATGATAAAGAGCACTTGCTGTGTGCCCGTCTGGGTTCTAGTGTGGAGACGCCCGTCCTCACCAGAGGAGGACATAAGGACCGTTGATTGAGAGAAGGGATGTGGGTGATCCAGCCTGCTTGTTAAGAGTTGCAAGTGCCACTCCATGAAACAAAACAGAAACCAATGAGATGATGGAGATGGGCTGATGGAGAGGTTGCTTTCTGGACACACATTTCCACCATCAGCAGCTGCTTTCTGGCGGTCGGGTGGGAGAACATTGTGAAGACAGAAGGAATGGCTGGTGCACTGGCTCTGTGATGGGAATGTGAGGACACACCTGGACACACAGCAGTGGGTTAAGTGAATGAGGAGACAGAAGCAAGCTAAGGTCAGTTCCCAGAGGGCCTCTCAAGATGACAGGCCCCTCTAGCACAGGTGCTCACCAGCCCTGTGGAAATATCAAGCCATGCATAATGGTCTGTGCGGTGATAATGTGACATCTCAGAAAATGGTCAGATGCTCCAGATTTTGAAGTCCTGGGCATAGGGATTGCGTTTAGAATCAAGAGCCTGGATGAGAGTGGACATTGACAACAGCCCTGCCCTGCCCAGGATGCTCTCCCACTAAGGTAGTCATAAGCTTTGGAGAGCATGGAGTCAAGCTTACGGGGTCAAGGTCAGAGCGGGGCTTCCTGGAATCGAACTTCCAAGGGCAGAGGGAAGTTTAGGAAGCTCTAACGTGAGTTGGGGTGGCTGCGGGGAGCAGAGCTGGGCTGTGCGCATGGGCAGAGAGTTTCCTCATTGCCCATCACCTTGCCAGCTTGGAAAGACAACAAACATTTGCTCAGCGCTTCCCAGGCTCGTAGACTGGGAAGAGGCTTCCTTCTGCCCAGCTCAGGTACCTGAGGCTGCGCCACCCTGAATCTGGTTTTGTGGGAAGCTGTGGCTGGAGGGGGATTCTCTCTTATCTCCCCTCACACACGAGCAGCTTGTGAGCAATCCCTGCTCAGATAAGTTGCCACCTGCCCCTTTCTGGCTTTGTGGGCTTTGCTCCTAGTGTAGGCATCAAAGGAAAAAACAAACAACTTTCTTTAACTTTTTGACTGTTTATTATTTGTTCTTCTTCCCCATCATCGTTTTCTCTTTTCACATTCAATGAGAACCACAGTGCAAACTTAAGACAGACATCACAGAAGACAGTAGCTAGAGATTTTCCACGCCCCCGCCCCACCCCTGATGTCTCCCTCCTCCTTACAATCTCTCCATCCAAGCTTTGGATTGAACTCCTGCCTTAGCTACTGACCCTAGGGCTAAACTTGACCTGACTCCATGGAGAAATTATAATCCTATTAGTCCTGAGAAGTTGCAGGCTAAAAGGCTTCTGAAAGCATCTTTTTCTTCTCCCAAAGGAAACTAAAGCATTAACACACACACACACACACACACACACACACACACACACACACACACACACACACACACACACACACACACACACACACACACACACACACACACACACACACACCCCCCCTACCTGTCAGAAACAACTATGCATTCTTAGAAGTGATGGGATTTAATGCAAGGTACATGGTATCCCGTGTGGCATGCCTGAGCGTGCACTGGGTAAAGCTGTGTGGGTGACCAGCGTCTCTCAGTACCAGGAAAACAGGGCTGGAGGGATAAATAAAGGGCAGGGTTGCTGTAATTCTCCACTGGCCTGTCCAGTGTCTGCTCCAAGGCAGTGGGAAAGGAGAGATACCCAGAGCACTTCTTTGCTTGGCCCCTTCCAGCTGGGAAGGGAGGGTAGAGGAATGCGGGTTTTAGAAGTCAGGTTCTTGTCACAAAGGAAAAGCTGAAGGAAAGAGCAAGGATGGCTTCAGGGGACATCTGCCAATGCACTCCACTATTCCAGGCTATATCTGAAGTATGAATAAATATCTCGATCACAGTTTTATATTCCCAAAAAACCAAGGAGAGCTGTCTCTGTTTAAGTAGACCATTAATAGCAAATAAGTAAGCTGTACTACTCTCATAGACTGTAATGTTGGGCTCAAATTCATCTGCTAGCTTCCTATTAATTTATCTGTGTTTTCCATTTTTTTTCAAGAATGGATACATGCATATATATGCACATATATATATATTCTGTATGTATTGAAGTCAGATTGGAAGGGTGGTTTTCCACAAATTTTATCATAGCTCCTGCACAAAAGACAGGAAAATGACATACACTTGTTTGCTTGCCAGAGCTAAACCGATGTAGTCTATTTCTAATAAGTCTGTTCTTTCCTTTCGTATCTCATGGGATCATAACCATGATAGAGCAAGCATCTCTAAGAGTCACGTAGATGAATTTGTCTTCTACCAGAATCAATACATCTAACTTGAACAAAGATCCAATCTGAAAAATGAAGTTTAATCATAAAGATTTTTTAATGTGTCAGTGAGATTTGAGTTATTAAAGGATTCTTCTCTGCTTCTTTGCATATAAAACAGTGAGAACGCCTTCCCTAGCTAAGTCAGAGGATGATGGTGAGACCTGAAGACTGGAAAATCCTTGTAAGATGTGTGACCAGTACAACTTTCGGCTGATAGCGTCTCGATCAATTTCCTATTTATTTAGTACTTGTTCGTTTCGGTAGCACAGTCAAAAGTCATGGTGCTTAATTAATTAATTAATAATGTTGCTGGGCAGCTCTAGGTTGACTCATAAAATACTTTTGAAAAAGGACAAGTGACAGAATTTACTAGAAGAAATGAAGGCCCTTCTGAGAGCCACCAAGGGTCCACGTGCTTAACAAGAAAATGACACTCCCCTCGCCTAAACATCCGGGGCCAATTACAGCTGCAATTGCAAAGAAATAAGCTTTCCACGTATGGCCGAGCAGTCCATGCTTTATCTTCATTTTCTCTTCCTCTGAGGGAGTTTTACTCCTACACATAACGAATGGGAGGATTTCCAGGGTCACATTGATTCCATCTCTAAAATTACAGCTCAGGTTACGCAGAAATCCATCTATATCATGCATCTGTAACTAAATTCAGTCAACTGTCTCCTTAACTACATATTTCAAGCTCATCCACTCTGCGGTGTCTTATAGAACCAAGGCCAACAGAGATGAAAGCTAAAATAAAGATCTGGAATTATTATTATACCAGAGAGCAGAGTCTCGCCCTCTCAATTTCTTTGGGAAGCAGATGATTATAGGCTCACACATCTATAATCCTAGCTGCTCAGAAGGCCTAGATTTGAGAATCACGGTTCGTAGCCAGTCTGGCAAAAAGTCAGAAGTGCAGGTGTGCCTCAAGTGGTGGAGTGCTAGGTGTGAATGAGAAAGCTAAGAAACAAAGCAAGTGTCAACATGAAGCCCTACCTTAAAGCCCCAATACCAGTACACACACACACACACACACACACAGACTAGAGTGTCTTAATTTACAGTAATCTCTTTTGTCTATTGTTTTGCTATCTCTAATGTTAATTGCAGTTGGTCAACTACAGTCAGAAAGTATTACATGACAAACTGCAAAGGCAAACAAGTTCCTAAGTTTTAAATTATGCCCATTATGCCCCCCAGTCACATAGCCACTGCCTTGCCATTGGTTACTTAGCAGCTAGATTCTAGGCATCCATCCACTCGCAGTCCTGGGATGGAACCGTGCGGGTGAGCAGGTGAGGAGAGGGCCCCTCCCTTTCACAAGAGCTTTCCCTCTCAGGACAGGTTTTGCTTTGTACTGACGAGGCCATGATTTGCATACCATTGTGTTAGCCAGTATTTATGACCTTCCTGTTGTGCGTTATCCCAGTGGCTAACCACAAGACATTTTGTGTCTTCTCCAAGGGATTGCTGACCGTGCTCATTTGTTCATTCTCAGACCCAGTACTCTAGGAGGGAGAGGCCTTCCATAGAACGATGCTCTCGTCCACCAGAAATGGTCAAGCACGAAATCTCACAGTGCTGGGTTGAGGCGGTTCTTCCTGCCAAGCTGGTGGCTCTTGCCTTTTGGTCTCTTCCCTGCTGGTGGTCTTGACATTTTTCATCTAGAAAACTTGGTCGTTCTCCTTATTGGAGACATGTGTCCATATTTATCTCAAAATCCAACTTTATAATTTATGTTCTGTATTGTTGGCTAAGAAATCCACTATTTCCCAACCACTGTATGTCATCCAGTAACCCATTCCTCAAAAAGCCTTCAGTAAATTGTCTTGGCTTATCTCGATGAGACTTCATTGTATATACCGATGTGTATATTGATATTCTCTTGGAAATCTCTAAGTCCGACCCTTTCAGCATTTTCATGGGATAGTTCTTCTTGGAGAAACCTGGAAAGTCATTTCTTAATATGTTTCAGTTCCTCTGCAATCACTACTTCCCTGGTATTTATTACATGCATCATTTACAGGATTTGAGACTTCATTAAACTCTTCCATACTGTTAGTCATCTTTGCTCTGTTCAGTTCATTTCTCTGAAATTAGATTGTAACACCCTATGATGGGATCAGACCTCAAGCTGCATTAAACTTCTTTGGAAAAAAAATACATTTTCTGTTCAGTCTGTAGCCAGTGCTGCAAGACAGTACATAGGCCTGTGGTGATTGTTCCAGTGACACTTTTTATTTGTTATAAGAAGGAAAAATACACACAGAGAAAGATACACACAGAGAGACAGACTGACTGACAGATTGATGACAGGTACAGATATTTAAGATGTATTTTGTTCTAGATTCATGAATGTTTCAAAGTATCAGTAGTAGGCAATATTTGCTCAGTAGTTTTTCGGATTTGAACTCTAAATTTGCCTTTTGTCTTTAGGGAAATAGATTTCCATATGCATTAGTTTTGTGGGTAAGTATGGGTTCATTGTATCTGTTCATAGGAAAATAACTCTGTAAATTTTGTGTATGCCTGCTGGTAGTGGAGCCTGAATGCAAGGACTAGTGATCCTCCTTTTCTTTTTTAATTCAAGGCTGGCTCTCTACCCCTGAAGCCATACCTCCACTTCTGACTTTTTTTTCTGGTTAGTTAGAGATGAGAGTATCATCTTTGAATCTTGATTCTTGGATCTCAGTCTCCTGAGTACCTAAGATTACAGGCATGAGCCACCAAAGCAGAGCTAAAACATTTTTAGAAAGGCTCCAACACCATCTGAAATGAAATATCTTGTGATGGAGGGAGAGAAACTGACCACAGCCTTTCTTTTTCTCTCTAACTCTTCTTGACACCCAACAGCTCATAATTGATATTTGTTGTATGATTTTTATCCAGAAAGTATTTTTCTTCATTTTGGCTCAAAGAAATGAAAACTGACATTCTTTCCCCCCACAGTGATTGTAAGAAATTAATATGATCATGAAAATATTGCTGATTCTAGGTTATAGAAGGTCAAAATGTTTCCAAACGTCAAGTGATCCTTATTGTGAGAAATGAATGTACTTTTTGGATGAAATGACTATGGACTTTTAATAAAGAATATTTCAAATAGGGGGTTCTAAGGTTTCTTTATGAAATAACATAAATGAATAAGGAAAGCCTTCATGTCAAATTAAAAATTATGACCAATTAAAAAATAAGCAAGGTTAAAATTTTGACATTTTGCCATGCCCCAATGACTCACACGATTTAGGAGGCTGAGATCTGAGGAGCATGATTTGAAGCCAGCACAGGCAGGGAAAGTTCATGACACTATTATCTCCAATTAACCATGAAAAAAGCTGAACATGAAGTTTGCCTAAGTGATTGAGCATAAGCCTTGAGTGAGAAAGCTAAGAGAACCAGTGCCCAGGCTCTAAATTCCAGCCTCAGTACCAGCACATACGCACAGAAGTGAGATTCCTGTTAATGCCATTGCTATGAATGTGCCATTGGATCTTTGGGCCATACCAAATGAAAAATGTAAAATGAAATCCAAAGAACAGACAACGCTTAGCCTATATATGAGCCGAGTTCTATTTTAGAATATTATGGATCATTATTTGATAGCTCCTTTGTTGCATAGATTTTGGCATATATTTCAAATACTCTTCATTCAGAAATCCTTCATTTCCTCTCTATAGAAAACCCAATACACATTTAGTGTGTGCTTCACTGATATTTAAATTAGGATGTTAAATTGTCCTATGAAGATATTCATACCTACAATATTGATAATCAAATTAAAAATTACATGTAATACTATGTTAGCAACATGTTTTGATATATAACATATAGTATAGATTTTGTTATCATGACATTATATAGATAATATATAATGATGTAAATGTATTCGTAAATGTCATAACACAGATAATGTAACATATATAATGCTATCATATATAGATAACATCTATATAATATTAGCATAATTTGATCCATTATTAACATTTTTTTTGCCAGTCCTGGGCTTGGGCTTAGGGCCTGAGCACTGTCTTGGGCTTTCTCAAGGCTAGAGCTCTACCACTTGAGCCTCAGCACCACTTCCAGCTTTTTGCTATGTATGTGGTACCAAGGAATTGAACCCGGGTCTTTGTGCATACTAGGCAAGCACTCTACCAGTAGGCCAAACTCCCAGTGCCCAAATTTCTGGTGACCTTAATAATTACTTCTTTTCTTTTTTTTTTTGTGCCAGTACTGGGGCTTGAACTCAGGGTCTCTGAATTCTCCTTGAGCTTTTGTGCTCAAGGCTAGCACTCTACCACTTGAGCCACAGCTCCAGTCCACTATTAACATTTATGTATTTTCTTTACAGTTTATTTTGATGAGTAATTTCTGTGACTGCTATTCTGGTTTCAAAAAGTAACTTCTTTGCTAAACAAATTTATCACCGTGAAACTCTTAAGTAGTTTTATAAACTTTATAATTTCACCTGCCTTAAAAAGTGCCTGGTACCTGACGGGTACTGGGTATATGTGTGTTGGATGAATGACCAAGTGAATTTTCTATCAACTCGAAATGGACAAGGGCAATCAAGAGAGTAGGGATAAGCATATCTTATAAAATTAAAATGTGCCTGCCAGTGGGAAGGTACTTGTTTTTCTGAGCTGCTGTTACAAATATGCAGAAAAACAGTAATTACTTTAAATTCTTATTTTCATTATTTTATGACTCATCTGAGAGATTAAAAAAGTACATATTTAGCTGTATTTTTAAAATTGCTTTATAAGTGAGGAAAATATAAAAAAAAAGGTAACTTAAAGTATTTATGAGTGGGCCAGTAATCTTGCCTAGTGTTAGAGTGCTTGCCTAGCTTGCGCAAAGCCCTGGGATCAATTCCTCAGTACTACATACACAGAAAAAAAAGCTGGAAGTGGTGTTGTGGCTCAAGTGGTAGAGTGCTAGCTTTATGCAAAAGAAGCTAGGAACAGTGCCCAGGCCCTGAGATCAAGCCCCAAACAGCCTATATATATATATATATATATATATATATATATATATATGCACACATATATATGTATATATGTGTACACACATATTTATTTGTCAGCAAATTATTTGTGATAGAGGGAAATTCAAAAAGTATAATTATCGGACTAGAAAATGGGTTTGATAAAAATTTTACTTAAGCATAAAGATGTAAAAATGTTGCTAGAAAGAATATTTAATAGCATGGAAAATGCATGTTATACTAGATAAGAAGGCTATGCCAAGATGATATGCACAGGACAACTCTGTATTTTTTAAAAGATGGTTTCAAATGTTCGTCAAATGGGATCCAGGAACCGAAACTCATGGGTTAGTCGGAGATTCCTCTGGGTAAGGAAATTGCACATTGATTTTAATTTCATACATGTGCTTCTTAGTGGTTGGTTTAATAATGTTATAGTTAGCCTGCCACATTTTAAGTGTTCTTAAATGATACAGATGATCGTTGGTATAAGGGAAAAGGTTTATTTTAAGCGATTCTTCTGTGTATAGTTTCTGCTTGGACAGAATTATTTTCCCTCCTGATTATTCTACATTTTATCACCTCTAAAGCCAACTAAATTAAAAGATAAATTTCATACCTAGTGCTTTTCAAAAACAATAGAAAAATTCCATCTGAAAAATCTAGTAAATTCCACAATTATTTTATTGGATGCCCATTTTGCTATAAACTAAAAGACACCGAGACTATATTATGGCATAATCTCTTTCTTAAAGACTCATACCGAGAAAAAACCCAAACAAACAAAAAGGCAGGTGCCTGAAAAACACATGCAAGAGAGCAAGAAAGGAATCATTGGCATGATTTTATTTTAGAAGAAATACTTGAAGGATTTCTAGATGTTTGCCACCTCTATAACATGCCAAAGTAACTCACAAAACATCAGTAAGCTATTATAAATCATTATATTATACTGACACCTCCAGCCTAGTTCTTTCAGGATAATTATAAATAAATAAAATAGATTCCATTTGGTTTGTTAGTTTAATGCTTTCCGTACCTTTTAGCTTCCTATGAAACGACACTTATGGCTATTAATGGATTATTCTCATCCAGGGCTGTATCAATTAGAGGAACAAATTGGAAAAAAGCAGGATGTAAATCAATCTTTACTTAGAGATGGAAAGCAAATATGTGAAACTAGTACCCATTTCCTGAAGTCTGGTAGCCAATGATTTCTGCTTCTAGAAAGAATATTTTGGAAAAAAACCCCCAAACACTGAACTTCCAAACTAGCATCACATCATTTTAGTCTTGACTTCTGTTCCTTTATTTGGAGTGAGAATATCATGATGAATTTGATTAGCGCAAGGTTGATTGCAAACATTTGAGAAGATCGTGGTCATATCTGAATGGCAGTCAAATGTGACGAATAAATGTTCATATCGATTAAACTGAAGGCAGTTTAAATTGCAATAACTTTGCTTTTGTATCTATACCTAGTAACACTGAATGAATAATAAGTTTAAAATAAGAATAAATGGGACACCAACCCCTCAGAAATATCCTTAGGAAAGTAACCCGTTGATGATAATCTGAGGAGTTTGGCATATCTTTCAGAGGGCAACAAAACTTTCCTATTTATCTATGTATTTATAGAGAACACATTCTCTTTTCCTTGTTATATCACTGGAAAGGATCCAGCTGGACAAAGGCCAGAACTAGTTCAGTATTGTTCATCACCTCCAGCACATTGGCCTTCAGTCAATGTTAAATATTAATAACCATAAAAGCTTCCGTACGCTAAGCCAGACAGAATGCAGTGGGCTCTAAACCATCACTCACTCCAACACCAGCGCCGTTTCACCGTGGTCGGAGAACAGTGGACATAGGAGGAGAGTGGAGAATTGTTCATCTTACTCCAACTACTTCCTCTGGAGTTAGCCAGACTGCGTTACACATTGAAAAAAAACTAGAAACACAGGAATACTTGGCTGAGAGTGGAATTGCTCCCCTCATCTTTCACATTGCTCTTAGGTATTCTATGTCTGCCTTCCGAGGACTATTTGGCCAAGAAATCAAATCTTCTCAAACCTTCTTGGGCCAAGCCATCACTATCACTTCTCTAGCAACCAAACCCAGGGTTTACAAGGCTAATGATTGTAAACTACACCACAGACTTGGAAATAGAAATCCAGCAGTTTCTTTTTATATGCTTGAACTTATGTGATTAAAAGTGAATTTTTTGATGCATAGATTGCCATTTTTAATTCTTTGTTCTTTAGTATTATCCAGTTGCTTTGTCCTTCAAAAATGCCAAACACAAAACTGTAATTAGGCATTAATTGTGGTGCGGTAGCTGTCATTCACTCACATTAACGCAACACATCAATACCTTGCTTCTCAAAGGCTAGTCACCCCCCTCCTTGTCTTCTCATTCGTTCAAATTCCTAGGGAAGCAGAAAGGGAGGACAAAGACTAGCTCCAAAATCCTTCAGGTACTAATTAAATCATGCTACAGGGAAGTAAAGATTATTGAGATTGATCAGCTGGTTCAGTTTTTGGTGATCCACAGACACGAAGGAGTGATACCCTTTCATGCAAACGCCTGTGCATAAATGGTACCTTGCACTTAACAGAATGAACAAAACCACAGGAAAAAAGTTTACTAACATCGGGACAACAGTCACAGGAAATACACTGCTATCTAGATCGCTATATTTCCTAGACATCCATCTACCTATCTGTCTGTCTGCCTGCCTGTCCATCCACCCATCCACCCATCCATGTATCCATCCATCCATCTGTCCATCCATCCATCTACATTTTTCATAGATGTTAAAATGGGCTGTGGTAACAGATGAGGCACTGTAAATTGTGAGCGTCCTTCCACTTGGACTAGCTCCCATGCTGGATAGGAAGCTATAGCTTGTTTAGGAGAGCGATCACATTTAGCCAGCCCTCATCCCTGGAGTGTGGCAAACTGGCATTGCTCTCAGGACTCCATACTTTGGTTCAGACCCACATGCTGTTACAGGCTCTGGGCAGCTGCTGTGCTGAGGCCAAGCAGGCAGCATACAGAGAGAAGGTGGGCTCTCCACCATCTGGTGATCAAAGACCCTTGGGGGGCTCATATTAGGTCACAAGCTCCTGTGCCACCATATGACAGGAACTTGGCCCGCTGCTCCCACTCCCTTCCTGCCAGGCCTCTCGAGGCAGCCTGTGGGGTGTGAGTTCTCATCCCTGTCCCTTCGTATGCAGATTTGGCCTTTTTCAGTATTCTCTCCACAGAGCAGCCAGAATCATCTTTATAACACATAAATCAGATCAAGTCACTCCCCTGCTCTCCCACTGCACTTAGGACAAAGGCCAAACTTTCCCGGAGGGAAGGCACTGCCCACGTTGGATCCTCACCAGTTGCCACTGTTTTCCTGTCCCTGACCAGGTTTTATGTATTTCCTAACTTAGGCTTTCTTTGGGGTCTGGTGTTCCTCCTCAGCCCCTGCTCAGCTGTCTCTTCCTGGCAGAGCCTTCTAGGACCGCTCTTCCTAAGGTGACCTTCTGCCTCAGTATTTCCCTCATCCATTCCAAGTACTTTTGTATAATAATCTGCCCTTCTCCTAGCGTGAAGCGCTGGACTGCCATTACAATGAATATTCTGGTATGCGCAATCCCCCCATTTCTTTAACCTTTAATAGAATGGCTGTGTTTTCTCGGCATGCATGCTTTAATCCTAACTAAGCAGTGTGATGCTTTTAGGAGGAAATTTGGTCAGAAGTGGGGAGCTCTTGTGCATTTGAATACTGGCCTAAATACTGCCAAGGGCTCTTTTCAGTCCTGAGAAGCCAAAGTGAACTCTTTAACAATCTCCATTTCTGACAGTAGAGAATTCATTTGCACTTGTTTTCACTAACTACTTGAGAAGGAGTTAAAGTAACTAGCTGGATAACAGTGGAAATTGGGGCTCCGTGTCTTTGTAACTCACCAGCCATATTTTCAAGTCCCACTTTTAGCTTCATTCAAGAAGTCAGCTACTTTTTTTCTTTTCTATTGACTTTTAGCTTACACGAATCCATTGTAAGGAAGGAAAAATATTACATTAAGTACCTAAGCATTTGTTACGTGTGTATTAGTTTAATCATCTCAAATATGTGAAACCATTAGAAACACACATGGATAAAAGTCAGCTATTCTGGTACTGCACAGACACATCCATCACTAAGTTCAGAGTCAAACTGAACAAGTTGCATACTTGAGTTGATTTTATAAAGATTAATAATATCAGGCAAATATGAGGAAAGGCAAAAATCCACCTAAGTTTTTTTTTTCTCTGTTGACAAAAGTTGCATGCCATGCATAGAAAAATGAATATGAAGAAAAATAAAACCACTGGGTATGGTATGCTCCCCTCCCGCTAATTTTTAATGAGCTTGTTCCATTAAGTATCCAAACAAAGCTGAAAATGAGAGCTTCTAGAATAATTAATATAATCTTAGCTTGCTAAATCATATGCAAGTCTTAATAAAGATGACATCACTATTTCTTCAGTAAATCTAATAAGAAATATATAACAATGTCAAGGAATGGTTTATTTATTGCAACCATCTATTCAATTACAAAATTCATATTGTTTTTTAGTCATATTGATTGTAATAATGAACAATAACATCTGTCTATAATTTAGTGTATTATGTTATTATAAGTGAGAATTAGAACATTTCCTTTAGGGAAGGAGAAGGCTGTATGTCTCCTATCAGTAAATATTAGTTTTATTATGTTATGAGAGCTTACATTTCTAATAACTTTGGAGGTAGTCTTTAGAAATAAATCACTGTTATAAGTATGCTAAGGTTAAAAAGCTAGCATATCCATATCCAGGAAAGAAGCCAACCTACATATTTTAAAATATGAATCAGGGTGACAATGAAGTGAAAAAGTTCTAGACAGTTAATTGAAACTAAACCAAGAACTATGATTATATGTATTGTGTATATATATATATATATATAATATGCTTGTATATATAAGTATATATACACAGTGATGCCATAAAGAAGCCTATTAATTTTACACACTATTAAAATAATTCTTTTAAAATTTGATAAAATAATTACACAGGTAGACATAAAACATGTTTACTTTTGTTTTTAACTTTTCTTCTATCTGATCTAAAATACAATAGAATAAAACTGTGCCAATATTAAGTACTGATTGTATTTGTTTTCAAATTTTAATTAACATCAATTAATTTTATTTTAATTTTACAAATTCACTATTATGTTCGCAACATGTTATTAGTGAACTTTGGTCAAATGTATCCCTTATATTTTATACTTTATAAGCCTTTCTTCCACTCTTTTTCACCTACACCCTTCTTCAAATGGTTTGTGGTGGGGTTCATTATGTTATTTTCATATATATAACAATTAGAAATAAACAATCTCTTGTGACTGACTTGTTTTTTTACTAGAATGCCAGAAAAAAAATCTCATGAGGAAGGACTAGTCTTTTACAAAATGTGTTTGGTTGGGTGTTGTTGGCTCAAGCCTGTAATCCTAGCTATTTAATAGGCTGGGGCGAGAAGATCACACAGAGTTCAAAGCCAGCCTGGGCAGAAAGATCTGTGTGACTCAACTCCAGATAACGAGCATAGGCCAGAATGGAGGTGTGGCTAGAGTGGCAAAGAACCAGCCCCAAGTGAAAAAGCTAGGCAGGAGCACAAGGCCCTAAGTTCAAGCTCCAGTAGTAGCACACATACCTGTTTATACACACACACACACACACACACACACACACACACACACACACACTCACAGAGAATGTTTGAACAAATTGCTCATCACATGTAAAATAATTTAGGAAAGTTCCCTTCCTACCTATATGTACCTATATGTGAAAACATAGAAAAGAACCCTTTAGATCGAGTCGTAGCTTCGTAGAAATGATGCTAAAAGTATACATAACAAAAGAAAAATGGAAATATTTATCAAGATTAAAATCTGTTTCTTAAGGAGAAAATAGAATCCACAGGATAAAGACAAACTATATATGATCATTAAGTTATAGTCAGACTTAGAACAAACACTTCCACACCCCACCATTAAAAGATAAATAACTCTAATTAAAAAATACAAAATGAGGGCCGGGTGTGTGGTCTAGTGGTAGAGTGCTTGCCTAGCATGCACGAAGACCAGGGTTCGATTCCTCGCTACCAAATACATAGAAAAAAGGCTGGAAATGGTGCTGAGGCTCAAGTGGTAGAGCTCTAGCTTTGAGAAAGTCCAAGGACAGTGCTCAGGCCCTGAGCTCAAGCGCAGGACTGGCAAAAGGGAGAGAGAAAGAAAGAGAGGGGGGGAAGGTTGAACTGGGCACACTTGTAATCAAAATTGTTTTGAAAAGAATTTCTTTTTTTTACAGAGAAGTTATAGAAATGTCATGAAGCACAGGATAATACTCAGAGCATCATTAGTGAAGAAAATACAAATCAAACCCAGAATGAATCACCCCATCGTGCCTAGTAGGAGGACTCTACAATTAAAATTGCTAAAGGCAGTTGGGCATCAGTGACTCACGCTGCTAATCCGGGGTATTCAGGAGGCTGAGATCTGAGAAGTGAGGTTCAAAACCAGCCTGGGCAGGGAAGTCCACTGAGACTCTCATCTCCAGTTACCCACCAGAGAGCCGAAAATTGTGCTGTGGCTTAAAGGGTAGAGTGTTAACCTTGAGCACAAAAGCTCAGGAACAGCAAATGTGATCTGAATTTTAAGTACCTGCACCAGCACCAAAAAATAAATAAATAATATTGGAAGCTTTGTGGAAAAGTTAGATCACACTAACTTTGTGGGTGATCAAATAATACAAATCACTCGTTTTGCAATTTAGTAGGGCAGTTCCTCAGAGCTTAGTTTAGATATATAATCAGAGGATGCACTAATTCCAGTTTTAGGTATCTACCCCAGAAACAACAGCATATGTCCCCACATTAGAAACTTAGACTCTGATGTTTATTTTCTCGGCAATAATCCTATTATTGGCAGAGCTGTTGTTTAAAGTGGAATCATGGGACGGGAAATGGGTGGCCAGTCTCTTCCCAAGACCTGGAAATGGTTTTCAACTGGCATCAGGCACTTAAAACGTCAAACTCTATGGTGACCTTGAGGCGATGAATCTTCAAGACGATGAGGGAAGAGAATGAAATAGTTTTCCTCTCACCCTAGGAAATGCCCTCATTTGTAAATGTGACCTGGCTCAAGGGAAAAAGTTCCAAGGTTGTTTACCACACTTAGGAGCCACCTCTTCAAAATGAAATAAGTGACATACAGTAACCCATCAACGGATAAAGATGAAAGCAGGCATAGAGAGAGGTTTCTCGACTATCTCTCCTATCTCTATCCCCGGGGCTCAACCTGGGATGCTCATGATTCGTCGGTCTGGAGCGAAGGAATACCTTTTTACTGGGTGAGCAGAAGGCCTCAGAATCATAGGGAAATGAATTTAGTTAATTTCAGAAACACTTTTAGATCAAGATCTTTGGAAAAAATAGTTCAGCCAATGTAGAGAGAAAAAAAGTACAAGAATTGTTTATTCTATTTGAAGATGGCATATGCATGAGATATTTAACCCTCCTATTTTTTGCCAGTCCTGAGGCTTGAACTCAGGGTCTGAGCACTGTCCTTGGACTTTTTCAAGGCTAGAGTTCTACCACTAGAGCCACAGCACCACTCACAGCCTTTTTTGTGTATGAGGTACTAAGGACTTGGTGCATGCTTGGCAAGCATGCTCCGGCCCTCTTGACCCTCTTTTGTCTCTGAATATAGATGGAAATGTCATGAATGTGGAAGGAAATTTACAGCATAATATGATTTTTGCCAAATGCTGGTGCCTCATGTCTGTCATCCTAGCTACTGAGGAGGCTGAATTTTGAAGATCATGGTTCTAAGCCAGCCTAGACAGGAAAGTCTGTGAGACCAATCTCTTAAAATCTACCAAAATCCACAAGGGGAGCAGTGACTCAAGTGATGGAATACTAGCTTTGATCAAAAGAAAGTCCAAACAAAACTCAGGGACAGTGCCCAGGCCCTGTGTTAAAGCTCAGTCAAGCACAAAAATTTAAGTAAGTAAGTAAATAAGAAATAAATAAATGGAGAGCTAATCTTGTGAGTTATGTGCCTTGTAGAAGATTATCAAACCAATTATACTATAAATAAAAAAGATTTCTTTGTCTGAGAGCTTTGTCCCTGGATAGAAATAGGTCAAGATCCCAGTAATTATGTTCTGTTTATACCACCGAAATGAAGCGACTAGAGATACATGGTAATAATTTTAAAATCCATTATTAAATGTATACCAAGTGCACACAATTATTGATTCATCATTTGGGGGTGATTTTCTTCCCCCGGGCCAGATTGTGCAGTCTACTGAACGTTCAGGTTGCAAACCAAATAGAGTTTCCCATTTGTTTAAAAGAAATCTTGAAGATACAAAGAAATGTTGTGTTCAAAACCTTGACTTAGGTCCTGGGCCCAGAGAGAAGGCTTTGAGAAACCTGGTTAGAGTTGATTGCCTTCATCTGACAAAGATGCCCACTTACCTGTCATGCTGTTTTCTGGCTAAATTTCACTGTAAAATTGGGTTTTTAACTACATATAATCTTCAAAAATAGAATAAATTTTTGAAAGTCTGCTTCATGTCTGATTGGCCAGAGCTGACAGGGTGCATTTGAAACAAGCATTTATGTCTTTTTTTATCTTCGAGAGCAGTGTGGCAGCACTCACTGTTTTTTAATATATATATATGTATATATATATTGTATCTAATAGAAGGGTTACATTATATTCACCAGATAGAAGGTGCATTTCTTCACATACATTGATACCCTTTCTCATGTCTTGGTCCCCATTTCCTTCCCCCCCACCCCCACCCCTCACCTTATTTTCCCCCCTTCCCTATCCAATTTCAAATAACCAAATACGCATTTATCTAATATATCAGATAACAAAGTGAAATACTATAACAATGATGGTGGTTCTGTCCCAGGTTCTGTAGCTCAATCATACCGCACTGGTATCTTGGCTTCGCTTCTAGTCTTATTTGTGGATGGACAGATAGGCTGGGAACAGGTTTCCCCTCCCAAATCGGATAAACTTACATGGAAGACGAAGGGTCCAGAAATCCAAAACAGCACAGAAAGGGTAGGACGAGGGTGAAACAATTCAGCAGTGAAACCCACTAGACACTCTGTTGGAGTGAACTCTCCACTTTTGAGGGGAGGGCAGTCTTCAGGGGAAAATGCTGGGAGAGAATGAAGGAGAGGATGTCACGCGTCGCGAGGCTTGGCCCTGAATCATGTAACCCCTCTGCACAAAACCTTCACAATAACATTTAAAAAGAGAAATGGGGTAGGCCATACAATATTGAATTATGAATGGAGTAGAAAGAATTGAAGTTTTAATTGCCGTCCCATTCCCGTCTTCCTCTAGTTCAAAACATTTGATTAAAGATAAGCCATTGGCAGATGAGTCTACATTTTGGACAATTTTGTGCAATTAGCATACACTTTAAGGGAAAGGGTCTTCAGGTGCTGAGGTGTACCTCCTCTACAGCTATTTCCTGTCTCGACATCGTCTTTTTCTGGCACCCAGCACCATCCCCATAGCCTCTGAAACCATCTGTGTTCATTGCCTCGTCTGACATAGACACAGCAACTCCAGCTTTGCTGGCGCGCTCTCCAAGCTTTCCCCCACAGCTTAGCCTTGCACCCTGTGTCTCCTCCATCACTTTCCCTTTCTTTCCTTCTTGTTTGAGCAGCGATCACCTTTCCTTCAAAGCATGCTCTTGTGTCCACACGGGTGTTACTTTCCAGCTTGGTTTTAATGGGGGGTGGGATGGCATCAGGAGGCAGAGTGCTGGAGTTTCCAATCATCAGATGAATGCTAGGGATTTGGAGAACAGACTTCCTCCCGTCCTAACTTTCTTACTTTGTGTATATTTTAGAATGGCCTGAAATGTCTTCAGTTCTACCATTGGCTGTGGTATGTTAAGATCATTTATATTATTAATTAAATCAAGGACATTCTTTTCTTCACCAGATGTAGAAATGAGACTTCTAGCCCATGCAGGAATTTTCATTGGACATGTTAAAATTTTGGTAAGAATCATTATTTCACATTTGACCCTTTTTAAAAACTTTGACCATTTCTCAATAAAGTTACCCTTTAAAAGTGGACATAGTAGCCTGTAGGTATAATGCTGGCACCCAGAAGCCTGAGACAGAAGGACCTCACATTCTAGACCCTGTACCTAGCAAGACCCTGTCTCAGTAAATAGCTACTCATTTAGGTAACACATTTAAGAAGTGGATATCTAGATATAGTCAGTCACTATACATTTGTATATAAATATGTATGTACGAGTATATATATGTACATGTATGCACATATTGATGTATGGCTGTATGTATATTATGCATCTGTATGTACATATATAGACACATACAGAATACATTGCATTGTATATACATATACACATACATGCATACACACACATACCTACCTACATACTGTGGCTTGAACTTAGGATCTTGTGCTTGGCTAGACAAAAGCTGTACCACTGGAGCTACGTCTCCAGTCTTTTTGTTTTCATTACTTTTCAGGAAAAGTCTCATGTATTTTACTCTGGTTGACCTTGCACTGTAACTCCTACCTGTATATCTCTCATAGCTGAGATTACATCTGTTAGCTGTTGTGCCTGGACTTCCTTAAAGACTTGAAAGGTAACTACAGAGGACATGTAGAAAATATAAAATTAAATTAAAAAATTGCAACAAGATTTCTCAACAGATGATTGGTTTTGTGCTTTTCCTCATGTAAATCATAGCAGAGCTATGTTGTGCTAGCTACTGTAATAAAAAATTCTTTAAAATTTTTCTATACTAAATAAATGATAGATCCTCCAGGTACAGGATGGCTGTATCATAATGAAAGCATTAGCCTTCCCGTCCATGTTTAACTTTTTAATCTTTCAGAGTTCAAATCGAATTCTTACCTTAAATTAACAGTCCCAGCCCAGTTTCAAGCTCCAAGTTCTTGCAGCTTTACACATGATCATGTTTGTATGGGATGGAATATACATGTACATAATGCAAACATGAATCCTAAATGAAGCCTCATCTGTACGTATGTGTATTCATACACACGGCTCTATCCCAATTATTCCAGATATTTCACAAAATACAACCAAGAACCATTGAACATGACTTATCCTCCCAAATTTCTCTGTTACCTAAGGTGTCTATCTGGGGGACATTTGCATAGAAAATATTTACTGACTCGCAATCATTTAGTTAGCCAAGGAAAAAGATATTACCTGTAACAAAATGAAGTGTTAAGAGCTGAATAAATAATCCTTGCTCTCTTTGGACAAACCGTTGAGAAAAGTGACTTCTTAAAATTCATCTGACATCGGCGTGAAGCAGTAAACCCATCTAAAAGTACCCATAGATTATTCATGCATCATTTCGAACCAAAAACGGCTTATTCATCAGGAAAGCAATGGGATATTAGCATGAAAAAAATCTTTGCTAACCAAGAAAAAAATCATAGACATTATTATGTAATGTTCATATTGATTGGATTTAGAATGTGCTGGATTTTAGTGGTAGGAAAAATGGTGCTAAGCAAAGTGGTCTGTGTATTATCAAATCAATATTATTTCTACTTGTGAGCTACCCGGGGCCAACTTTAAAGCAGTGGTCTTAGCTTCCCAGGACTTGCTTTATGAAGTTCAGGGAGGGGGTAATGAGGTCAGAGCTAGGCTGTGGAATCACCAGAATTTCCAGCATTCTGGTGACTCAAGCTGGTTCTTTCTGTCGAATGCTACAGTCTCCAAGACTTCAAAATGCTACTTGACAAATTCCCACTAGATAGTTGTTTCCCCCAAAAGTTTAGGGAAGCATGTAGGAAAGTGAAAACACATATCTTCTGTGGGTGTAGAATCTACAGCTATTTCTTTGTGAGTTATATTACTTCAATGTTTCCTGCTGTCTTAGAGCATGGTCTCTCTCTCTCTCTCTCTCCCCTCTCTTTCTCCCCCCTCTCTTTCTCTCTTTCTCATATATATATATGTATATATATATTTGAACTTAAAAATTGTGGAATTGAAAAATTACAATACACAAATAGATATAGGAGCTTAACATAGACCTGTGCTGGTACTATTAATGGAATTTAATTTGGTTTTCATTGCTGTATATTGGTACAGGCTAGGCAAGTGGTCAGTCAGGGACAAATATCCCCAACTTGAAGAGATATTTTGAACATTTCATAGACTTTCAACTTTGCAATGATATATATACATATTTATATAAATATATAGGTACATACACACATATATGTACCATATATACATATACATACCACACACATAAAATAGATAATATATGGTATAGTAAATATAGATGTATTTTATGTATAATATAGTAAACTATATTTGTACATTATATGTAAATATTATATATATATTGCATTCTAGAAAATGTCATGCCTAAATGTTAACAGAACATTATACTCTTTATAAGCTGAAGAGTATGGGATTAAAACAATTGCATATTAATAAATAATAATTAAAATACTTCAATGATATTTCCTATCTCCAAAGAATTGGACTCCAAAGAGTCCATTGACTGAAAAACATTTTTTTCCAACTCTAAATAACAACAAAGTCCAGGCATCTACTCATCCTGACCTTCCTGGCTGTACATAACAAATTGTCTGCCCGGTGGCAGGGCCTCTCCTCACTGTAGAACATCCTCTTCAACTACTTTGCTCTTCTCAGAATGACCACAGTGGCTTTTTGCATATGAAAGTTTGTACTGAGAATCAAAAAGGGCGGGAGAGGGGCTCCTTGCCTGGAGTCATCCGCTGTGCCATCTAGAGATACTCGTCTTTCATGCTCCCTGAACTTCCGAATGATTCCATTCTTAACTATGTGTACACTGCCATTCTTTGTGTGTGTGCGCACACTTATATTCCATTAATTTTTTTTAGCAATTCAGTCTTTAAGCAGACGCTGCCCTTTATAGCCACCAGAACATGTACTCAATAGACGTACTGCCTAAGACAAAGGTGCAGTGGCACAAATGCTACCATAGCTACAACCCACTGATGGTTAATTCTATTTATTTATTTAATCATGGGGCTTGAACTCTGGGCCTGGGTGCTGTCCCTGAGCTCTTCAGCTCAAGGTTACTGCCCTACCCCTCAAGACACAGCCCCCACTTCCTATCTTCTAGTGGTTAATTGGACTTTAGTGCCCAGGCAGGCTTTGAACCATGATCCTCAAGTCTCAGCCTCCTGAGTAGCTAGGATGACAGGAGTGAGCCACTGCACCCAGCTCTGATGGCTAATTCTAATAAAACAATTTTAAACCCCAAACACTGGGCTGGCCTCTTTATATGTGCTTAGGAAAAAACCCCAAATTTTACTAAGTGTAAGAACCAGTTTCCTTGAATCTAAGTATGTTCGATTCATGTTTCCGCGAGTTACCACTTGGAAAATTTAGGTTTAATCCACAAAAGCACAAATAACATTTCTGTCACTCCAAGTGGACACTGGAACCTGCCTGCCAGTTTCATGATCATTCAAACTCTAAATGGTCTCTGCTTTTATATTGTTGGGGAGGATTTTAAAAGCGATTTCTGTCTTTCAAGAAAATATCATCAATTTCTATCAAATGCTATTCCTGCCACACCACCTGAGCAGGCCATGGGAAAGTCATCGTGGAAGGTCAGCAAGTCTTAGAGAAAGAGTCTTAGGAAATGACCGCGTTCATTTCCATAAGCAAACACTGGACTCAGACAATAAGAAAAGGAGCTAGAAGCAGACATTGCTGCAGATCTTGTTTCTGTTGATCCTCTGAATTCAAGCCTTCCATTACACAGCCTGAGCTGTACAGGAAGAGAGCTAGCAGACAGATGGATGATTCATTTCTATAATTAAAAAGATACGCAGTCATTGGAATAGAATTCCCTTCTTTGACTGACAACTGCTAGGATGGGGTGTTGTCAGTGGACTACAGGATGAATTCAGGAATCTAGGGTTTTTTTTTTTTTTTCTTTCCTTACTCCTTCTCTCAGAAATGTCTCAAATTGACACTAATTTGATCGTCTCAAATCCCAAAGCCCTTGGATAACTGAGAGGGGAATGTAAAGGAATTCTCCTTGGTGCCAGTCAGTAACTATTCCTTTCCTTAGGTTACAAAAGCAATTGACAGGAAGCCCAGGCCTGTCCTGTGCCACTCAGGGGTGACTGGAATCCAGAATCTGCTTGGGGATTCCCCTGCCCCCAGTTGTGATACCAGAATCATAAGGACCAGATTAGAAGCATGGGAAGATAGACACCTTTAACTGTTACTGTCAAAGTCACCCAGAGACGGAGACAGAGAGAGACAGAGAGACAGAGACAGAGAGAAAGAGAGAGAGGGACCCAACCAAAATAACACTGGGGTTCACTAACCTTGTCTTTCATTTCTTTTATACCACATCTCACGGAACAAAGGATGAAAGGTGAAAAAGCAACGATCTCTCCCTACTCCATATTCTTACTATTCTTATTGCCCCAAATTTCTGTGGAAAACAGAATATTCCAAACTCTTTAGCTTACATGCAAATGGAGATCAGATATGTGTGGCGTTAGAGAAAAACGAAACACAGCAAATAAATTCTGGCTCAGAAAACAGAATACTTGAATGTCAAAATGAGTTGCCTATTTGCAGTGTTTTAGGTGAATAAAGGAATAAAAAATATCTATGTCTATATAGTCTAGAAAGCAGCCACATCTCTTGTGAAGGCTGCCTGGGTGAAGATTGTCGCTGGTTAGAGATGTCTGCCATGGCAGAATGAAATACTTCTAAACCAATCCCGGGCCCTATTACATTTATTTTTAGGTATGCTGGTTTAGGAAGGTTTGGTGAATGTACACATCTAAGAAATTCTCCAAATTTAAGAGATTTGCATTTTTGTGAAGTACTTTCCCATAGAATCATAATCAACGGTAACCCCTGACAGAAAGTCCAGGGCCTTGCACCAAGACAAATGAGTTTTCCCCTCCAAGGAATCCTGCCTGAGTAGCCCAGTAACAGTGTGGGCTGTGTGAGACTTCTCTGCTCCAGAGCATGTGTACTTTGTAGGATCTAGAAGTATTTTCCTGTGGCAATAAAACACAGAATCCCTTTTCTCCTGTTGGAGAATGTTACGATAGCTTTCGGCATGGAATATGATGACAGATGCTTCTAAGAACCTTCCTGGATCCTACTTCCAGTAGATGTATATATTTTATTCCTCGTCACCTGAAATGTGTTTCTTCTTCATTTTCAGAATTTCTGACTTTTATGACATTATTTTTAAAGAAAAAGCTGAGAGATTGCTCACCCAAACAATGGTTACCATTTTCCCATTTTCACTTACTGTGAAATGCTCGTGGCATTGCTAGACAATCTGACTTGATCATGTTGTTGACTCTTTGATTGAGGAGAGTGGGTGTAGCTCATTCTAGGTTGAATTTGGATTTCATTGATGTCTATAAAAATGGAGGCATATTCATCCCATTATTGATTATTTCTGTATTTTCTTTTCAAAAGCATTTAAATATTTTTCCCATTTCTTTTTGGAACATTGCTATTTTGCTTTCTTAAAATGGAGTTGGAAAAATTCTTTATATATGGTGGATATAATTTTTTGGCAGACGTATAGATTGTATTTTTGTCCTCTTTTGCTTGCCTTTTTATTGTCTGTTTTTCCAGAAAGGACACCTAGATTTATTAAATTCCTGTTTTCATGATGTGTGCTTCTTCGTGTGTGTGGAATGAGGCCATGCTTTCTTCTAGAAGCCTTATCATTTCACCTGTACGTTTAGGTTTATTATGGATTTTAAATTAATTTCTGTGTTTGATAGGAAGAGCTGAGACTTTGTTTTCATTTATTTTTTGTTGTTATTGTTTTAAGACAGTTGCATTCGCCCCATTTGGTAAACCCAATGTCATTACCTGTTTGATTACTGTGGACATGTATCACAAATCATTTCCAGTCCAGGTAATCTCAGAAATTCAAGATTGCTTTAACATCTGGAGATTAATCAACAATCCACCGTCCTAACAGAATATAGAGTAAAAGTTATATGATCATTTCCATATATCCAGAGGAATGTTTTGCAAAGAAGCTATGTATTTATCTAAAGAGACATTCAGAAAAGTACAGATTTAATTTCTTTAGGTGGATAAAAGTATATGTGAATACTTTATGACCGACACCAGACTTCCTGGGCTTTCGATGTAGAACCTCAGGGTTATCTATGGATATAATAATTTAATTTTATAATACAGAGAAATGCAGTGCTCTTTTCAAATTTCGACCACTATACCTTTTATTGCCTCTTCGTGTTTGGTGGAAATTCCAGTGAAGAGTTTTGTGAAAGTGATGGAGGAACCAGGATGCAGGATATGAGAAAAGGGGACTGTGAGCTTGAGTTTAGCCTGGGCTCCAGAGGAATACCCTGCAGGGTGTTGACTTGTGTTCAGTCTTACCTTCTTTGGCTGAAACCCAGTGGAGAATGCATTGTAAAGAAGAGCTCAGGACCTCTGGGGCTTGGGGTTCAGCACCCCATTTGTAAGGAAGGGTCCAACTCGGTGAACCTCCTCGGAGGGCTTATGCTCGTTTCTGATGGCCATTCCAAGGGCTTGCACTGATGGCAAATGACCCTACCTCTTATGTAACATTCCGTAAAGAACATTTCCTCAATGCGGAAACCTCATCTAACAGCCAATGCTCAGACAGCAGTGTGGTTGAGGGTCTCCACTGTGATCTGGAGGAGGAAATATTTATACATTTGCGTGCACTATTTTCTTTTAGTTATCTCACTCCATCAAGTCGTTTTAACCTGCCAAGTTGGGTAATGTCTGTGAGAGAATTATTTACCTGATACTAAAGTCTATTTATGTATTTTTTAGGAACTAGCAAATATCACGTTATATTTTCTCTTTTCTTTACCAAATGCTGCCTGACACATCTCGTTCTATTTAAAAATCAAAGGCTCACTCAAGAACCGGCATGGTTCCCCAAGGCATGAATATCTGTTACAAATAGACCTGTACTTTGGTTGCAAAGAGAATTAAGAATGCATTAGCTATTTAGCATTTCGTGAATGACAGGCAGGCGAACGCCTCAAATGTAGAACAGAACAGCAAACTAGCGTATGGGCTTCAGGATCAACTGCGTGAGTAATTTGACATTGAGAGTGCTGATGTGAGCAAAGAAGCTTTCTTAAGCGTGGAGGCCTTGCTGAGGCGAAGTTTGTGTTGGAAGGTAAAAACAGGCCCTCAAAAGAGTTCTTTTATCTCTTCCTCTCCCTTTCTTCTCCCTCTTCTTTTTCCTTTCACCTATCTTTCATTCGTTCTTTTCTTTCCCTCTTTCCACCTTCTGGAATACTACTGAGCAATAGCTATCACAAGAAAAATGTCTTTATGATCTTTCTCTCCTATGAACACTTCTCAAATATATCCTAAGAAATAGGAGAGTTGAATAGGGTGTTCTTTAGGGTAGGAGCATAATCTTAATACATTTTAACATGTGAGAAGTAATTAATATTAGTATTCAATGCTACCAAGGCCCTGTTATCAATAAAGGTAAATTTGAAATACCATATGTAAATAGGTTGGCAGTACAAATAGAAATGTGGACGTCCTTGTGTTTCTCTACGTGTGGATTAATTTTCAGTGATGTTCACAACATATTTGTAATACAGTTCATTGTCTTTCATCTTTCTCTAGTAATTTTTGTGTGGTTTTTGTTGTTTTTTATAAAGTCTATCACAGTTGGGTGTCAATGGCCTGTTATTCTAGCTACTGGGAAGCGGAGATGTGAGAATTATGCTTTGAAATCAGCCATGCATGGCTGAAAAATCCACGAGACTCATCACTGCTTAACCAGAATAAAGTCGAAAGCAGAGCTCAGGTGGTAGAATGCCACCTTGAAAGAAACTGCCAAAGACTCTGAGTTCAAGCCCTGGTACCGGCACAATAAAAAAAAAAAGAAAGGACAAAATGAAACAGATAGATTCACAGAAAATCCAAAAATCCAAAAGAGCTATTGCAGCATGTCCATTGTCTACGTAACATGAAGGGGAAAAATCCAAAGCTCCATCTCTCTAGAGTTTTTCTTTTTTGGATGGAAAGAGTTTTTAGCTTAGCCATTGAATCAGGTGAAATTGTAGGGTTTTTTTTTTTTTTTGCATTTTGCTAATTAATTGAATCACTAAGTAGTTAACATTTGCCTGTGCTTCAAAGGTCACAAACTTTTAAGACTACATAAAGAAAAGCCCTCTTCCTTTTTCCTCTTGTCTGCTATTTATTCAGGAGAAACGCTGATTATTTTACCAGCAGCAGACAACTTTGTCCCTTCCACCCCCCCCAGGCCCCCACTCACACTGTGGTTCTTATCTCTTACCACATCAAATCATTGTACTACAGTGTGTTACATGATACATCCTATAGTGGTCAGGTCATTTGCAAAGGTTGAGTTCTATTCTCTACTCTCTTATTCCTATGCTGTTGAAGTTCTCAACTATACTACTTGGGTATTTGTTTATTTCTTCCTGAAGAACTACTGAGGTTTGCTCATGAGAGTCTATTTAGTTTCTCCAGTATTGTTCAGGTTTCTCCAGTCTTCTTGGTAGACTTGTATTATTAAGTTGTATATCTCAACCTCTTGGAATTTTACCAGCTCAAAAGTAACATCATGACTTTCATGGCAACTAACTGATGGATTGTACCAGGTTTACATCCATTTACGTTCAGCTGAGATCTTTGTTGTATGTGAAAGAAAGTGTTTTGTTTGTTTTGTTTTTGCCTGTCTTGGGCTTAAGCTCAGGGCCTGAGCACTGTCCTTGGACTTTCTCAAGGCTAGAGCTCTACCACTTGAGCCTCAACACCACTTCTGGCTTTTTTCTATGTATGTGGTACCGAGGAATCGAACCCAGGTCTTCATGCATGCTAGGCAGGCACTCTACCACTAGGCCAAACTCCCGGCCCCGAAAGAAAGTTCTTGTACCCAACAAAGTATTAGGACTTCACTTCCCCAACTTGATATTTGTAAATATTTTTAATTTATGGTAATTATTGTTACTTTAATGCTGAAGCACAATTGTATGAGTCTTTTTCTGATAGTTCCTTATTTCTTTGTTTTATTGCATATAACCAAACCCTTGAGATCTTTTTTCCATTACTTAAGATTTTTCTGTCTTGATTTATGTGTACTGTATCAGAATAGAATATAATATACCTTTTTCACAGGGCATAGTTATTATGATGTTTACACATCACTTTAAAAAATCTACCAGGATTAACCTTTAACTATTTTAATAGTATGATAACCTTGTTTCAGTTAGATTATTTTACTTTGCACATTCTTTAAAATGACAGTTGAATTATTTCCTTTATATACACTGAATACCATGTGTCGAGGCATTCAAGATTTCTTTCAACCATTAAGGTTGATTCAGGAAACCCAAGACAGTGGATTAATTCTTTTCTAGATTTTCTTTTTAGGCTAGCCTTGAACAACAATTTCCCCTCAGTTCCTATCTCCTGAGCACCTGAGATGGTAGATGTGCATGACCATGAGCCTGGATGCCTGGCTTCAAGCCCTTCCTCCCTCCCTCCCTCCCCTCCCTCCCTCCCCCTTTATATTTCTCTCCCTGTCCTTTCACTCCCTCCGTCCCGCCCTCCTTTCCTTCCCTCCCTCTTTCCCTCTCTCCTTCCTTTCATTCATCCCTTTTTTAAGATAGAGAATTCTGGGATCTGAATGAACCCAGGTCTTTCAGCTTGTTCAGCAAGCCCTTCACTCCTGAGTCATGCCTGAATCCCTGCATGCTTTCTTAGACAAGCAATTCCCTCATTTAGAAAACTCGTGTTTGGAGTTGGTTTCCTAACAATATACTGTCTAGGCATCACTTTGCTGTGAAAGCCTTTATTTTGCCTAATTTGTCCTTCACAGTTATTTTCTTTTGTTTTTTTTTTCCATCTCTCTTTCCCTTTTCCTCCCTCCATCACCCACACCCTCACTTTCCCTCTTTCTTTTTGGCTCCTTTCAGGGCATCTTTTTCTTTTACCAGCTTTCGGCCTTCTCTGCTTTCTCAGAAGAACTGACTCACAATGGTCGGGTCTTCATTTTTATTTTTAGGATGATTATACAGGTGATACACAGCAGGATTACAGTGCTATGTCAAGTGCTGAGTGCATTTCTTTCTGGACAATGGTAGCCCTTCCCTTGTTCTCCCCCAGCTTTGCCTCCCACACCCACCCACAAATTATGAGTTCATTTGCAACGTAGTGTCTAGTGAACTCCACTGCTGCATTTCTTCACCCTTTGCCCCTCCATTTCTGTGTCCCCCTTGCCCTTCCAAAGACAGACAAATAAGACAAAAAGAAAAGGAAACAAAAGCAACAGAAAGAAACCTTTTGTTTCCATTTCCTGGAGTTCAAAAAATATTATTTTAAATGAGCATTGTGCCTTTCAGTTCCTCCCCTAAGTATCTCCTCCTTTGGTCTCACTGTGTGTGAATACCTGATTTCCTGTACAGTTGTTCATCTCCTGGTGTATTTTGCATCTAGCTTCTGCGAAGGAGGGAAAGCATGAACCATTGGTCTCTCTGAGCTTGGCTTAATGTCACTTACCCTGATTGGTTTGCGATTTTGGCTTCATTTTTCTGCAAGGCACCGTGTCTGGTATCTAAAATTCTCCTTGGTGCCATGTCCACTGAACGTTTACCATTGTTAGCAAAAATACTTGTCTGGATTCCTTGCTAACCAAGACATCTTCTAGTGGGAGCCCAGCACCCAACAGATAGAAGGAAACTATTGTTTACGACATTAAAAGCGTTCCAATAGAGTTACATTTAATTCACTTTAAAGCATGTATTCTGTATTGGCATGCACATGTAAAAATAAAATCTCATACAGCTCTCCATCTTGGGATATGCTGGGCCCATGGGAGCGGCCATTAGAGGGCCCGGAAGTGGTGAATAAGGAGATTGTGACTCACATTTTTGGATCCAGGCCAACGCTTTGCCCTGTCCCCACAGAGGTCAAACCCTCCTGCCATTTAGGATTCTTCCTGCACCTTCATTTCCTACGTTACTCATTTCTGTATATGCAATTAGTCCTGTGGAATTCATGTCCTTGTCTATTTTTTCCTCCTCGGGAGTCTGGCCTCTGTGCTAATTCACAGTCTCATTAATGTTTACTAGAATTACCATAATAATGGCCTCCTAAATATTCCCTATACCTTTTCTAATGGGCACGAGTCCCATAATGAAAATAAGTAATAGTTACCATTTACTGAGGCTTTCTATCATGAAAGCCATAGCACTGGGGATAATCTGTCATTACTTCTGACTAGGACTGAGTTTCTTCTCCCTTTCCTGTATTATAGGGGTAGAGATGGGGGAGGCCCTGGACTATGTACCACCATGTTTGAAAGTGTCAAAACTGTGAGTACAGGCCAAGTCCTTTTGACATGTCAACAATTTTCCTCAAGAACATTCCCTCTCTAACTTCTCATTGTATCTGCAAAACTTCCTGATGTTCAAACTCCCTTCACCTTCTCTACCATACTGCAAGAATGATGAGGGCAGGAATTGTATGCGGTTTCCCACATAAGCTGATAATGTGAGGTTTAATGAGTTTGCACTATTTAACAAGATGGGAGCCAGAGAATCTTTCTACCAGGAAAGGTAACGTGTATCTGAAATGCTATAATATATTTTCCACTTCTGCTGCAATTACACATTTGTTTTCAGGTGGATTAAATCCTTCATCTTCATAGGTAAAGACAAAAGCCAGCTTGTATGCAACGGGAAGGGAGAAGAGGAAACGTGGTAAACGTGCTTTTGAAGGTGTAGCAGTGGCGGAGGGTGGAGAGGACAGGCTTGAACATGGACAGTGATGATGACAGGGAGGTGACAGTGGAGATGTTGTGGAATCAAGAGACGTGATACGTACCTGGGTGCCGGAATGGTATGTGAACATGCACCGCTATGGGTACCAGTTGCTAAGCCAGTCCCTCTCAGTATCCTCCATTTGGTCATCTTGTCCTTAAATTCCTAACTCCCACTCAAATATTAGGCAACTATTCCTCCCGTGAAGAAATGCATCATTATCTTATTACTGCTATGCACGTTTCACTGTATTGAACCTTCTTCATCACATATGGTTTCATATGTGACCCTTTTAATGTCCCCATGAAAAGCTATAGAAAATTACCTTTGTTAGGTGGGAGAATTGAGAACGGGAAGATGAAATCGTTTATTCAAGTCCCAGAAGGGAGCACTGAGTGCCACTCTTCTTTTCTCAGAATGTGGGCATCACCTTCTAATGCCTCCTGGCCCTCAAGACGTTGTCCTGCCTTCCATCCCAGGAAGAGGTACTGCTGGGACCTGGGAGGCGGCGAGTACACCCCTCCACGCTGGCTCTGAGCCGGCCGTCTAAGGGTGGTGGAAGTGCAGGGCATGCGTCTGAGCTCAAATATGGTACCCACTATGGTGGAAGAGTGACTGAGCGGGTAGGGGGCTTAGCCTTGAAGGGTCTTCACACTCACTTACTGATGAGGATACCCAGCGTGGCCTCTCCTCCAGTGTCAACCTAAACACAGTTCTGCCTCTAGCAGGTGTTGTGGTGACTGGTTTATGTGTGCTTAGACCCTGCCTCTCATTTTCGTTCATTTTGTTTCTCAAGGGGATTTTGACTTTGTTAATTCAAAGGCTTCCCACCGTGTTGTCTAACGGCTTCAGATGATGTTTATTCCAGTAGCTGAAACTTTATAATACATGACAAGAAGCAAGGGGGTGGGAGAGACAGACAGACAGACAGACAGACAGACAGTGAGACAGTGGGAGGGAGAGCGAGATGGCGAGTGGAAGACACCTGGTTTACTTATGCCATCTGGGGTCCCGGTGACCTGTCATCCAAATCTACCACACACTTCTCCCCTGGACATGCGTGTCCTCGCCGGCCTGCTTCCTGGCTGACCTGATTCAGGCCCCCCATCCTGGCAGTGCCAGCACCAGCCTTTTCTTGCTCACTTGCAAGTTTCGGTGTTCTTGCTCAGAACACTGGCATTTTCCTGTACACGATGACACATCCTCTATACGATTTATGCAAAGGGACTTCTACCACCTAAGTGTGAATTAAACATCTACAATATAATCAGATGAAAACTTTTAGTGACCTAACCCAAGACTTCTTAGACAATAAAAGCCCTATTTTAGGGGGGAAAAGAAGCAAAGATAGATAAACCAGCCTTTCTCAATATTTAGGACTGCTTGCCATTTGAAAGATATTCGTACTGGAATCAAAAAACAAACTGTAGACTTGTAGGAAATATTTGCAAAAGCCTATATCTTAAGAAAAGTGGATGTATATGGAGAATCTATTAGAAACTTTCAAAACAATCATGAGAAAAGCAAAATAACTATGAAAGTGAGCAAAAGAAGAGATCAGATCCTAAACTAAAACTGACAGAAGAGTGACGAGCTGTGGACCAAGGTGAGGACACGTGCCATCCGTTACTGGGAAAATACAGATTAAAAGGAAACTGACAGGCTATTACCCCTGCAGCAGCTAAAATACAAATGCAGAATCGCTGGCAGCCGTACTATTGAATGCACTTTTGGTGTGAATGTAAAGTAGCAAAGCTACTTTGAAAACAATTTGGCACTTCCTTTCAAAGTTAAGTAGACACCTACGATCCAGCCATTCCAGCTCTACAGATTTATCACCAGGAAAATAAAGCATGGTCTGTATTCAGAGATAGGTAGGATGTTATTGTTGCCTTGATAATACCCAAGTCTGGAAACAACCCGTGTATCCATTGATAAGTGAAAGAGCAAGCAATTGTGTGGCCTGTAGAAGAATTTCTTAGTAACAAATAATAAATGATAGGCAGGCCACCCAGTTAATAATGTAGCTGAATATTAGAATAATGATCATAAGGGGAAGAAGCCATTCCAACAGCATACACTAAATTTCTGTGACTCTCTGCAAACCTATTTGATGTGACAGAGAGGAGACCCACTTCCTGGGCTAGCCAACAGGCAGAGCTCGAGGGAGGGCTTTCAAATCAATAGAGGAAATTTTAAGGGGACATACATATCATCATCACCGATGCTGCTGTGATCCTGGTTAAAAAAAGGAGCTAGTTGCACACATTAAACAGATGTGACTTATTGCACATCAATCATAGCTCAATGACACTATTAAAATAGCTGTAGTATTTGTCATTGCCACTCTACAGATCTGAGGACCGTGGTTTCAAACCAGCCAAGACAAAAAAAAAGTCTGTGAGACTCTTCTTTCCAATTAAGCACCAGGAAAACAGAAGTAGACCTGTGCCTCAAAGTGGTAGAGCTCTCGCCTCGAGCAAAAAGAAAGCTCAGAGACAGAGCCTAGGCCTGACCAAAAACAACGTACAGATCTCCCTTGTAGCTAATCTTGTTATTGCATTTCTGACAGTATTAGTATCCAGAAGAAAAGAGGAATGATGGCATATCAGAGGGGAGAAAAATTGTACTTAATGGGAGTATCTAAAGATGGGTTTATATTCTCTAGGTCTGGAGAGAATCGGAGGCTGAATCTTCATAGATAATCTTGCAGGACGCCCATTAGCCTGCAGCGTCAACAGGCAGCCCTTGGTCAGCTTCCTCTCTGCTATACCGCTTTATTTCATGAAGTGCATCAAAGCCAGAGTCTCAGTACTGAGAAACTGACGATTCGATTCATGTTTTCAAATGTCTCCAGGTCTTCTGTATTTTCTTCTACTTAGCTTCCCTCTTCTTTTGCGCATCTTGCCATGGAAAATATGTCCTCAGTCCTTTCTCTGAAAAATAATAGTAAATAAATAAAAAAGAAGAGGGTGGAAGCAAATTGACAAATTCTAGAGAAGCAGGAACTCATGTTTTTTTTTTTTTTTAAAAATACCTGCTCAGCAGCGCATTTCCAAACCTGTCATGAGAAGACTTGACTGCAGTGGCTTGTTAAACTCAGTACTGCCTAAAAAATTTTCCCTTCTGTTGGCTTTGTTGATGCATCACCTGAGTTCCTGTGAAGGACTGAAATCCTATCCCTTCCCAAAGACATCCTTCACATAGAAACGGTTTTAGGCTCATTTGGACTTTTCTGTGTCACTTCATTGTGGTGGAAAGATTTTGAAAAGTTACATCACTTGAAAACTGGAAAATTATGATTTTCATCTGGGCCCTGTATTTGTGCCCAACTGAAACCTCCAATGCCAGAATCCCTTCGTAGTTTGACATTTCTAACCACACCTGAGCCATAATTAGCACACACATTTGTAGACAGAGGTGGTAGCTATGGATATCGTTCTTGTCCTGTCTCCTAAGTCAATACCATAGAGGGAGAGGGGAAAACATGCCAAGCAAAAGCTTTTGATGTTCAAGTTGTGCAAATGGATCCGTTTCAGTGATATTGAGTATGCCATATCACCAGGTCCTTAGGTCCAGTAAAGCACTCTCATAGGAACGATAAAGGGCACAACCTAGAGGAGCTCCACCAAACTCAGCATCTGTACCAACGCCATGGTAAGGTCAAGGCCTGGACTAGATTCTAAAATCCCAACAAACGTTGCTCCAGGGATGATAAGCCCAAGGGAAGGTTTCATCCTCAACTACTTCTAGGTTTGTTCAACTATGCCATGATTATTTGAGCTCATGTAGGACTTTTAAGAAGAGCCAGGAGGACTAGCCACGAGAAGAAATTCTAAACTTTTGCCCATGAATGGACGAGGACATTGTTGGGTGGGTTGAAATACAACTATTTACTAACTACAAACATCATTTTTTTAAAAAAGAATCTTGACAAGTTGTGGTGAATTTAGCAAAACAGAGAAAGAAATATAAGATATTTGAAAACATTTACCAGCAAAATGTCATTATTATTAGTCATGATTAGCTTGGATGTGAGAAGATTTTTAGGCTAGGATTTCGAAGTTATAGAACTTGATTTCGTATCGATTCTATGAGTATGTTTGGCAATTCACCCATCAGAGATTAGATTTGTCATCTAGGTAATACATTACTTTATGTCAATAGTAATCAATATAGTATTTCATGTATGTAGTGCAAGAATTATCAGAGCAATGAGCTCACACTTGTTCTCCATAATAGTGGAGCAGGGAAAACAATTGGACCATCCCTCTTGTGTTTGGCTTTTCTGTTGCTGTTGGGAAGTACCTGAGGAATTCAACTACAAGGAAGAAAGGTTTATTTTGGTGGACGCTTTCAGAAATTGCAGACCTGGTCATTTGGCTGCATTGCTGGAGACTGGGAGTGAGGCCCTGAGGGGATAGCGAGCAGCTGGTGGGAGAGCCAGTCTCCGATGTCGGATGTCGTGGTGGCCAAGAGTAGACAGGGAACGCAACAGGAGGCACAAGGTACCATCAGGGGTTTGGTCCTGGAGGTGTATTTCCTCCAATTAGGTCAAGCCCCACTCTCCCACCAGCACCCCACCTTGTGGTCACCCACTTAACCAGCTCCAAAACAAAAGAATGCTTGCCCAACTTGACTCTCTTAGCTGTGTGTAAAGACAGCAATTATACATTCAAATACGTGTGTGTGCGTGTGTGTGTGTGTGTGTGTGTGTGTGTGTACTTTCTTTCTCTGAAACACTATTTCCTTTTCACCCATTTTACACTTTTTATTTATATTTATTGGCCTTTTAACATTTTCTACCCTGTAACTAGAAAATTACACATTCATACTCACCTTCATTGAAGCCAAGGTTTCTTTATTTTATGATTGTCTATGTGAAGAGCTCCCTTCCCTGCCCCACAGCCTTGGTTCAAAATACAGATAAAGTTTCAGGAAGGCGGATGGCATACTGAGTTTTCCGTAAGATATTAGAAAGTAGTTCGCTAAACCCAATTTCCAAAAGGGTGAACCACACTTACTCTATTCTGTAGGCATGACAAATGTTTAATTCTTGGCCTCTTGTGTTGTCTTAATTATCTGTTTCTAGGTCATGATTCATTGATTTGACTTGGAGAGGTGTTTCAGTGTCGAGGCTGGGGTGGGTCTGTATAGCCAAACTTGGCAATTTTCAAGATTCTTTGAACTTAAAAGCAATCTTGCTTATTTATTTGGCAACTACCCTGCCTCAATCTGCAGACATCTGTAGGAAGTGTCATTTGAATTACTTTAGTGGGACATCTGAGGGGAAGAAACCATGTATCTGCGGTGTGGTAAAAGTATGTGCAGGCATGCGTGTTCTTGATTTTCCTGGAGGAGACTTTAATACATTAATGGAGAAGAGAAAGAATAAGAAACTTTTACATGGGCTGGAACTATCACGTTATTTGGGGCAGAATTATCCAGAAAAAAATATAAATCTGTATGCCTGTGCATGTTTCTACGAGCACGTGTGTTGGTATACTGATTTGCTGGCACTAATGGTGTCAGGTGACACTGAACAGAGGATGTTGCTGGATTTTTCCTTCAGTAGCACTGCTATGCTTATAGTTGCGTCCTCACAGCCTTGTCTGTGGATCACTGCCACCCTTTGTGCATCTGGACACCACAACCAAAGAACACCCAGCGTAGCGTTTGGATGTGGTATAGAGTAAGACTTTCCTAAATTGGTCCGAGTGAATTAGACCGAGCTGACTCCCTTTTGGTTGGTAGCATATGAGCTGAGGAAAGTGGAAGTCATAAGCGGGGTTTGGAGTCAAGGGGAGCTCTGGGAGGGGGTCACGGCAGGCGGAGTTAGTAGAAAGCAGAAGGTGTATGTCTTCTGCCAAGGACATTCTGACTCAGTTCCTCTCAGCATCCCTCAGCCTCTCCTCCCCCTGCCACGTGTCTACCAGTTAAGCGCACATCCTCATTCTCCCAACTGAAAATATTTTTTTTTTATCTTAGTAGGAGACAACAGGAGAAAGTTCATATGAGAAAAAAAGGGCATCGATTAGAGTTTAAATTCTAGTTCTACAAGGGGTCTGTGGTCTAATTTCACATTCTTTCTCTATCAGCTTTGTGGAACTACAACTTAAACAATACAAACAGAGCCAATTTTCAGTGCATAATTAGATGAGTGTAGAGAACTTTCTTTACCCATTGTAGCTCTTCCATCATAATCAAGAAAGGACTCTTTTTAGATTCTATTTAGTTCTAATTGTCATGATTTCTATCCTGAATGCAAATGTCCTCACTGGTGTATAACTTTATTGTATGTTTTCAAAATAGGAATGCAGGTCCTTTAAATATTATTTTATTTTGCGAGGCAATTTTGCTCCTACTATGTCCTTGTATCTCCATCTAGGGATTTAAAATAAATTTATTCAATTTTCCAAAAAAAACCCTAAGTATATTCTTCTTCAATCTTTCTTATGGTCTTGAGCTTGAATTCCTGTGGTAAAATGTCAGGTCATAACATGCTATCTTTTGTGTATTACTATGTTTTCTTTGTAACATTTGGTTAAAGAATTTCACAAGCTGTTTAATGAGACATGCTTATATTTCCTATTTTGCAGTATTAGCAGTTGGGCAGTGTACCCTCTGACTTCATTTGCTAAATGAAGTTTTGTTCTCAATTAATATTATTTCTTCTTGACTACTGAAGTTCTATAATGACAGATGGAGTCACCTAGACCTGGAGTATTTTGTTCTGTTTGTAAGACCTTTTTTTCCTAAAGCATACCTTGTAATATAATATCAATTTCCTTAATAGATATTTGACTCAGTGCTGTGCATAATTCAGCTCAGAATTTAGAATAGAAAAATGCAAGCCTTACTGAAGCTTTGGTGCGATGTCAACAACAAATCAACTTTTACATTTTGGGGGGTAATGAGGTTGGAGCTTGAAGCTTCTTGCTTGGTAGGTAGGTGTTCTACTTCTTGAACCAGGTCTTGGTAGAGTTTTGTATAGTCCCCTGATACTGGTTAATGACAAGGGACTTTCTGCCAAATGAGCTGCATATGAGTCACAGTCCCTGGTGCATGAAAGTAGCTGCTTGAGTGTGGGCTTCAGAATTGGTGAGACCTGCACACTTCCTTTTCCTGTTCATCTTGCAGGAGTACATCCTACTCTTTCCTTCCCTACTGGACCAATGCAGTTTGAGTTCCCATCTCCTGCTATGTGGAGGATCTTAGATGCCAGGTGAACTCTCACATGTAGCCCTGGAGGCCTTGGCTGCGCTCAGAACACCCAGGAGAAACGGGATACAATGTATCTTTTATTCTAGTCACGCTTTATTGGAGTGATGCTGAGTTAGACTTAAGTTATACTTGGAAACGAATGCTTATAGTATTTATATAGTATTATAGTGTTTTATAGTATTTTTAAAAAGAATTTCCCCAATACTATGGAAATTGATGAGGGCCAGTATTTGGAATCTGTGCTCGAAAGTCCTCTATCCAGAGTTTTAACTTATTTTCTTTTTCCAGGGCTGGGATTTGAACTCAAGGCCTCACACTAG
Organism: Megascapheus bottae; assembly: GCF_031878675.1. Classification (NCBI taxonomy): domain Eukaryota; kingdom Metazoa; phylum Chordata; class Mammalia; order Rodentia; family Geomyidae; genus Megascapheus; species Megascapheus bottae. Next base: position 3,741,239 of record NC_143537.1, on the reverse strand, counting down.
ATAGGCATTTATCTGCTGGAACCACATCCCTACATTTTTCTTTTCTCTGTGCTTCCTCTGTTTCTCCTCTTCCCAAGTCGCTGGAATTAGATGTGAGCTACTTAGTGCCCTGAGCAGTTTGCAACTTTCTATAGCTTCATTTAAATGAAAAGAGGTGTTTTTTCCCTACCTTTCCTTTGACAGATGCTTACAGGTGGTTATGTACTAAGTCTTGCCCCGGAACTGGATATATGTGACCCCGTGTTTATTTCTACCTTCTTACTTGCAAAAGCCACAACACAACCTGAACCGTGTAAGGAAGATCCCTTCCCATGATCGAATCGAAGTGCTTTCCTGGGACGTGGGTGTGCCTGGCCTTTCTTTGCTCTTCTGGACTCATTCATCACTCTGGTTTATCTCAGGTGCTTTTTTGGCATCTGTGAGCTACAGAGGCTTTTTGTTTGTTTGCTGTTTCCCTGTCCCCTCCCTGCCGCCCCCCCATCCCTTCTCCAGGCAATCCCTTAAGAATCCTCAGACTAGAGAACCCTATCTTCCATTAGCACCCAGGAAGCATGTATCTGGGGGCCTCAGATAGCGGCTCTTTATTTCCTGAGGACATCAGGGGTGTCGTCCAAGTTTCACACTGCAGATACTTGCTCCTGAGGTGTCTAGCCCGTGGATGAAAGACTTCTACCAGCAGAGAACACAACCTGACCCCCCAGAGAGGAGGCAGAGTCCTCCACCAAACTTTGTCCTGTGTTCCGCTAGGAGGGAAGGGAAAGGCAAGGGGGAAGGCAGCCACCCCGCTGCCCCCCCCCCCCGCCCCTGCCCGCCTGTGCCCGCCAGGGCTGCTGGCAGCACAGTTTGATTGCAGCGTGTTCCTCAGGAGTGAAGCGCTGCACTGGTTCAGGGCTTTGTCTTGATTCACAACACACTCCTGTGGCTCAGCGGGGGGGGGGGGGGGGCGATTGCACACTTGTCTGCCTGTCTGCCCTCCTATGACAGCCTGCAGAATAGGCAGAGAGAGAGAGAGAGAGAGAGAGAGAGAGAGAGAGAGAGAGAGAGAGAGAGAGAGAGAGAGAGAGAGAGAGAGAGAGAGAGAGTCCCTCATGCCAGGAGGGAGGGCGAGCGAGCGGGAGGGGAAGCATGCAGGATGCTGGGGTCCTGTCTCATCGCTTAGGTCTCTGAGCCAGGAGGCAGAAGCTGCAGACACAGCAGCAGCTGCAGCCACCACCAGCGGCAGCAGCTTCCAGGCAGCTGATTCCAACTTGTGCGGCTGAACGCCCGTGGCCAGGACGACTTTGAAGAGGCAATTTATGACTTCTGCCGCCAACACGGGAGCGCTGCTGCCCCGGGAAGCACACACCTTCCCGTCCTCGCAGTGTCACACTGAACACAGCCAAGGCACGGCCACTCCAGGTAAGACGCGCCTAAGATTTCTCTCTCTGTGACATCCTTAACCTCCAAGTCCTCCACCATGCCTGCCACGGCGCTGCATTGCTCTGGACTCTCTCCTTTTCTTCCTGTTATTCTTCTTTCAGCTCATTTGATTAAAACAATTTTTTAAAAAAGAAACCACTGAGGGATCAGGCGAGGAATCATAAGTGAATTTGTCCTTAGAGGCTCCCACTCCGCTAAATCTGTGCTTCCAGCAGTTTCGAGTTCACCGATGGCAACTTGAACTCAAACTGTCATCTGGGGTGAAATTCCTAATACCTAGTCTTTCTCAAGATACCAAATGGTTTACTATCAGCCGTGTAAATCATAATAACCTTCCCCCCCCCCCCCCGCCCCCAGCATGGCATTCTGTGTGCTTCGTAGTGCTTTATTTTCTAACTTTCACAGTTTGGTGGGACCAATGATAAGTTGTTGAACTTGGAGAGTTTTGATCCAAGGATGAGAGGGTGAATTTATGGAAGGGAGAATTCGCTCATTTAGAAATGTGTTGTCAGGCAGTCTGTGCCAAGCTAGTGTCATCAAGAGTTCATACGTGTACAATTGCCACATGTTCTGGAATGTTGGTGACATGAAGAGGAAAATGACAAGGATGTTGACAGCTCACAGACCGTGTGGGACCAGGGAGTCCCACATTTGTTTTTTCCAGTTTATTTTTTTTTAAGTAGTTATCTCTGTGTATCTAACACATCTCCATTTTCACCTGTCATGGTCTTCTATGAAATGGGAAGATGGTTTAGGTTAAATCAGCTCATAATTTTGGGGAAAATGACATTCCAGAAGCAGAGTTAGACTGTGTTCTGAGCTCACAGAGCGAATGTTGAGTAGTGTCAACAGGTTTGTGAGATTTGACTCGGCTCAGTTTCCATGAAATGATTGATTGTGTCCTCTTAGGGATTTGTAAGTTAAATCCCCCACCCCCAATACACACACAGGATTCTGAGGATCTGGAAGCCTAATTCCAGTACTGTGTACAGTTAGATCTAAAACCACAGAGAAATTAAATAATAGCACATTTTACTTGGCCTTTTAAATGTGATACATGTGTGTGTGTTTACATTTGCATACCATCATATCATCCTGAGGTGTCTGTGATGCTCTTTCTATTAACCATATTCTACATAAAAGTTGCTCCTCATCAAATCCCCCCACCATCCCCCTTCCCCACCAAGGGAAGAATTTGTATATTGGCAATCTGGAACCATTATAGTGACACCTAAAGTAGTGAATGGCTTTAACTCTGACATAAAATAAAATGTGTAGCAGAAGATTAAAGCGAATCTTAACAAGGCACATGTTCTACAGCGAATATTGTGAAAATAGAAGCATTTGCATGCAAAAAATCCATAATTCATTGGAAGAATTGGGATGCGTCTTCTTGTGCATGACTTATTTCATTTTTCCAGTTTCACTCACAAAAGGTTTAATTCCACGGGGAGTGTATGTAAAATATTCAGTTAACTAAGGGTGTGAGAATTAAAGAAGAAAGAGTTTTTACCATAGTGACTCTATTTAACAGTGGTGAATAGCTGGTCTGCACATGAAGAATTCATTTTAGAGTCTCCTTGGATGCACTTCGGGAAAAAAAAAGAAAAAGAAAGAAAAATTCGATGCAAAATACATTTCAATATGTAAAATTATTTTGGCCTAGAAAATAAATGACAAGAGAGTAGAGCAAAGTTTTGTCATCTATAAAAGCAGAATATTTCAGTCAACCTCAGGGAAGCTCTATAATATTTTTCTGTGATGGCTGGTAGGCAACAAGGAATTGAGAATCTCTCAATTCCTCAGGTATGAATGAAATAGCAATAGCTAAATATCAGGCTAAAATAATTTTTTCTTACTTCGTTCCCAAATATGAACATGTAATTATCAAAATAATGTCTTACCTGGTAGAAATTTGTGTATATATTTTGGTTTGGATGCTTTACAACATAAGTATAGAATTACTGAAAGTGCTCAATTTACTTATCCCTCTCCCTCCAGAAAATTATTCTAGATTTTTGTTTGCTATATTAAAATGCATCCACTGTAGAGATACCCACACCAAAGTTATATACATGCGTTCTTACTTGATAGATAGATATCCATCCATTTTTCTATTTATTTTATTTTCAGTTCATGTATTTTTATCTCCAAAATCTCTAGGTTTTTCCAACGGTGTACTATTCAAACATGTGATAAGACTAAATCCATAATAAGTATGATTTCTAGAATATCACAGATTTATACAATGTTAGAAACTTAATCATTGCAAATATTGTTACTACACAAGTGCCTTAACATCACCTAACGTAAATGTTTAGGAATGTCTTACTGTTCTTGGTTGTTTTCAACTTTTCTACTGGGGAAACTTTGGAAAGTTCCTTTACCACTGAAGGAGATCTTCATTTGTAAGTGTATTAGGCTGTTTAATGAAGTCAGCTTATGTAAAGTGAGTCATTGCACTGTTTTGGAGATTGCTGTGTTTTAATGTGGTTAAAACTCTGATTTGATGTAAGAAGGAAATTGGTTACATTAATTGTAGGATTTTGTTTATACAGCGATAGTGAAAAAATATTATCTGAGAGAGATTTCAGTTCTATCTTGAGCATGTATATTGCGTCACCTATTTATAACAGGGTGAAATATACTGTGTTTTCATTGATGGGACGTGGCTTTCTGAAATGTCCCTTGATTTTTCTATACAAATTTTATTTTGATAGCATTTGAGACTTTCACTGGAACCAAGCATAGTTACTCTGAATTTATTTTTTTTAATCTAAGGGTTTTCCACAATATCATTAATATTGATGCATGAGTAGAATTAGTTACAACTGAAAAATTTTGAAATAACAAGCCCGAGAATAAATAATGAGGGACCTCCAGCTAGTTTTCTGGCTCAGTTCCTTTCCTTCAAAATATTCCTAGACTATGGTATGGATTCTAAAATACCAAAGATTCTCCTGGGTTATAGCATAGTGAGTCACACAGCACTTTCCTCACTCCGCCCTGCCTTCAAGTGAGGGCGTCTTTTAAGAAGAAACTTGTGGACTGAAATGCAAGTAAACCACAAGAACTCATCCAATGGGTTAAAATTATTATGATTGTTAAAAATCATTATGATTGTTAAACTCCTTTCATGTCAAGTGTCAGGCTGTATTTTAAGGATCACTGTCCCATGAGACCCCAATAGTCATACAATTGGAATGAGAAAAAAGTATCTTAGTGTTTTCTTTCCTAGGTAAGCAATGACATTTTCTACACGTACATTTCACCACTGTGGTGACCAATAGAGTGATGGGTATAGACTTTTTTTTCAAAATTGCTGGCATAGAAACTTAGCTAGACAATAAAATTCAACATTATAAGGTTTGTTATAACTAGAATTAAAAACATTTTCTCCGAAGGCTGGCAAAACCATTTTTTAGAAAAAAAAATTAATGACACTGAAATCTATGAAATTTGCAAACTATCTCCGAAAAGTCACATTTGCCACTCTTTAGATAGAACCTTTCCCTACTCAAACCTAACCTAATCAGTCAGTGAGTGGTGGATTTGATATCATCATTCCTGGAGTAGATTTTTAACTTCACACATAGAGACAGTCCCAACTTGAAAGTGAAGTGTTGATTCATTTACAGTTAAATGTGGCAGAACCATCTTAGTGTACACATTCGCTGACATAATATCTAATGACAATAGGTACAACCAGGTAAATAAGGATGCACACATACAGAAAGGTTAAATTGTTACTTTTGTAGTACATGAAAAGACAGACATTAAAGAATCTTCTCCGACATGAACTTTCTCTTGTAGATTAAAGGACTCCTGACATTTCAGAAAAGTCCTGCTCAAATTAGCTCTCAGTACTTTTCTTTAATCTACACAGACAAATATTAAATGCTTCAAGGTTCCACTTAGAAGATTACAGATTCCAATTAATTAGCGTCTGCTGTCAGGTATGTACATTGTAAATACAAACCATAGGACTCCAACAGAGAGGTCAGTTCTGTTTCTACAAAGAAGATGGGATCAATACTCTTTTCTTAAGTTTTAGAAGACAACATAGTAAAGACTAGGCAATTATATAATGAAGCCAGATTTCGACTTGTGAATAAAAAGAGAGATCCGATAAGTGCTCCCAAAGAGAACGCATCATTCTTCATGTGTATTTAATGAATGAAGAGTGTACGTTGTCTGCTTGATAATTGATATACTCTTAGAGACTGTTTACTTCTGTGTGATAAGCATGGCCGTTGACTGTTTACTACATATACAACATACTTAGAATTATCTTTGAACATATATCTATAACTATACATAACCATAGACATAGGACTAGAGTTCCATAGAATTCAATTTGTTATTTTATGCAATCCAATCAGTGCACTTACACGTGTGAAATGAGAGAACTAGGTATGAGGAGCTGCTTCGGTTCAGAGTACCATTTCATAGTGCTTTGGGCTGTGATAAACCCCAGAGGGTAGGGGGAGCATACATTTCTGATGATCACCTTATCTTCCCCCTTCCTGAGCCCAGGACTTCTCAGTGAGGTCTCCTTTCCCACCACGAACACGAGGTGGGGAGTCCAGAGGTAGCTCCTTGCAGTAAACACGAGGCAGGTTCTGCCTAGCTGCAGACTCCCACACCACAGGAAGCTGCAGCCTGGAGCCATTGCTGAAGCCAGCAATGCATTTTCACAAATGTCACGTTCTATATGGGCAAGCATGGAAAGCCAGCCCCGGTGCTCTCTGCCTGAGAACTCTGACTTTGTCCATATCCCCATTCCAGTTTCACTGGTCTCCCTGGCTCCGTGGAGAAGTGGCAGCACACAGAATTGTTTCCAGAAACATAAATTCATCCTCCGCTCATCTACAGTGATGGAGACATTGACTGGGGGAAACGTCATTTCATTGTTTCCAAGCTCTCACCTCACTGTTGATTCTAAGCTCAGGTGAACAAGAAAGAAGTCAGAGGACCTTCTCCATACAGAGAACTAGCACTTGCCATCTGAGGAGAGTTATGACACCTTGCTAGATAATTTATCTAGACAGATAAACCAAAATCTACTATTGCCCCAGGAATCAATAAGGATAGCAGCCAGATTTACGAACCAAGGGGGTGAGTCTCCTGGGAGATTCTCCTTAATTGAGTTTTTGAGTTTTTTTTATTTTTAATTATGCCTGTCATGCTTTATGTTTTTTCTCTTTATTCTATTTTTCCTTTTTTTCCAACTGTCTGAGCAAAGGTAACAAGACCCATCTTCAGCATTTTCTTGGCTCAAAATTTACTCTTCATGTTGTAACCAGATCTCCCACACACTCAGTGACTTTAATCATAGACAAGCACTGTCACCAAGCTAAAAACAGCAAAGTAAAGTGGAGGTAATCAAAGCGTGCCACTATCATTGACTGGCATATGCCCCTTATTTCTACCTGGATTGTAAAGGAAGTACAGCCTGATGGTGTGAGGGTCATGTGGAGAGAAGCAGGGGCTCACCCATCTCATTAGGACACCATGGCTTTGAAGCATCGGACCCCTCTTGCACACAATTTGTTTTTGAGGATCTCTGGCAATATGAAACAACTCACAAATGAATCCTGTGGTCTGGAAATATTGGAAAGAGTAAGAAAAAGTTATATTCGTGAAGGTTAAAAAATACACGTAGCGGGCCGAGAGCATGGCCTAGTGGTAGAATGCTTGGCTAGCATGTACGAAGTCCTGGGTTCGATACCTTGGTGTACCATATACAGACAAAAAAAGCTGCAAGGGGTGCTGTGGCTCAACGGGTAGAGCACTAGCCTTGAGAAAGCTCAAGGACAGTGCCCAGGCCCTGAGTAGAAGCTCCACAACTGGCAAAAAAGAAAAAAAAAGGTAGATGTAGATAGATAATCTAGATAATCTACTACATCTCTTTATTCTCACAAATCATGAACTGTAAACAGTTAAAATGAATCATGCACACAGACGGTGCATAATGCTATTTGAAGTGATGGGAAACATAAACAAAGATACGCTATTGAATTGTAAGTCCATAAAACCAATCATGGGATGAACTGTACACTGATTCCAGATTTGTAGCCACATGTGATGCTGTGATGGCGAATTATCTTCCAGTTTGTGGCTGTGTCATGTTTGCACCCCTAAAGCCATTGTAATTCAAGGTAGTTTAGATCACCCTTAAATCTGTGGATGGTAAGGACAGCCCCAAAAGTCTCCAAGCGAGATCATAGGTCTTCCTTATAGAATGCTTGTGGAAGAGAAGCTGAACATACTTGAGTAATTATTGTTATTTTGTACACTCCAGAGTGATTTAGTCTTTGGTCAGAATAAAATCAAAGTAGACTATATAAAGAAATACGGTATAGTCAAGGGACCTTTTTAGTACTAACTCATAATTACTACTATTATATCTGTTGTTGCTGTCAGTGGTGATTGCTTTACCGCGTGCTATTCTAAAAACTCGGTTTTCTTGACCCCAACACAAAATCCACATGAAGTTCAAATGAGTATCCAAGTTGTAAAATTGCAATATAGACATGTTTAAGTTAAATATCTTGCTCAAGGATTCTCCTGCATTGGGAAAATTAGGAGTGAAATGAAAAGACATGTTGCATTTTATATCCTCCAAATACTATCATGAATGAGATTTAATGTTTGCTATAGTATTCTGGGAATTTGCATATTGCTTAGTAGCAATTATACATATATATGTGATACTGAGTTGAAAATAAAGAAAGAAATCATAAGTCATAAGACCAAAGAGGTTTTTAAAAATCTTTATAAATTAACATTGGTAATTAATCCTTGTTGGCTAATATATATATATATATATATATATATATTCTCTCTCCCTCTCTCTCTTTCTCTCTCCCTCTTTCTCCCTTTTTCCCCCTCCTTCTCCCTGTCTCCCTCTCTCCTTTTCTCCTCCTCTCTCTCCTCCTTGGCTATTTAAATATATATGTGTATATATATATGTACATACACACGTATTATATATATATATATTGTCCTAGAAATGCCAAAACTGAACTTGAAACTGAACTTGAACTGAGAGCAATTTTCCTTTTCATTCCTGGAATTTATGAAGTAGCTATTTTCAGTCAAATTGTCTAAATCATGGAAGTGTCAAACCATCAGTGCATGTCTTGTCATAAAAATGTGAATAAGTCCTCTTTATTGTGGTTTAGAGCCTCTAGCCCAAAACAATGTTTCTGCTATATTTAAGTCAGACTGGCTCACTGGTCACAGTTACCATTTCTTCAAACACTCACCAGCTTTAAAAATGACTGCCATCTGGGAAAGGCCTACTGCCACATTTGAGGAGCTGTCTGTCCTCAATTAAGATGAAAGTCGGCAAGGGAATGTCAGTCTCTCCCAGATATCTTCACTCAAACCCATTTGGAAATTAAGGAGGCTGATTTTTACTTTATTAGCTGAATCACCTCATGCAATCCTTTAAAAGAGGAACTAAATTCCCAGATAGGAAACATGCTATTCTATCTTTACTGATATGTTTGAAATATAATTTTTATGGGAGAGTCCCAACATTTGTGAACTTAGTCCTCAGACTTGAATCTTACAATCCATAATCCATTCTCTCTAAAACAATAGAAGGCAAACATTTATTGTTTGTCCCTCAGACATTCCTATGGTATATGTGACAGAAAGAGTGACAGACAGACAGGCACAGCAAGACAGACAAAGATTTAGTAAAATAAAAATAAACGTACATGAAAACTTAAAGACTGACTGACTCACCCAGAGAGACATTCAGAAGCTATAGCAAATATCTACACTGGAGGAACTGGGGAACTGGAAAAAGTTTGTGTATCAAGAGGAGGAAGTCTAAAAGGCCATGTTATAGTTTGACACACCAAAGACTGGTGTGTTCAGAGCTTGCAGCTATTGTGAGTTGTTAGCTGGGGTCTAGTTAGATAAAGCAGACACACACACACACACACACACACACACACACACACACACACATTCACACTACCATAATATTCCAAATGTAAGGAATCAAGCAGCCATGCACTGAATTCTCCCAAACCATGACTAAAACAAACATTTCCCTCCTCCTTTATTTATATCAGGTATCAATGACAATCATACGAGATTAGCTAATATTGGCAACCATGAAAAGATCTGACTTTAAAGCAGTTCCCAACTTTCTTAGATTAGCCAAGAGTCTATTTAGAGAGACTCGAAAGTCTACAACAATATGTCATGCTATTTTTTTAATCATACAACAGGAACTTCCATGTTTTACAGATTTCTGAGACTTAATGAGCTAGCAGGTATGTGTATTTAGAGTCTCCTGTGTGTTTTGATGAGAGTTTATTATGATTCTGCCTTCTGGAACTGGTTGTTAGATTTCCTTGATGGAAAGAATGTGTGAAGCCACTGTAGTCTGAGTGAGTCAGTAGTTAACATTCACACATTCTTTGAGAAAATAAGGTGAAATATTACTACCTACCAGGCCTGGATGCTGTCACCTTGACAAGGTGACAGTTGTCACAGTTCTTGATTGTCATTGTGTGAAGAAACATGAATCAGTTAATTGTCTATGGATTTTCCCACAGGCTGACTTTGGTTTTCAAGGTAAGCCTGAGGTGAGCTGATACAAATTCAGGGCCTGTACAACTTCGTCCAACATGTAAATCAGTGAAGTAGTAAAGGACTATTAGCAGTGCTCCCGTATGAACGGGTATCAGCTGAGTGCTGGCTTAAAAGGTTGTTTTAGAAATCAGTCTGATCATTACACAGCCATTTGATGAATAATTCTGTGACATTCATAAAATAGAAAAACAATGTAAAAATCAAGCACAAAGCAGTAAAATAAGTTTTATACGCCACGGCATAAATAAATATCTCTCAGTGGATGAATGGATCAAGAAAAATGTGGCATATATACACAATGGAATTTTGCGCATCCATTCGGAAGAATGATATTAGATCATTTGCAAAGAAATGGATGGAATTGGAAAAATTATGTTAAGTAAGTCAGGCCTAGAGAAGCAAAGTACACGTTTTCTCTCAGCGGTGCAGGCTAGATCTAATTTATAAATGTACAAACAAACAGGTATGGTATCATTGTATGCGAACTGGCAGAAATGTGTTAAGTGAACTATGGCATTTGTGGGGGGAGAATTCAAATGGTATAATTCTCAGGACAATTAATTCCCAGTCCAATGAGGAATCAGAAAGCTGATACTGGAAAGGTGTGTGTGTATGTGTGTGTGTGTGTGTGTGTGTGTGTGTGTGTGTGTGTGTGTGTTGGGGTAGAGAGGTCAAAGGAAGGTGGATAGAGGAGAGAAGAAAGGAAGTAAGGAGAAGGTATCTTATGAAATTAAGACATTTGAAGGAGGAGATTGGAGAGGGTCTGAGGGAATGTCGAAAGGGATGGCATTCAAGATGTATTTATTGACTGACTTTTTGAACGGTAACCCCATTGTATAGCTACTTAAATATTATAAAAAAATAATTAATGAATAAATATTTATGATTCAGTGCAGATATAAGGAAATCACAAATGGTTAGGGGCCAGGAGTTCATGCCTCTAATCCTAGCTATTCAGGAGGCTGAGATGTGAGGATCGTGGTTTGACGCTAGCCCCAGGGGAAGAAAAGTCCCCGTGAGACTACTGCCTCCAATGAACCACTCATAAACTGGAAGGCAGATAAATAGATACGAGGCTAGACAAATACATGCAAAAGAATTCCGTATACGATATTTAAACCCTGGACTCTCAGGAAGAGGACAGGTGCCTGCCCCTTAACTACTCACTTCTGTCCTCAGATCATGGGATTAAAGTGGTTGGGAGAAGAGTTTTCTTGTGGGGAGCAGAGCAACAAACACTGACTCAGCTGCTTCCAATTAGAATAAATCCAGACTAAGGTAGACAGAATCTAATCTGGGACATGTGCAAGTGTCTGCGTAGCAAACACAAGGAGGCTTTAGAGAGAAAGAATGGGTGAGCGGCCAGTAGGAAGAGGATGTGTCCTGGGGAAGGCTCATGGCTCAAATCATATGCTGAGGCCTGTGCCTGCCTCGTGGGAGATAGGCTAGCACGGCGTTCAAGGTTACATCAGGCCCCCTCCCCACCTGCCTTATGTGCTCACAAGAAGAGGACATGCAGTGGTAGAGAGATACTTGGTTTCTGCACACACCAAGAACAGGCTTTGTGAGAATCCAAGGCAAAGGTGGCCTCTTCCAGCACTATAGGAAAATAAATCCCTCCTTTAGGCACCCAGACTCTTGTGTTCTGCTACGGAAACAGAAGAGTCTTGTATTAGTCCTAGAAAACAATTGCTCTTTATATGGTCCTATACACACACTATTGAGCCTTTGTGATCCCGGGCTAAGAATATCCTAGACAGAATCTTAGTTGTTTTAAATGGAGGAAACCATGTAGTCCATGCGTCTTTGGGTCTGGATTACTTAATGTGATACCACCCCCCCCCAACAAGACTTTCCAGCGTGGCAATGTCATTTGCAATGGAAGCATAGAATTCCATTGTGTATATAGACCATATTTTCTTAATCCATTCATTTACTGAGGGGCGTCTGGACTGATTCCATAGAATGGAAATCCAGGAAATGGAAGCAAGAGTTTATTTTTTTTTCTTCTCATTGTTTGCAGTTATTTCTTCTCCCCACCCCCACCCCGCTTTAGTTTGTTCCTTGTTGCTACTCTTTTTGATTTCTGTACTTGTCTTGTATATAAGTTGATCTGATTTAGGAAAGGAAGGAAGGGTCACAGAAACAATGGGATAAAGTGTGAAACAGTGCGACAGTGATACACACTAGACACTGTTAGAAGTGAGCTTTACAACATGAGAGCGAGGGGAGTGTGGGGGGCAAGCGGGAGGCAATGAGGGAGGGGTAACACTGTTCAAAAAGAAATGTTCTCATACCTGACTTCCATAACTGTAACCCCTCTGTACATCACTTTTACACTAACATTGTTTAAAAAAACCCAAAGAGCTATTAGCATTAAGTACTAGAGATTATTATGATGGGAAAAATTAATACACCGAGATGAGTGGTGGGAACGTGTCCAGGTATTAGCTGACCAGGAAAGCGTGCTTTGGCGCTTTCTCTGTTTTGGGGCAGTTGAGGGCAGGGAGAATTCCGGAGAGGTCTAGTGACCAGGAAGACGTTGTGAATGCTTAGACAAGACGTTTATCACCATCTTCCCCCATGATTTAGCCTTTGCCTCCTTCAAACTCCTGACACCAGTCTAATAGTATAAAATTTTAAAAGAAAAAGGATTTCCCTCCCCCACCCCCACCCCTCATCTTGGAGACCAAGACATGAGAAAGGGTATCCATGTGTGTGAATTAATGCACCTTCTATCTGGTGGATATAATGTAACCCTTCTATTAATTACAATAAAAAATATGAAAAAAGAAAAAGGATTGACAAGCTCCAGATGATGAGAGTGTATGAAACCTCTGACTAGTGTCTAAGTCCTCAAAGCCAAAATTGTGGGAAGTTGTCATGGCTGATAAGAACCTGAGGAGTCAGAATAACCAAATGGAATATGGAACCCTGAGTGAGATCCTGAAATGGGAAACGGGTATTTATCACAAGCCTAAGAATTCGGAGTAGTAAGTGTGTAGAGCTTAATTAGTAGTACATATTGATTTTGGTTCATCAGTTGCAGCGTGGGAATTTGAAAACTTGCTAGATAAAAGATAGACATTTCCTTTATGAGATTCACACACAAAAAAAAATTCTGCAAACCAGAACCAATTTGAAAATTCAGGTACTTAAAACCAATGATAGAAATTAAAGCCATGCCATGAATCAATAAGATAGGACAAATCCATTATTAAAAATTTCAAATGAGCAACAGAATGTCCAGCTTTATGTAACTATAAAACACAATTCAGCATCCATTTTAGTGGATGATGCAACTTGAATGCAAAGTATACCTGTATCTCTAAATTCTATAGAACTAGCACTCAATTCTATTGAAGTAATTTTTTTTTTTGCCATTCCTGGGCTTGAGCTCAGGGTCTGAGCACTGTCCTTGGACTTTCTCCAGGCTAGAGCTCTACCACTTGAGCCTCAGCACCACTTCCGACTTTTTTCTATGTATGTGGTACCGAGAAATCAAACCCGGGTCTTCATGCATGCTAGGCAAGCACTTTAACCACTAGGCCAAACTCCCGGCCCCTGAAGTAATTTTTATATAAAATGCTAATGCATAGGATGTTAAACTCACATGCATTTCCTTGGAGATGAATTTTTTTCTTCATTCTCTAACATTTTTGATGTGGAGTCAGCATCATCATATGCTCTTCATTTTTTCGTTTTCTTAGTTTATTTTATTTTGTTGAGGGATTACAGTTACATTCGTCAGGTAATGGGTGTATTATTACTGCTTGAAACTTGATACCCCTTCTCATGTTTTTGTCCTTTTTTTCCCTCCCCTACCCTCTCCCAATCATCTTGCTTTCCCCCCTTCCTTTCCCTATTTCAAACAAACAAACGTATATACAATATACCGGGTAAAAAAGTCAGATACAGTAACCATATGAGATTAACCATAAGGGGAAAAAAGAGAAAAAAATAACTTCACATAGTATATTAAGAACAATCACAAAGATAAACCTCTTGTTTCCATATCCTAGAGTTCATTTCATTTAGTCCCATCCTGTATGACCATATATACATAGATTTTAAGCTATTGTGATCCTCCGCTAGGAAAATCCTAGATGTGTACTAATTATTACAAATGAGGGAAACTATTGAACCTATGTTCCTTTGGGTCTGGCTTACTCCACTTAATGAGCTTTGTTCCCAAGTCTTTCCATTTCCTTACAAATGGGGCAATGTCATTCTTTCTGACAGCAGCATAGAATTCCATTGTGTACAAATACCACAACTTGTTGATCCACTCATCAACTGAGGGGCATCTGGGTTGGTTCCATATCTTTGCTATGGTAAATAGTGCTGCAGTGAACATCGTTGTGCTAGTAGATTTAGTATGTCCTTGTTTCTGGACATTTGGGTAAACGCCCAGAAGAGGATAGCAGTATGGAGATTGCTCAGAACTCTAAACATAGAGCTCCCTATGACCCTGTGATGCCCCTCTTCAGTTTTTCTTAATCATTATGGTCTTCAGGCTTTCATGACAGGTCCTCTGCTGTCCTTCTTGCTCAGATTCTGTCTAAATCCATTATGCCAGTCAAGTCATCTGTCAATCCACTAGATTTTTTTTTTTTTGCCTGTCCTTTTCCTTGAACTCAGGGCCTGAGGTCCTTGGACTTTCTCAAGGCTAGAGCTCTACCATTTGAGCCACAGCACCATTTCTGGATTTTTTTCTATTATGTGGTACTGAGGAATTGAACCCAGGTCTTTGTGCATGCTAGGCAAGCACTCTACCACTAGGCCAAACTCCGGCCTGACTCCACTAGTTTTGAGGATTGTGTTTGTGTTGTTGTGTTGCATGTGATATGAGGTATAATATCTCTAATGAACAACTTGAACTCCTATGGCCAAATATACAAAGCCTATCCCATCAGACTACTTGATTAATGCTTTACTAAGGGAAAAAATAAGTTTCCTTTCCTCTTGTCTCTGGTCCTATGCAAAGAAGTGAATCCTGGCCTTTTATTTCTTGAGCATTGTCTCATTGCGGTGTTTGCATTGATGAAAATACTTTATGAACCATTGTCAAATCAAGAGTTATCTCTCACTTCAGAAATCACTTTGCAAGGATACTGTAGAAATAGCTTTTGTGCCTGTGGATTTGAAAATTTTATCATACTCTTCACTAGGCATTTTCTTTAATTCTGTCTTGCTTTGAATTTAAAAAAAAAGAAAAAGAAAGTCCATTTTGCTTTCTGAAGGGTAATCAGAAAAAGAGAACAAGAAAAAAGCTGACTGGCAAGAAGATAGCCATTTGAATCTACTAGATATGTGTTATATTCGATGCTTTCCTCGTAATTAAAATCTGATTGGTACAAGAAAGAAAAATCTTCCAAGGTTAGTAATGTTAATATTTGATAGAGAATTTTTTTATTCTTTGGGGGAAAAAGATGGGAGGAAGCTAGCAAGGTTGGATTCTTTCAGTAAATTTTACTTTTCTGAGGTTCGATAACTTACTATGCTTAGTCTCTTAGAAAATGAGCACAATATTTCAATAGCTCCCCAAAATAGTCTATATATATGCATTATACTTAGAGTTTAATTAGGAAACTAATGAGATGCAATCGACAGTCTGGTGGGGAGCGAGTAGAGTCCATTTCTTTTTGCAGTTGACTTGTTCTCTTCTGGCCCTCCATCAATCCATCCTCAGAGTGTAGAGATTATTATATTGGACACCGGCCAACTTTGCCTTTGAAACCCATCCTCATATGAAATCACCAAATTAATTATAATTCAGAGTAAAGGACCACTGTTGTAACCATCTTTCCATGAGTTTACCTTAGATGAGCAATCTATCGTCAACTATGACGCAGTTAAGCTATTAATTAGACATGTAAACTAATTAATGGGGCTGGGTTTGATACACAGAGTAATATTGTTAGTTTAGCTCATGTTTATTTTCGTAAGCATTGGGGAGAACCTGCAGTATAAGCACAGCTATTACTGGTCATGTTTTGCTGCATATGGAGGAGACAGTGTGCGTTTCCTTCTCATTACATTGAAAATCAGAACAATTTGCAAGTTTTTAAGCAATTTACACACTTGATGGTATCAGTATTCTCTGACATGCATTGTTTGCATTTTTGCCACTACGATTTATGGCATACTCATATTTTAGAAGCTTTTTCACACGTACCCTTCACCTGTGAGACTGCCTTCCACAAGTATCATAAATCTAACAATAATTGTATCGGATGCACAGCTTCAGTTTACTCAGTGAGTCAGCCTCATCACTTGCCTTGAATAACCGATATTCTGTTGTTACAATTTAATTTGGTAATATCAAGCCAAATTCCATTGTTCATAAGAACACTATATTGCAAAATCAGTCATTAAGTGACTTATGGTATTTTTTTTTACTGTTTTGTTAAAGCTACTATTTCAGTAGTTATTCTTGAAGCACAGGTACCATAAATATACAAGGATTTACTTACTTATTCAATAAATAAGTCACGGCAGAAATCATTTTAATAACTATTATACAATGTGCTACACATTAGCGTTTAAATGTTTTTTTTTATATTTCATCCTCTCAAAAACTCCATGGGTTATTCTTGTTGCCACATTAAGGGCAAAGACCCTGAGCTTTAATAATTTGCTCGATGATACAGGTATAGCAAATGCTGACCTTGAGTTTGAATCTAGGTCAGTGACTCCAAGCCAGGCCTTTCATTATTTCGAAGGAAGGAGTGGCTAAAAATTAATTCCCTGTGAATCAAAAATGCTTTCCACCAAGAAGAAAAAGTAATGAAAAGGGTATAGAAAGTAATTTGAAATAAAATTAAATTCATCATTAAGGAACATCGGTGAGCTCTAATTTCTGTAATGTAAGATAACCCAATACTGTGATCATTCCATAATGAAAAATTCCCCCCTATGTGACTCCTATAGAAAATGAAGAAAATCTTTCTTTTCAACAAGTTGAAATGAAAGATTGGAATATTATCTATTTGAAAGAGAATCAGTCTTTTTCTATTAGACTATATATATATGTATATATATATATATAGAGAGAGAGAGAGAGAGAGAGAGAGAGACCATGTTTTAGATAACTATGGAGTGTCTCAAATATAATATGTCCATCAGTGATAGCAGCAGAGTTGTTTTTGTGTTGTGTTTGCTTTCGATCGAGATGGGGTGGATGAATTAGCAGAGGAAGTAGGAGAGAAGTTCAATTAAAAGAAGATTGAGTCAACTGAGGATCAATTCCATATGAAGAGTAAGAGCTCCGAGTGGCTAATGTAAATCGATATAAATAATGATTGGACAGAGAGAGGTGTGATTTCTTTTTTTTTGTAGATTGCTTTTTAGGAAACTATTTATTGGGTAAATAACATCCATCATTTCTTCCTAAGAGAGGTGCAGGGGATGTATTCTTGAGTTCCTCTAATCATCTAGACAATTTTTAATTCTCCTTGGCCTGGAATATCATGATGGAAACTTTCATTCCAAGTTTGAAGGTTCATCAAATATCTGAGACCATCCCACATGTGGGTTAAAATCCTGGGGATTGGTAATCTAATCGAATGGAGCCTCCTAATTAACACAGTGATGGTTATTAATTAGCCCACAGTCAGGACACAGTCGGGTCTCACCGAGTTGCTGAATAAATGATTGAGAAAACAATCCCCAAACAGATGCCATCGTGGGTGGTACCAGCAGCCAGCTGCCATGGGGGTCCTGCACGCTTGAGCTTTGCATGTGTGCACTCTCTTGACACGATAGGTGCAGCAGTAGGAGGGGGAGACTGCCCTGAGCCCCGCTCTTCCCCGTCTCTGCCTGGCACGTACCTGGCATCCCCAGGTGTAAGGCCCCCATGTCTAGCCTTTCACTGGCTCTTTGCTGATGTCTGACGAGTCCTGGCCTGGGGCCTTTCTCCCCACACCCCTCATCTTAGAGGCAGAACACAGTTACCTATTTCTCCTGTCACAACACAGACGTTCTTATTTTTACAGGCTTGGCAAATGGCTGTCCCTCGGGCTTCCCTATCTCTGAATACATGAGTAGAGATGGAAGCGAATAACTGCCTCTTCCTTCAGAAAAACCCAAGTGTTGGGAGGAGGCCATGTGGACACAGGCAGGGCCTTAGCTCACCTCTGGCTGGGGGTAAGTGTCCATCACAAACCAAGGACTCACTTCAAGCAGGCCATGCCGATGGTTCTGAGTCCTGCAGGCTAAACACACTCAGGAAAGGGAACCGTGGACACCACTGGCCAGTCCTGGAGGAGAGAGAGAAAGTTCAAACGACATCTCATCTCAGGGTTGCTTATCTTGTTAGAGGAGGATGATCGGGCATGGAAACAAGTAAGACTTTCACAATTACGCTTTTAAAAGCGAGGAGGGTGCCATGTAGAATGTAAACTCAGAAGCTCCGATAAATAACGAACGGTGCAGATCTGCCAGCGGGAAACTTGCTGCGTATTAATCATAATCTGGGTTGAGTCGTGGTTCAGACTAGTTTCAAAGTCCCATTTTTCCAGTCTCCCATTTAGTGGTGGTTTTGCTTAATTAAATTGGATTTCTTCCAGTATGCCGCAGAATAGTCACCAAGATTTATTATTCTTACTTTTTTGGGGGGGGCACTTGGCAAAAGCAGTATATAAATAGCAGGTGTAAAGATGTTCCTTCAACCCCCCCTTAAAATCTGAACTGAAGATGTCTTTCCTGGATTACTGTATTCTGTCACTTGACAAGATAATGCCCGCTTGATGCCCTACGTTTATTCTAACCTTTTGTTTTTGTCAGGGGTAGAGAGATTTTTTTAAAAAAAACTGAGATACCTGAGTTTAGGAGAATACAACTCCTGGCTATAAGACCAGAGAGTTGTGGCACAGGCATATGCCATTTAACATGGAGTAATTTCTTGAGAGAAGAATATGAATATTAAATTTGTCTGTCTCAAAGTCAACTGAGAAATAATGTCAACTTTTAATTCAAACAATAACAAAACAAAATATCCCACTGAGTGAGGAGGTAAGAGTTTTGGCAACTGATGCTGATTTGACACTCTTTTATTAAACACACACACACACACACACACACACACACACACACACACACACAGACACAAATTAAAACCTTTATGAAAAGAATTAAAAACTTTGAAATTCATTTCATCTACAGTAAAATCAGCTGTTGTCTTCCGTAAGCATGTCTGGCTCGTTCCTATGATTACTAAGAATTCTTGGATGTTCTCATGCTAATAAAAAATCCCATTATAATTTTCTTGGAAAGTTTGAGTTATACGTTTACTCTTCACATCTTCTGGAAAGCAGAAAATTAATGCACTTTAAATCCCAATAAAGGTTAATGGAACAGCTCATTGCCAGTGGTTCACACCTGAAGGCTTAGCTACTCAAGAGGATGAGAGTTTGAAGCCAGCCTTGGTGGGAAATTGTCTATGGGACTCCAGATTTCAAATAATCGGCAGACTGCTGGACTATGAGTATGGCTTAAATTTGAGAGTGTCAAAGGGGAGCAAGAAAGCCCTGAGTTCCATCCTGATACCAGCACAAAGAGAAAAATATGATATGGAACAAGCCCCTGTAGGAGAAATCAACATTTTCAAAGACCACATAGTAAGCTCATTTTTTCATAGGGCAGCGACATCCTCTTGATTTCTCCTCAATGTCAAAATATCCTTCTGTGTGTCTTTTCAATTCCATAAATGCAAAATGCTGTATTTTGGTAATGCAGTAATATTTGAATAAAATTGTCAAGATTTATGAATTTTTAGTCTTAAGCTGTTTACCTAAGGGAGCCTGATTAAATTGGATCTTTAGTGTATGATTTACTCTTATGGCAATTAATCATGTCAGATGTTATTGAGAATTAAGGCACTGAACTTGTTTTTAAAACAAGCAGAGAAATGGCTTGGCATGCCAAGGATATTATTATTATTTTTAAAGAAAGCCTCTATATAATTGTTTGGCCCTTTGTCTTGTACCTGTATTTATTCCCTGTTGCATAGAGAGGCAGGTCATAATGTTGATTCTAGTAAACCTAGTTTTACATTCTTCTACCAGATCTTAAAATAATAATTATAAAGCCTTTATATAGTCTGATCCTTTCATTTCATTCCCTTTAACTTTATTGTCATGGAGATTAAAGTTTAGAACTACAAAAAAAAGTGACCTTATCACTTAAGGAAAAAGAATGAAGATTTTCATTATTCTCTAAATGAGATCATCATTTGGGAATGTTTTTTAAGTTATTTTCCATGCTTAAAATGTATTTTTTTTCTGTTGTTGTTCAGCACTAAAAGTTTAAATGTTGTGATTGAAGATAAATGACCATAATTGAATAATGCAAAGTAGTAATTGTGAAAACAGATGGTATAAAAATCAGATTTAGATCACTAGATAATCAACTTGGGAACATACACCAGATATAAATAGTGGTGATATCATGTTCACAGCCCAAGTCCTGGGAATCTAGAAGGTACTTCTCTGTTTGGTCAAGTCATTCTGGGTCAAACGGAAAGTTCTTTTTATAGCAGTTAAGATATTATAAAATACAAAGTAGGCCACATTAAGTTTTATCTCTGGTTGTTCAGAATATAATGTGAAGTATATTCTCGGTTTCACTCGAAAATTGCTGCTGAGCTTTGTCGGTGTCCTGGATAAATAGGACATTGCTTTTATGCCCAATTATGGCCTGTTTGATTACCATGCATCTCACGAGCTGATTCAATAAGCAGCCTTAGGAAATGAGGGAGACCTCGAGGCTCCCCCGCTGTAATTACTGCCCTGTGAACGAGGCCCAGTGCAGAAAGAACATCCTCTGTCTTCTGCCAGCCAGAGCCCTGGTTCCTCAACTGAGACATCCCGCCTCCACATCCAGCAGAACCTACAGCTGCAGCTCGGGGTGCTGGACATCTACTGTGTAGCCACAGTAGATGCCTGGTGACTCTTCCGAATTCTCCTCAATACTTTTGTCAGGGTGTGCAGCGCCGTCTTCTTTGGATCAAGACAAGAGGAAGAAGGGATCTTGGGTTAAAATGTCAGCCCTCATGGCTGGGAAATTCTCCTTTGCCTTCTCTTCCTGGGAGAAAACCAACGAGGCTCAGACGGGATGCTATGCAGAGCTGCAGGGGAATCTCAGCACTGCACTGCGGATAGCACCGTAAACTCCATACCCTGGGTGTCCCAAACACGCTTATCTGTCTGTCTGTCTGTCTCTTTCTCCCCCTCTCTCACTCCCTCTCCCTCTCCTTCCTCTCTCCCTTTCCTTGTGGTTTGGATGCACATTTCTTGTGATGGTGTGAGAAGATCCAGTGCCTTAGATGGTGACGTGGGCGGTGCAGTGGCCAACCCTCCAAATGAGAGAGCTGTGAGGGAGGAAGACAGTGGAGAGGGAAGCTGGAGTGTTAGTGAGGAAGAAATTCAGAACTCATCCTCGGTGCCTCAGCCTCCTATTACCTTCAAGTTGACATAGTGTGTGGTTATGAATACACAGAGGAAGTGAGCAGTGGAAACATGGGGTCCCTTCCAGGCAGTGTCCCCACAGCGAGGAGAGGGAGACCCCCTTCTGCTTTCCAGACTGGGCCTGACATCCTCTGCTGTCCCCTGCCTTTGGCCTTCTTACGGATTCCCTACCACTAGCACCCATGCTAAGCATAACTTTGAAGAATGAGTCAAGGAGACTTCTAATGTGGGGTTTTAATCAATGGCCAATTCATTAATAAAATATCAACACGATACTTGTAGGAAATAATAAGATGCCTGGCTTTGCCAGCCTCGATAGCCACGTGCCTGTGTCTGGGTTTAATAATACATCCTTGTCATCTGCTCACGACACACGCATCCTTGTGAAACAAAACTGCCTCCACCCCATGCAGCCTCCCTGCGAGAGACAGGGCATGCCGACTGGGGGAACATCGGGTACCTGAAACCCACGTGCAGTCAGTGTCAGCCTATTTCTTTTCTCCCGTAGCTCATTACAAGAGATATAAAACCAGTGGCACAAAGAATACGCAGTTAGCTAGACAGAGGGAAAACGGTCAGCTTTGCAGAAGTGTGGAGGTAAAGGCTCCATCTCAAAGAGGCCATAGGTAGGGCATGTGAAATGATTTCCTCATTCACAGAAAGCAAAACTAGCAGATAATCAGGTGGAAAGCAAACTTATGTCAAAACACCCCAATTCCAAGCACAGATTTAAGGAAATCAAGTCAACTCCCTAAAGGCAGAAGAAATTTTATTGCCAAATCAAAGGTTAAGGCCATTTGTTTGTTTGTGTGGACTTTTCTTTTGGAATTTTTGGTGTGCAGAGATTTTTTTTTTGGAGGGGATTGGTGGGAGGAGGGTCGGTATATTTGACAATATTTCTCAAATGGTTATTTAAGTGAAAATGTCCAGGGATGTTTCATGAGGTAAACTGGTACAAAAATGTTTTTCATTATGAGGAAATGGACTTAATGAAAGATTTTTCAGAGTTAGATACTGTGTGGTAGAGTTTAATATGTATAAATTAAATCTTCTACTTGGAAACATACTAATAAAAGCAATGAATTAAACATCAGGACCAAGAGATTCTGGCTTATTAATACGGTATAACTCTATTTAGCAAATCCTAATTTGCTGAATGCTGATGCTACTAGTAAAATTAATAAGTAGGAAATGGTGTATCCAGCAAAATACAAATGTGTAAAATATTGAACTTTAAAATTTAATCAAGTTAGAGTGCTGTTCTAAAAGTTGGAAGGAAAAGAAAGTTGACAGTTTTGAACAGGTGTCATACGGGGAAATACATTATCAGTATCAAAGGGCCAGTTGCGTTGTTGGCTCTATTCAACGCAGATGAGTTCTCAGAAAGAAAACGTATCTCATTTATCTCTCCCAATTTGGGATTTTTAGATATTACATTTCAAAGCCATCTAGGGACATTGTACACAGGTATTGAGTACCCACTGAGAAATGAGCAGTCTCTCAAAGCATGAAAGACAGGAGCATGATAAATGTGTTGTTTGCCTCCCCCCCCCCCTTTTTCTTTTTGGTGATCCATTCATTGCAATAGTTCTTTCTCCTACTGGAGGTTTTAATGAAATGTGCGATAGAATTTTGAATGCCTTTTCGATGTCAGGTATTGTTCCTGGTGATGGGGACACAAAGGTAACTTTCAACAGCCCTGTATTCAACCATTATGAAACATGTATTTTTAAAAAGGTGACAGATACAGAACAATTAAAGTGATAAGTGACAAAAAGAAATTAAAAAAAGTTAAAATGCTGTGATGAATTACAGGCCATGTGTGGTGAAAGATGACTTTTCTGTGACCTATTCGGCTATAAATATCTCTAAATACAGAGCCCTCAAAGAAATGACAGCCCAAATCGGTTCATTATCCTAGGTTTGCTTACTCTTATTTAATTGAGACTTAATGAAGATTACTTGGAGAGGTTTTTGTGTTTTTCTGAACACAGGACTGATTCACATGGATCTGATGTTGCCTTTTTTTCTTTTTTTAAAGTTCGAAGACACTTATTCTAGGGGAAAATACTTAGGTTCCTAGTGGAAATTCTTATTCAAATCAGTGTTTACTTGGCGTTTTCTGGGGGTGAGTTCACTGACAGTGCTTTCATTGGAGGAATCCATTTTGCGTCCTCTTTAACTAAAGACCAAGTCGGGAAACGTGTTATTCGTGGACTATGCCAGGCGTCCTGCAGCTCTGTATGACACCGGGAGCTGTGTGTTCACCCAGGCGAATGGATTTGGTTTTAGAAATTCTGAGTTTGGAGTGAGATGGTTTGTGGAAGTTGAACAAGTCAGGGTAAGTCTAATGGGCGAAGAGGTTTAACTGGGGAACACACACACACACGCACATGGACTCACACACGTGCACACACACTGATAAAATGAAACGGAAAACTTGGCTTTGTTTCTATGAGTTAATGATAAGAAAAGTCCATTGTACTTCATTCATTCATAATCACTCGCACGCCGCTCAGCAGGTTTTGCTTATAGATTTATGGGTGGATTTTATTTATCACTGAAGAGGGAAGCCATGCAGTCAAGAATTTATGCCATCTGCCACAAAATTAAGAAAAGTGGAGGTCAAGGGATGAGTTGATGTGGGGGGTAGATAATACTGAAGGAGAGGACACTAATTGAGGGGCCTTATGTTCATAAACTGCTTTGCTATATGGCCTCTCATTTGTTCAACAGCTTAAAGGAAATAAACAATCTTTCAAAAGAAAGAGAAATAGTATTCATAAAGTAATTCAGCATAAAATTTATTAGCACAGGAAGCAGATACTACTAAATGTATACAAACTAAAAAAAAAAAGGAAAAAGAATTCTGAGAATATCATCTGTCAGATTTCAGGGAAGTTTTGGGAATAAGTTGCAGGTGGAAAATGCCCCAAGCGATTCTGTTTCCAGACGTGTGGGACCTCTGCATGCTTCCTTCCTGGTGCTTCCCTGTAGTATGCCTCTTTAATTTTTTTAAATTTTATTTTATTTTTTGCCAGCTGTGGGGCTTGAACTCAGGGCCTGAGCATGGTCCTTGGACTTTCTCAAGGCTAGAGCTCCACCACTTGAGCCTCAGCACCACTTCCAACTTTTGTCTATGTATGTGGTACCAAGGAATGGAACCTGAATCTTTGTGCATGCTAGGCAAGCACTCTACCACTAGGCCAAACTCCTGGCCCGTATTATTCCTCTTTTAAAACATTTTTTTAACATATTGGGAATTTGGAATATACAATGACATAGGTAGTATAATAAAAGAGCTCCTACTAGTGAAATATAAAATGATGATAAGTCTCATGTTGATGGTCTTTTAGATTTGATTAAATAATTGTTTCTTCCATGGCAAAGATTAATAACTAGTTGGGAAGCCTTAGGCAAGATAATTAACCTCTAACAGACTGAGAATCTCTGTTTTCAAAATGAGAATAACATAAAAGCAATCCATGCAGTTGGAGAGGCCAAATAAGATAAATTATGTAAAAGTGCCTTGTAAAAATGCAAAGGGTTACAAATGTGTAGAGATATAATCATCATCATTATTAGTTCTTGGCTAGAGAGGCCTCACTCTTTGGCTAGAGGGGGGTTGTATATTCAAACAAGCAAAGTAGATTGATGGTTCCAAAATTAAATTAAAACATCTATCAGTTACAATTCATCTCTCAAGGCACAACCCCAAACAAGCACAAAGCAAAAGTAACACACAAGATTTTCTCCCAATATAAGATGCTTACTGAGATGTTTACTTATCAGCATTTAAATGCATTTCACTAATCATAGAGCATTTACAGTTTAAGGATGCATGCTTTTCAGAATTGTGTAAGAGGATCTGGTTTCATTACATTGTGTAAAATGCAGCAAAGTCAGGTAATGGTTTCTCTGTTCTTTTTCTCCTCCATGTGTGATTGTGAAACCTGGTGGATATTGTTCGCTTATTTTAATTTCCACCTCCATACACTGTCCACGAAAGAGAGCAATCACATCATACTAGGCTTCATCTTGTCAGCACATGCTGCCTTCAGATGTGTTGAACAAGACAGAATGTGACCCCAAGTTCTCAACATCCAAACAGACTGAGGATTACAGGGAGAGAAGACAGAGTTAAGAAACCTTACGAGGAGACAGCTCGAGCTTTTGACCTTAGGCAGTGCACTCAATCTCTTTAGCTCTCTCTTCCTCTCTTTAGACACCTAAATCTGTAAAATAAGATTTATGATTTCTGCCAGCACACCTGCTTATCAAACCATCATGTAAAAACCATTCATTAAAAATTGTTGAGCATATAATCTGCATACAAACTTGCACAAGGAATTTAGGATTGACATTGAAGAAAGTTTGTTTTTTTTGAATAAAGTTTTGGGAGAAATAGAGTTGTGGTGACCTATATAGACTATCACATGGTAAATAACAACTCATGGACAAAAATAATAGGTTGAGATACTGAGGTGGAGAGCAGATAAGGTCCACGGGAAGAGAACTTAACCGAACTGATAAGAACCTGTCTCTGGTGATGGATGCATGTGTGCATAAAGAATGCGAAAGACAGTGAACGCCAAAGACAGAAACGTGACTTTCACGGGTCTTCCTGAGGAGTGAATTGTTGTCAGTACTGGAGAGGACTTCCTAAGTTAGAGCAACTGAAATTTCTTTAAAAGCTTAACATAGTTGCTGACCTAAGCCTGGTGGTTTAAACTAGACGCTGTCATCCTACCCCTCTTTTCCTACCTACTCGGGTAGGTAGGAGATCAAGAATTGCAGTTCAACGTCAGTTCAGGCAAACGCATTTTTGAGACTCCAAACACCAGCAAAATGCAAGGATGGGGGCCTGGCTCAGGTGGTACAGCAACAACTGTGAACAAAAAACACAGAACAAGAGCGAGGCCTCCATCTCTGATTTTTTGGTTGGTTACTGTGGATCTTTTCTGCCCAGGGTGTCTTTGAATCCTATCTTCCAGTCTTAGCATCCTGAGTGTCTAGGGTTGAAGGCACGAGCTACCTGCACTGGGCTTGCCAAAGTTCATTTAACTCTGCTTTAAGACAGTCAGTCGTTCATACATCTTCTATTTCCCTCTGCATCGTGGGTGAGCAGTGAGCACTCGTACTCGGTTCTTGTGGTGGTGAATTCCACCGGGTGTTTTTGAGATGATCATTTGGTTTGGTAATTTGCTCCTGAATGGTGGCACGGAAGAGATCCAGAGAGAAGACTGGGGGTTGGGGAGCAGGTTTGCCACTTAGGGAGGTTCTAGTCAGCAGACGCTTTTGACACGTACACAGTCTCATACCCATAAGGCAATCCCAAGACTGTGACAAATGAATTCTAAGACTCTCTTGGAAGGTGGAATCATCCTTAGAGTGCCAGGCTTCACCTCTGCTGGTGTTTCAGGAAGCATCTTTTTCTGCATCTTTCCTGAGCCCCCAGGGCACACAAAGGAGAAGCACACAGCCAAGCACCATAGCCCCAGACCAGACTAATCGATGCCCCGTAGCCCAGTCTCTCTCCCACCTTGACAAATTGGCTCAGCAAAAGATCCCTGTCTGCAATTTTCCCTTCAAATAAGGTGGGGGATACAATCTTCTTGTGTCTCCTACAGAAATCTGGCTCCAAGCCCACTGGGCTTTCCTAACACTTTTCAACTACACAGCGATTGGGCCTTACTATTATAATCGTACTCTCAGCCTCAACTCCTTTGGGATAGGATTCTTAGGAAGGCTGGAATCCTTGTTCCACAGGTGTTCATCTGTCCAGACCCAAGCAAGATGGCGCACTCAACATTATGTCTTGGAACATAAATCTCCACCCTCAATGTGTGTGCTCTCAGCCGTTGTACCTAAACAGCTTCGTACTTGAGATGTGCTCAGAATTAGGGCCTTTCTCTACATTTATGTAAAACGGATTCCTCTCCAAGAAACACTACCTTGTCTTACATTTGATTTTACAAGTAATTGCTAAAACTTAGCTGACAAGTAATGGCTGTTGATGAGGACATAATAAGGAGAGATTGGAGTTATAAATTGAATCTTACTTGAAGTAGAAGGGAAAAAAATGCAGGAATTAAAATCTGTATTCTTGGTGGGTCTTGATCCAACAACATCCGGTTACCTGCTTCACATTAGTGTGCCCATGAAATCCTAGACACCCTCAGCACATAAAGAATCTCTGATTGTCCTGTGGAAGATTCTGATGAGTTTGATGCACTATATGGCCATTAATTGGTGTTTTTATAAGGCCTTATAATAATTATGTAACATTCACATAACTCTACTACTGTACACAGAAAATAAATCATTCCTATTGCCAAAATGTATATGTAACTAGTGTACACATCCTAAAATGTATGCATGTGAGGCACATGTATATTCATACAACAAAAGAAAGATTGAGCTAAGACACTATGTTGGAAATGAACTATACAACTTGTGGGTCAAGATAGGAGGGAAATCCTGGTATTGGTTTATATGCTGACATTTGAATATGTGAGAGAAGTACAGACTTCCAGTGACAAGTCACACAAACATACCCACACCAACGACCACCAGTACTTGGGAATGAATTCCAGGTTTTCATCTCTTGCTTGACTTTCTTGTTCATAACTGGCATTCTGTGACTTGAGAATAAAATTTTCCATTTCAAAAACTGGGAATATCTTCAAATACTTCTTTTTTTCCTTCCGTCTTTATGTCTGTCTCTCTGTCATCTCTCTCATCCTTTTTTAATCTTTCTTTTATGATTTCTTGTTTTTTCTTTTCCTTTTTTTTTTTTTTTTGGCTGGTCCTGAAGCTTGAACTCGGGCCCTGGGCACTGTCCTAAGATTCTTTTTCTCAAGGCTAGCACTCATCACTTGAGTCACAGGGGGCCGCTTTCAGTTTTCTGGTGATTAATTGGAGATGAGTCTCCTTTCCCAGATTGGCTTCAAATTACAATCCTCAGATCTCAGGCTCCTGAGTAGCTGTTATTATAGACATGAACCACCAGTGCCCAGCTAAGAAAGGATTTTGAACCTTTTCACCATAAGGAAAATATTAATATTTGAGGAGACAGATATGCTTACCATGATATGCATATTGCATGGTGGATACAAGTATGAAGACACAGCATGATATCCTATAAATAGCTATGGCTTATTTGTGTCCATTTTAAGAAGATACATTTGGGGAATATTTAAAATTTGGACATTTTGTATATCAAGTACTTTGGTAACTGACTTGGGTTCCTGATAAAAGGAAATACAGAATATTCCAAAAGTGTTCAGTCATGAATTTGGCTACACTGAAATGTCTCTGGTATCTGTGGCGTTATGGTAGAGAGACATCAATGGCTCCTTTTTAGGTAGATAGACTTTTAACTACTCTTTTTGTCAATAACAGACCACTGGATATCAGTTACCTTTCTTTGTCCCATTACTGATAATTCAGAGGGAGCAAAGCAATCTTCAATCTGAAGACGTGTACAGTTTTAACAAACTGCCATATTAGATTAACAGCTGATATGGCAAAGAGGAGAAAGAAGTAAAAGTAGATTAGACAAGAGAAGGATGAAAAGAAGCAAGGAAAAGCAGTGCATGTTGACAGCCATCACAGAACATGTCTTGAATGCCACCATATACTGACTAATTCACGTACCATTTAAACCTTACTCAGATGTAGTTTGCTATTAGGCCACTTTGGGGGTATATATTTCCAGTATCAGAGTAAATTTAAGAATTAGGTTTCCAAAGTTTCTAAATCCTGACTCACTAGAACGTAATAGTGTCATATAAGAGATCTGAAATAATTTATCCTATGTGATATGACCATTAAAACTTAAGCACGAAGAAAGAAAACCAGTAGAGTCTTTTTGTGCAGTATAATATGTGTGACAATTTTTTAAAGGATGCAAACTACTTAAGAATAATCCCCCCCCCCGGTGTGTTCCATGAAAATCACAAAATACTTGTGCATCCTCAAATATGGCCAAACGGCCAACATGTGTGTTCTCCCATATAACCTGACATGACACTTGCTGGGTGAGAATGAGTCAGAGCTACTACAGAGTGGATGAGGTGAGTCCAGTCATGCTTTGCCAAACACACACACACACACACACACACACACACACACACACACACACACACACACACACACACACACACACACACACACACACACACACCCAAAAACCAAAAACCTAAGGCCTTCCCCAACTGCAGAGAAGCAAAGCCTCCTTTTGATTCCATTCCAAATCAGCTAAGCTCGTTGGCATACACGAAACCTTTCCACCGGCGTTCTGTAACCGCAGTCATTTCCCGGGTTTGTTGTAATCATAATTCGCCACAAGACTCCAGCAAAGCTTAAAAGTATTTCCAGATCTTTCCTAGAGGAATAGAAGCTTGTCTGTATTCAGTCTAGGGACTGGAATACCTGCACTGGTAGTCAGTTTTGCATTTGAAAGTGGTAGCTATGCCAAGTTCAGCTCCTCCTCTTCTTTCTTTCTTTTTTAAATGATAATACCCATCTTTCTTTCCATATTTTAAAGAATGAAAGTGCTTTCTTTCTACAGTCACTTCCGAACAAATCCAAAGCCTGGCTTCGCAAATTTAAACATGTATTCGAGGAATATGTAAATGGAGGGATTGCTAGACCTGTGTGAACAGCAGTTGTGAAATAAAATCACCCCCATGAAAACACAAGATCAAATGAACAGAAGGGAGAGCGAGGGGGGCGGGGGGGCAGGGGTGCTGGATGGTGAGATCCTGCTTATTTACCCTGACAGAGAGGACTGGCTCAAGAATAAGGATTAGAATGGGGGAAAAAAGGTGCGTAGAAGAAAGGATTCTAATGGAATGTGGGCTCTGATGGAGAGGATTGGAGTCTGAAGGGCTGTCCTGGGGAAGGTGGTAGGAAATGCGTTCTGCAGCGGCTGTGTGCTGCGGGGTCCAGTCCTGGAGACCCTGGGGTCGGTGGATGGGCCGGCTCTGAGAGCAATCCCATTTCTATTACTAATTCTCACCAGTGCCAAAGAGCTGGGCAAGTCTTACTGTTTTGATGAAACGTGAAAGATGAGCAGGAGGAGTATGTGCTACATTTGTTTCTCATGCATAATGGCTATGGAGACACCACAGAGGACTTGTCTTAGTTCTCTCTCTCTCTCTCTCTCTCTCTCTCTTCCTCTCTCTCTCTCTCTCTGAGAGAGATGGGTGCTAGCTTTTCTTAATTTGGCTTCTGTTTTCGGATAGGAAATTGGCAATAAAAAACAACAACCATTTACCTCATGGCTTCTATTCCCCTGTAGACTAATAGGGAAAATTCTTGATTTCTGTAATACAATAGAATTGTATTGACAATCTCTTTTTATGAGAATCCTCCCCCCCAGAAAGGTAGAAATACTTTTTGAATATATTACTAATTGCCACCTAACTTTTCTATTCTGGCTTCAAAGTTAAAGAGACCAGGTCCAGGCTGTCATGTTAGATTCCCACCGAGGAGGAGAAACAGCATGACAGGTGACAGTTCCTCAGGTGGCCTGGTGACACCCAGTCATTGCCTTAATTTTTCTGGCCAGCTTTGCCAATTTCACAATGACATTATTGACCATATAAACATTGACCCAGAAAATAGTATGTGAATAATACCTGGTGTCGAAATTAGCATTGAAGTAAGGTCTTTCCAATGGATGTTTTAGAAATGTAAGAAACTTGCTTCCCCCCCTCCCCTTCACCCCACTGGGGATGGTGGGATTTATGAGTAGTTTCTACTTTGCTCCTCAGTTTCATTCATTTGAAAACAAAACAAAACAAGGTATTAGGGAAAAGGATCCTATCTATTGCACAGGTCATATTCCTATACATGTACTTTGGGTAGCAATGGAAAACTCCCTTTCACCATTATTAACCTGTAGATTAATAATAGATTAAGAATTAATGCTGTGGATTAGTGTGCCTGGCTCTGTGAGAAGAAAAAACAACAACAGGGGACTGAACTGTACAGTCCTCAAGTCTACTCGACTGGGTAATCTTTTATCTAGTTATTTTTTATGATATCACAATTATTCTGTTGATACCTGTCCAGTTGAAGAGATTTTGATAAAAGCCAGGTCTGAAAAGTAGGCAAAATTTGTCCTTATAATAGAGGAACACGTGGTTACAAATTGGTGTCCGGGCAGTAGACTCCAGGGTTCCTTGAGGGTGGCAGTGCAATGATACCCCGTAAGCATGTGATGGGTAAACGGGTGAATGATCATTCCCATTTGGTCTTCATGACAGCCTGATGAAACAGGTGCTGTTTGTTATATGAGTGTATGTGCATATATATGTGTATGCGTGTACATATATACATACACACACACTGTACATATAGTGTAAATGAGAATTTCCAGAGGTGTACTCATCATTTCAAATTTAGGCCAGCTGTTTCTCTGTCTCATTTCTATTCTCTGCTGGAGACGGAGTTCCGAGCAGGACTGGGAGAAGCCTGGAGAGGAAAAAATTTGGCACTCCAGGACAACTATTTAAGGCCGTTAGGACAGAATCTTATATAAAGTCAGCATGGATTAAAAATGGAGCACATCCAGTTGTCAGTACTTTTGTTAAACTTTGGGAGAAATTGATGTCACATGGCCATTTATCTAAACAGCTCATTGCCAGAATCCTCAGAATTTATGGAGGCTGAGGAAACAAAACAGACAGAAAAGAATAAGTGTCCTAAGACTTTCTGTTGGTGTTTAGATGAATCAATAGATAATGTAAGATTAGCCACTCACTCAGTGTGCTTTCTGCCCCAGATACAGAACTTACATTATGTGCGTGCATTCGACAACACAGCTTGTGAATAAATAATTGTGCCGTTGGCTTCATGGATAAGCTAACTGGGATGAAAAGGACTCGGGCAGTGTGTTCAAGATGCACAGGTCCAGGAAAGATCTAAACTGATAATGTATTTTGTTATAATATGGTATGGTACTGCATGGGGGAGGATAGCGTTGAACCAAGACCTTTAAAATTGAGAGTCAGAGCCAGCCACTGGTGGCTCAGGCTGTAATTCTAGCTCCCGGGGAGGCTGGGATCTGCCTGCCAAGGTAGGAAAGTCTGTGAAAAGTCTTGGTGCTGTGACTCCTACTGGTAGAGCACTAACTAACCTTGAGTGAAAAAGCTTAGAGACAGCACCCAGGCCCCGAGTTCAAGCCCAGTGACTGACACAAAGAAAAACAGAGAATCATGGAGCACCTCAGTGTTACTACACAGGGAATATTTGTGTCTTCCTGGGATTATTTTAGCATCACCTAGGTTCTTTAGCATGGGCATTCAACAATGTGTGACGTTGTAGGAGAGAAATAAGCAAAGAGGAAGAGAAAAAAAAAAGAAAAGAGGATTCCAGGGTGTAGGAGAGTATTTACCCTGTGTCTCTATGGTTGATTTTGGCAGGATCTGACCAGTGACCCTTACTACGAGAGAGAGTAAATTAAGGTGATGTGTTTTCAGAGGAGAATATCTCCTTCGTAATTGTGGGCATTTCATCCAAAAAGCATTGCCTACCTCTTAGCGAACACATTTTAAATTAAATTTCCTTATTACTTTTTAAGTAGCCTGTCATGGATTATTGAGTATTTACTGTATGTTTATACTGTAATTCTGTGAGATGACATACAGTAATTGCCTGAGCTGCTGTATCTGATGTCTAATTACTATAAACGCATGGGGAGAAAAAAGTAATTAAATGGAAAAATAAAAAAATTTAAAAAAACTTTATGTTATCAGTGGAGCCAGAGGGTGTTATTTCTCTGTGAGATTTTTCAGTTAAAGCAAATAAAGTCCCTCGAAGGCAGATGACCAGGAAGCTGGAGGAGAAACACAAGCTAAATGTGGTTCGCTCAGATTGTCAGGAAAGATCTGCTGAAGAAGTCCTCACAGGGCTTCTCGCAGTGGGAAGTCAAATAAGGGCGTCTCTGTTCCAGCATCTTCCTTCCTTTTCCATCTTGGATTTCAAAGAGTCAGACATAACACTGTACACTCTCCAGAAAGCTGGCCTCACAAAACTGTCAATAAAGCCCCTAAAAAGGTCATCAAAAATAACCCATAACTTAGCTCCGCTCTTGACTAATCCCGATTTTAATGGATCAAAGTCCTATTGATTTTATTTTTAAATATCCAATGAGCAGCCTTTCAGAATTTTGTGAGCTATGTAAGTTGTGAAGAACAAGGGTATGGGAGAATCCAGGGGCACAGGATTGGTTGGACAATGCCAAAATTCATCGTAATATTTGTGTGTGTGTGTGTGTGTGTGTGTGTGTGTGTGTGTGTGTGTGTGTGTGTGTGTTTCCCACAAGAAAAAGCATCGCAGCAGGATGGACTTAAAGCAAGACCTAAAATTAAAGGCTATTATTCTTCTCATCCTTCCCAACGCAGGTGGACACAGAGGGGCGTTTTCCTCCGCTGAGATAATAATAAAGGCAGACACAAAGAGCCTCTTGCAATCACGCTGCTCTGAAGTTTAAGTTGATCCAGTCTTTTCTTTTCCCCCCTGACCTTTTGAATTGCCAATTGGAAAGGCGCCCACCAGTGGTCCTGAGCTGAGAATGTAACCCACACTGGCCCTTCCCTTGTGCTAGGAGTTTGCAGAGGTTTGCAGAGCTCTGCCTGACGGGAGATTGGGTGCTCTATAAAGGGGGCCCATTCCACCAACCTGTCTAGACTGGACTCCCGTATTTACTTCTCTTTAGGATGTGGTGAAAATACTTGGCTACTGAGCCAGGCTGGCAAATTTGACGTGTCAAACGGCTAGTCCCCTCAATGGATCAATCAGCTGATGAATGGGTATTGAGTTGGCCCTCTTCCTGTATTAAAGTGGGTGGAATTCATGCTGAAATATGGAGAGAGGAGCAGGGTGGGAAGAGGGAGGGAAGAGAGAGTCAGAGAAAGAACTGAAGTGAGGGGTGGAAACATTTCATTCTGTAGTGGTGCATGGCTGCTGTTACATTTTACATTTATCACCCTTTCTTCTTCTGTAAGGTGCTCTGTAGGTGAACTTCAATAAACTTATATCGTGTCATCCCCATTTCTCTCCCACCATCCCCCTTCTTCAATTCTCCTGGTCATTCCCTTTTAGGAAGCTTCTAGGACCACCAAGACTTTCAACATCATCTTGAAACAATGTTCTCTCTTACTTTCTTTAGGTGTTTATTTGTGCCTTAGTATGGCAAGTCTTGTCTTCAATGACAAATAGTTTTATGTCCCCAGCAGGGCTCCAATTTTTCTGAAGACTAAAGAGTAGCAGTTCCTCCCCCTTCTCCAGAGTCATTTGATGCAAAAAGTCACTTGTGAAAGGAGAATTTTATGGTTGATTGGGGTAGATTTACACACACACACACACACACACACACACACACACACACACACACACACACACACACAGAAGAAGTCCAATATCAAAGAAAAAAAAGACCAAGAAACGTTAGAAGAGTGAACAGGTAGCCTATTATTTAGTGTGGCTTTTCTCTTGGTGGGGGTTGATAAAAATAATGTGACTTGGAGTGAGAGTGGCATTTGATGGAATCCCCCTCCTCAGGGGGAAATGTCATTAGATAAGTGACATTCGTGTCATTTGATAAGGATACTAGTTAGAGTAACATGAGTTTCCACTTTTTTTTTTTAACCGGTTCTGGGGCTTGGTCTCAGGGCCTGCGCCCTGTCCTTGGGCTTTCTCAAATCTAGAGCTCTACCACTTGAGCCACAGCACGACTTCCAGGCACTCCTCCTCCAGGCCACACTCTGGGCCCTCATTTCCACTCGTTTTTGACCTTGTATTTTGGGGTTTCGGGCCACAGTTGCTCTTGGCCATGGAGGAGCTGACATGGAGAATAGGGGATTTACTCAAGACCCAGTCCTGGAGGAAGATGTTGGGGAAGGGACAGGAGGCCACAGACCAGCATTTTGCCCGGATTCATCACCACCACCTTCCGTGGTGCCCAAGGCTACAGAGTCACCAAGAAAACCAGCTCTAGAGAAGTGCGCTGGAGCTGAGGAGGTGAAATGAACTCAGGCGTCTAGAGAATGGCTGCTTCCTCCTTTCCTCCCATGGGTCTCTTCCCCTCGTCCACGTCCAGCCCCCTCCTGGCTTTCATCCTTACAGATGGACGTCCAGACACTAAGCTAGGCCAGGAGGAAACGGAGGATAGGCATTCTGTGCGTTGGCGCTGCACTGGGATCTGTGTGGAGGGCCTGCAGGGGACACACCTCCGAAGGTGTGTCGTGACACCTGCCATGTCCACGGGAGGAAAAGCGCTTGAGACGCAAGCGGCATGTGTTGCTCTTTGCATAGTAACCATGGCGTTGGCTGAAAGATGACTCTGCAGATGGCTTCAGAGAGCAAGGAAAATTGGAGTCCAATCCTGAAAGACGCTGGGATACTTGTGAGATGGGAGAAAGTTCTGCCAGAGACAGGCGAACCCATCTTCCAGAACAGTGACGTGGTGACATGCCTTCTGTGTGCCTTCCCCTTCCCCCCAGTGCAGTAAAGAGTCCCAGGGCTCTGTGCCTGCCCCTCGTGTGTGATCTGGGAGTCAGGAAGCGACTCTGAAATTCAGGAGTTGATGGAGTAGTCATGCCTTGCCAGCCACAGTGCACCCAAGCCACTATGATTTTCTTTAAGAATATCTTTTCTTCCACGTAATTAGGTTTTAAAATCTGATTTTACTCTAGTGGAACTAGGCTGAAGTTACAGAATCTCGTGATAACTGGAACCCTCTATGCAAGGGAGTCCAGAAGAAACAGTTTTACCCCTGCACTCTCTGTAGTGCTGCCAGGAAGCCAGAATGGGTGTTAAACGATGCAGTCAAGTCTGCCATTGTCTGGGCAATTCAGTCCAGAGTGGCACCATTTGCAGGATATATCCTGTACTGTGGGGTTGCATCAAGAGGGCAGGCATCACAAGTTTGATTTCTGGGGTTTTTCCCCTCAGATTCCCACTAACCAACTCTCAAATACTCTTCAGTCAGCCTTTACAAATCAAATGATTCCATATCACTGTGAATACAGCAAGCAACACTCTGCTTGACATACCTGGCTAAGGAGGTAGAAAAAAGTCCAAGCCAGAGGTGCTGAATGTCAAGCGCAAAAGAATCGCAAATACTGGAAAAACCATGGAGTTGAGGCATGCTTCCTTGAGATGACATTGCAATCTTAAAGCCCAGAAAAAAGTACTATTTCCTATCTTCCTCCACAGAGAGCCTTCTTTCTCAGCGCTTGGCTGGAAAGTCGTATAGCTGGAGAAGCATAGCATGAAGGCCTAGACTGAGGAGATACATCTATCTCAACTATGTCTGCATAATGGCTGGCAGTGAGCCCCCATGCCTGTAATTATGGTTCCTCATCTGGTCTGGCATTGTCTCAGGGGAGCCTAGAGTACTCCACTGAGCCTGCAGAAAGAGCCAGAGTGCAGAGGCCTGGGAGATACCATCCAGCTGCGTTCGTGTACGTTACAGGAGGAATGCCGTGTATACACCATGTGGATAATTGTTTTGTTGCTTTCTTTGTGAGGGGGAGGGGCGGTCACATTTGGAATCCATATAAATAAACCCAACAAAAGAGAGAGCAAAAACCCAGAGCACCTGGAGTGTTTTGATGCCACTCAGGAAACAGAAAGCTTGTAGGCAGCCAGGAGGGAGAAAATGACAAACACCCAAGTGGGAAGGAGAAAATGGATGGAGTGGTCACTGGCACACACGGCTCTCTGTTTCCTTTCCTCCAAAGCTAATTAGTTCTCTATTATGACATAGTCCCCGGAAAAGAAGGGGAAAAATGACCTACATTTGGAATGTTATTATTTTTTTCCCCAGTCCTGGGCTTGAGCTCAGGACCTGAGCACTGTCCTTGGACTTTCTCAAGGCTAGAGCTCTACCACTTGAGCCTCAGCACCACTTCTGGCTTTTCTTTCTATGTATGTGGTACCGAGGAATTGAACCTGGGTCTTCCTGCACACTAGGCAAGCACTCTACCGCTAGGCCAAACTCCCAGCCCTGGGATGTTATTTAATTGTTCCCTTGGAAAAAAATGAGAAAACATTATAAGTATTTTTCTTCAATGGATATTTATACAGACATAGACTTCAGGTCATGAGTAAAACCTCGTTGCAGGCTGGGACCCTCGTAGCTCACACCTGTAATCTTTGCTACTCTAGAGACTGAGATCTGAGGATCTATCTAGGTTCAAACCAGTCCAGCTTGAGAAGTCCATGACAGTCTCAAGGTCAATTAACCAGCAAATAGCTAATACTGGGAGTAGAGAAACTTAAGAAGAGCGCTAAGTTCAAGACCTGGCACTGGCACATAAATACAAACAACACAAACAAGAACACATCTAGGCCTGACAAAAATAGAGTTTAGGGAACTTCTCTTGGGACAGTAATGGGCTGCTTTAATGAGGTTTTCAAAAGAATACATAAAATTCCCAGTGCTTTGTCTCTACTTCCTAACAAAGATTTAATTACCAGTTGTTCAGA
The DNA here is from genome assembly GCF_031878675.1 of Megascapheus bottae. Taxonomy (NCBI): domain Eukaryota; kingdom Metazoa; phylum Chordata; class Mammalia; order Rodentia; family Geomyidae; genus Megascapheus; species Megascapheus bottae. Next base: position 3,703,227 of record NC_143537.1, on the reverse strand, counting down.
AAAGTAGTTGGTGGCATTTTAGCTATGTCTGCATGTAGACCAGTGGGTGTACTCTGAGGAGATTTTTTGTAGCCTATGATCACTCTCTTGGTCTCATTCTCTCTTTTAAGTGCATCACAAACACTGTGATTTTTATGTATTCAATCTGCTCCATTCAACTGCAGTCAGTGTTTTAATGCTTAAATTGTCCCACCGGAAGCCATGACCTTCTCAGTCCTTGGAATTTCTTTCTTTCTTTTATGCCCCTGAAGATTTCGCAGACTGAAAATGCATATTCCCTACCTGTGTCTGGATTCCACAATTTATTTATCTATCTATCTATCTATTTATTTATTTATTTTTGAGGAGTCCTGGTTTCATGCATTGGAAAAGGGCATTTTGTGACCTCCCTTCTAGTCCCAAGAGAATATTTGATGCTTTCATGTCCCCTTTGATGCCCATAAGCAACTTCTAAACTCTTTATCCTTACCTTTAAAGGTTGTAATTTGTTTGGGCCAAAATAAGAAAATGCATCCATAGAAATATGTTATTTTTGGTCTGTGCCATGTAAAAATAAATACCGTGTTATATTTAACACAAGCCCCTTGCATTGTTGTTTTACTTTCATTATCTCTCTTTGATACTAGTCAATATCCATTCAGAGAACTTTTCTGCACCTGTGTTTACAGTTCTCTAGAATTCTTTTGTATGGATGTAGGTAGGGTATTATCCATTGGATCAGGCATTTGGCAACATTTTGGTAATATTTGGTGACACCGTCACCATGTGTGATCCTGCATATAAATGATTTTTTAGTTGTTTTCCTTTCCTAGTGTAACTTTGGCTATGATTTCCTGAAAGAGGATGGTGTAATGAAATGGTATCTCAAAGCTGACTTTGTTAGCAGGCCATTCCAGCTCCTTCTTTTACACCTACCATACAAACTGTGCAACCCCTATCCTAGCTGGCATCTTGACAGAGAGGCATATTGTCAGCTAAATAGACACATAGGGACCTGGTAGGTTAAAAATAATGCTAGAGTGAACTTTTTTTTCCCCGCCAGTCCTGGGCTTGAGCTCAGGGCTTGAGCACTGTCCTTGGACTTTCTCAAGGCTAGCACTCTACCACTTGAGCCTCAGCACCACTTCCGGCTTTTTGCTATGTATGTGGGGTACCGAGGAATCGATCCCAGGTCTTCATGCACGCTAGGCAAGCACTCTACCACTAGGCCAAACTCCAGGCCCTAGAGTGAACTTTTAATAGTTTTTCCTCTTAGGAATAGCCTTGGGTGTATGTATGTATGTATGTATGTATGTATGTATGTATGTATGTATATATGTGTGTGTATACGTACATATATACATATATACACATGTATATATGTATATATACACATTCATTTTTATATATACACATATATATGTATATATACATATATATACACATACAGGTCTATATATACATATATATGCTAATATCTTAAGGGGCATTTTATCAGTCTTCTTTCTAAAGAAAAATCAAACTGCGGACGAGCATGAGGAAAGAGAAGAGAGGAAGTGGGTAAGTTTGGGAGTATGATGCCTTCACACTCTCAATGAATATCGATTGTCCTGGGAGAGCCATTTAGGTCGGATGGATAGAAAAGCTAAAACCCTCATGGTATGGGGGATGTCGGGTGGACTATGTAAGAGAAATCTCCGAGTGGAATGAATTCTCTTCTGTTTCCTTCCTCCTAATTATCCTCTGTCTCTCATGGAGTTGCCAAGCTCCTGGTGTGGCATCAGTTTCTCTGTCAGTCATGGCCTGAAGCTGAAGGCTGCCCTGGGAGTTGAAGAAATGTGAGCGGAGGGACCTGAGCAAAGGTCAGCAAAGGTAGGACTCCCTCATCATTAGCAAGTCCCGGGTGACTTTCTGGAGAGGAGCTTCCGGAGCTGGAAAGGCAGGAAGGCACAGTGCAGCGGTACAGGCGGGAGGCACACACAGGTCATAAATACTTGCCATAGAGAAATCAATAAGAGCGGAAATCAATAGAGCTGGGGAAGTTCGTCCATTTGAGACATCACGGAGCAACAATAAAATAATGGAAAATGAGGAAGTGAACACACAAGTTTTCTCTCTTCGCATGAAAGTTTTGCTGGAAAGCAGAAGGCCTTTGACAGACATGGTAGGGAGAGCCCGCAGGGCTTGGCCAATCGGAGGATGGTCCAGGAAAGGGGTAGGATGTCCATGCTTAGCACAGAGCCAGGCCAGATTTTTTGTGTTTTTTTTTTAATTGCATAACATAGCTTTGCACTATTTCCAATGCTAAGGGGCTGGGAAGAATTACATGAACCCAGACTAGAGGTTGTAGCAAGTAAGGCCATTTGGGAATTAACTTGCAGGAGCTAGCTACTCAGGAGGCTGAGATCTGAGGATCGTGGTTCAAAGCCAGCCCAGGCACTAAAATCCATGAGACTCTTATCTCCAATTCACACCAGGAAACCGGAAGTGATGCTCTGTCGCTCAAGAGGTAGGGTGGTAGCCTTGAGCTGAAGAGCTCAGGGACAATACCCAGGCCCAGAGTTCAAGTCCCACGACCTCATGGCTGTTCTCATGGCATTCACCTAATATCAGATGGGACTGCTTGTGGCAATGTAGATCCATTGAGGCCATAGGAAAAGAGCTGATCTTCTTTCTGGTTTCCATAGAAAATCTGTCCTATGAAAAACCTCATGTGTATTCTCTAGAAACCTCTTCTTGTCTTTAGAAAGATGTTGAGAGGCTTGCATGATCATTTCCTTTAATGTCAAAGTCCTGTTTTGAAAGCCATTGTAAAACCCATTAGCAAGCAGATGTCCATTCTTTCAGCCTGTTGTGATGAATCAAAACAAATCTATCATGACAATTGTATTACACTGTGTAATCGGCTCAGTGGAGCAGGTGAAACACACCATCCCCACACACACAGAGAGCAACCAGAGGGTTGTGATTACTGTAATGATCACGAAAGAGCTGTAACAGCCCTACATGGCCAAAAGAACCAAAGCAAAACAAAAAGGTGAAGTCCTTAGAGCCAGCTCATGAATATGATTCAAGTTTACAACGAGGGAAGAAAACAATCTTAAACTTGCCACGCGTCAACTTCTTCATCTCAGAGGTGACATTAATCCACAACCATCAGGGCTAGAGAGACAATTAAAACAAAATTAATTGAAAATATACATTAAATGCGTTGGATAAAGATGAGCCCAGGGAACTCACACTGGTAATCCTGACCGATCTCTTCCAGGAAGATTAGTTTAAAGCCGCCCAGAGACCCCTTCTCAACCACGGCTGGGCAGAGTTGTATGCACCTCTCATCCTAGCTACCTAGATACAGGCAAGACTAGAAGAAAAGCCACCGAGTCTCCACCTTAATGGAAAGGAGTTGGATGTGGTGGGGATCGCCTGTCATTCCACTTAAAACAGGAAGTGGAAATGGAGAGGATGGGATCGGAGGCCTGAACCAGGGGAAGCAAGTTGGATCTGATCTCCAAAACTACCAGTACAAAACAAGCTGGTTGATGTCCAGGTAGAGTGCTTCCTTTTTGAACTGGAGTTCAAACCCCAGTATTGTTAAAGCAACACACATACACACACATGCAAAGAAAGAGAGAGAGAGACAGAGAGAGACAGACAGACAGAGAGAGACAGAGAGAGAGAGAGAGAGAGAGAGAGAGAGAGAGAGAGAGAGAGAGAGAGAGAGAGAGAGAACAGAGAGAGAACAGAGAGAACAGAGACAGACAGAGAAAGAGAGAGAGAGAGAGACAAAGAGAGACAAAGAGAGATTATAATGTAAAGCATATGTTAAAGAAGATGCTTTCCAAGAGTTCTCAAGGTCCCTACTACTTTGTCACATTTAGGTATTCTCTATTTTATAAAAGTCTTAGTCACTCAAACCTATAATCCTAGCTACTCAGGTGGCTGAGATCTGAGAATCAGGGTTCAAAGCTGGCTGGGGCACTAAAGACCTTGAGACTCTTACCTCCCATCAATCACTAGAAAATGGTAAGTGGCGCTGTGGCTCAGGGGTAGGGCCATAGCCTTGAGGTGAAGAGTTCAGGGACAGCGCCCAGGCCAAGTTCAAGCCCCATGATCCACAAAAACATAAAAATAAAAAAGGAGAAAAGTCTTCGTTAAATCTGAGGGTGTAAATTCCATGGTGGGCCATCCAAAATTACTTTCAAAAATGCCTTGAGGCAGGGAGTGGCCTAGTGGTAGAGTGCTTCACTAGCATGCATAATAAAACCAACATTGCCAGCTTCTTTTCAGGTATGCTGAAATCTCTAATCGAAGTCCTTTATGCTGTCATGGAAGCCAACCTTTAAAAGTGTTCTCCAATTTTCTCAGCTTTGGTCAAAGTCTCTGCCTTCCTGAGTGGATTTTTACTTTAGAAAAATCAACTGACAAAGAACATTCCTATTAGATGTGCTACTAAACCAGGAATTAAAAATAGTCAAGATGAGAGCCCTTTCCCCCTCCCCACAAATTGCTAAAATCCCAGAAGCAACAATCTTATCACTGAGTCTGAAATACAAACAAATGAATGTGATTTGTGTGTCATTTGAACCAAGGGTGGATTTTGATAGGTCTCCATCTCTATCTCAAGTTAAATATTGGATGAGCAGTATGGGCCGATAAAAGAAGGGGGAAAGTATATTTCAATAATTTTACATTTCAAAGAGTGACACAAATGGAAACGTGTAGATCATTCTTTAAATGTAAAGTAGCTGTGGTTCTAATCCATTACAAAAGTGTAGCACCTAACTTGATAAAGTAATAGGGGTTAAGATTCTATTTTATCTGTGCCAGAAGATAAATTTGGATCTTAAACATTCTTGTGGATCTATAACAGCCATGAAAATATTCATTGGTCACTGTACCTAGAGCTTAAAATAAGTCAAGGAGATGGATGCCATAGGAAATTCCTGAACATTTTTCACTGTGATTTGCTTCCCTCCATGTTTAATTTATGTAGTGTCCTTTAGGGAATATCGACTGTGTTTGCCAAAACCACATTTTTTAAAAAACTTATCATATCTTTTCTCAATATTATCACTTAAGGAAGAGGTATATGACTATTCAATCAATATTTTATACAAACATAGACCATTCTTTGTGACAAAAAGAGCTTTAGTTACTGGACCTGAGCTTCATTTCAATTCTATTTATCTGAGGCATGCTTCAAGCTACATTATTATCCCCCCATAAAACATCTTTTGAAAGGATCTGTTTTTGTTTGCACCATATTCCAGATTGATTTACAGCATCAGCATCCCACCCTTTTCCTTCTAAAAATGAAAGGTGCACTATGAAGCATATACACTGCCTTGGCAAACAAAGCAACAATTCAAAATAAGAAATGCATCAGGTCAGGAACTCTAATGTTCTTGTTCTGAGAGAATGTTAAAAAAAATAAAAGATCCTCAGATTGCATAGAAAAATGTATCTTGGGCTAATCCTGATTTTTCAATGTAGATTTCTTACGGACTTAATGGTACAAAGTAAAAAGAATTTAAAAACTGCAATTGCAGAATTGAACATCTGCCTTTTTACTATTTGTCTTCTGATTGTCAAAATCCAATTTCTAGCAGGGTAAGATGCGGTAAGATGCACATTATCAGCATATGATAATTCTTCTAGTATTGTGGTGGTTTTAATTGAGCTAGTTAGATAGGTTAGCTGTGGTCTGGATAAAGTGCAATCACCAACTTTCTACATTCTTTTCTCATTTTCTCTCCCAACTTTAAAAGTTTCCCAGAAGATGGTTCCTTTTATTAAAATTCATATCTTCTCTATATTCTTTTTAGATCGGCCTATCAGTGTCTAAAAAACCAGTTGTTACCTCAATTTTCCTCCTCGGGGTGTCAAGATTTGAACTCATGTCTTCAGCACTGACAGATTAGCCTATTAATCCATTGTATCTCTTTGGCTCTCTGCCCAGTTTTGCACATTTAGGATGATGCATGGTATTGAAATTTTCTGCGTTATTCAGCATTGGCAATCCATCACTGAGCAAATTATATATCCAGCCTCGCGTCAGTCCAAATGCGTTCAGATCATGAAGCTTCTCCAAAGCTCCAGTCATCTCTAGCCTGACTTTTAAAAGGCATCTAACTCACAGAGGTCTGTTGGAAACATAAAAGCAGGAAGTCCTGTCCTCCTTTCAAAAACACTTTCAAGGGCAAGAGGAAGAAATGAAATAATACCAAGGGAGTCATTTCCAAAATGATAAATAAAAATGGAGATATGGAAAATGAGTATTATTGGTGATACAGCGATTACTGAATTAGTTGTACCCTTAGAGAAGCGTGGCAGCTTACAGGTTCCACAAGGACTGTGCAAGGGTGTGGGGCAGCCGGAACCCCCCTCCGTCGTGTGTTGATGCCACTCTCGGGGGGTGCTGCTCGACTTTGTGTCTCTCCGGGGTGAGGTCTGGAGACATGGATCTCTGAAACACATGACCTTCTTCTTGCAGCTGTGCATCCGTCACCTGTGGAATCTCCGGAGACCCAAACTTCCTTCCAGAAAACTCACATTGGGAGTGAGACATCATGCAAGGAGAGCAGTCTAGGAGTAAACTCGAAGTGAAGTAAGGGGCAGCCCATTCCATGGGACAGTGGCTGACTCAGAGAGCCATTGCTTGGAAATAAAACCATGCAGTCTGCAAAAGCAACCTTTATTTAGTGAAGCTTAAACCTAGTACACTCACTAACACCTCTGTTGGTTATTAATGGGTATTAATACACATCCTAATACCTTAAGTGTCCTCGAAGGATGCTTAAGACGATTGTGATAGTTATGTGATTCTCATCACTTTCACCTGTTTCAGGCCTTGGTTACATCTACACATGCATATGCATATCTGTGAGAATGCATGTGATCCTGTATGCATGCCTATGTACACGTGTGGACCATGTGTATGCTCGCATGTGAACATGTATGTGAAACTGGACTTACAATCTTGAACAAAATGACTGAGTTCATGGGGAAGAAAGTAGACCTTGTGCCTAGTAGGACTGCATAAATGAGAAGTGAAAAGGGAGATAGGAGAAGACACTTAAGGCAGGAAGAGATCTAGCTTCCTATGTAATTGGTTTGCCTGAGAACAGTGAGAGTATTTTTTTCTTTTCCATTCATTGCCTTCTCTACTATTTTTCATCTTCTTCTTCTTCTTTGTTGTTGTCATTGTCATTTTTGCCCTCCTCCTCCTCCTCCTCCTCCTTCTCCTCTTCAGAGAGCACTAAAGAAGTCTAATGTTAGAGAATTGTGTGGGGGTAAATGATCATGAAGAAGCAAGGCAGGGGAAATACGGATGGTCATAGCAGGGAGAGATCAAGGGAAATGTCCATCAGAGGAAGGACGTCGTGAGAGTCAAAGGAAAAGGAAAAAAACAAGATACCAGGAAGTTAAAAGTTAAGGGTATGAGAAAACAGAAATCTGGATGATAGAAGAGGAGAAGTTGTCCAAAGCATGGAGGAAGAATTAAGAGAAAGAAAAGGTGAGATTGTTAATAATGGTGGATTATATAAAGATCAAGGCCTACAATTGTGATATATTTATCAAACCATTGAAACCACACCTGCCAAAATATTGCTATTTGCAATAATCATTAAATGTTAATATACTTAGTTAAAAAGCATTTAGAGCCAGGTGAGGCATGGTGGTTCTTGCTTGCAATCCTAGGTATTTGGGAGGCTGAGATCTGAGGATTGGGGTTTGAAGCCCAGGAAGGAAAATACGTGAGACTTTTATATCCAATAAACTACTCAGAAAAATCCAGAAATGGCACTGTGGTTAGAGTGATAGAGCACAAAGATGCTCGGGGACAGTCCCCCGGCCCTGAGTTCAGTGTTTGGGACCAAAAAAATATGGCACTTAGAGGTTTAATGTGCTGAGACTTTAATAATTTGAACAATGTAGAATTAGACTTGCCCTATGCCTCTTTTTTTGTTTTGTTTTTTGCCAGTCCTGTGCTTGGGCTCAGGGCCTGAGCACTGTCCTTGGGTTTTCTCAAAGCTGGAGCTCTACCACTTGAGTCTCAGCACCACTTCTGGCTTTTTTCTATGTATATGGTACCAAGGAATTGAACCCGGGTCTTCCTGCATGCTAGGCAAGCTCTCTACCACCAGGCCAAACTCACGGGCCCTTTATGTCTCATTTAGTGGCTATATATTATCCATTTATACTAAGCATGTAAATTATTAAGTGTATTAGTAATTAGTTAACAGAAGATATGGAAGGGGAGTCCTATAATTAATAGGCATCAAGTTTACTTTAAAAATAGCTGTTTTTAGGGATCTGTGACATTTATCCACAAGAATTTAAAATTTTCTGATTTGGATTCTTGATTTTTACCTTTTTAAAAAAATGTATTTGCTTTTCTCTTCCACCCTGAAACTTACAATACATTTAAGTAGTTATACAGAGGCGATTGCCATTCAACAAATCAATTTGTGAAAACAATGCATCTTGCTCAATGTCACCATCATGTTCTCTTTTTTTCCAGTCCTGGGCCTTGAATTCAAGACATGAGCACTGTCTCAAGGCTTTTTTCTATGTATGTGGTACCTAGGAATCGAACCAGGGTCTTTGCCAGGACTTCATGCATGCCAGGAAAGTACTCTACCACTTGGTCACATTCCCAGCCCCCCTTTTTTTAAGATACAGCAAATACATCCTCACAAGGGCATGTCATTGATTTTATTTGTTCAATTTATTTCATTGGTTTTTCCACATATAAGAGCACTAAAAGTTGCTGTAAAGTGTGGTATGGACAAACCCAGGCCCATTTTGTAAAAGATGCAGGGACATTCGAGGTAAAATTGGAGTGTAACCTAGCAGCCTGAAGATAGACCTGTGAAAATAAGATTGCAGAGTCCTCTGTGTATTTGTAGCGTAAGTTTCGGTGATGGGCTATTGTAGTTTTGAGATTCCAAGGGAGTCATATATAACTGTTAATGAAATTTTCCAACCAAATCACTTCTATGGGTGACATGATCTAAATACCAAGCAGAACTGGAAGGTCAGAGAAGAGCCTAGAGTATTTCCATGTTATAGAAGGTTCTAGCATTTGCATGAAATGCCTCGGTTCTGTCTTGGAGATAGAACCGAACAAAAAATACGCACACACAACGAAGACAAGGGGGTAGGAAGTGACAGTCTTAATGGAAATGTGTGGTTCTGCAGACATAGACTCCTGCTCAAGCCTGAAATTTATCATGGAATGCAAATGTGTGTCAAAGCAAATTAGCATTGGTAGGCATCTCGTGGGTCCAGAGGAGACTGGCAAAGGGCACACTGCTAATCCAGCAAGTTTGCAAACACTAGTTATTTTGTGAGAGCCTGTTTATGTGTAATTCAGCGGCAGTGTCGTCTGATACCCACTGTTGCCCTTATGTTCTCGCATCTGCTCTGTGAAGAAAACTGTTTTCCCTTCAAGTAGCATGCGCCACCCTAATTGTTTTCCCTTCATGTCCCTGCAAAGCTTTCCACGGGCAATTTGTCTTTCGAGCCATGCACATGCCGACTCATTTGACGTTGGTGATGGCTGGCTTTCCAATAGGAGGTGAAGAATGTGTGTTTCCAGGATGGAGATAACGGTCCATCTGTACCTCTCCCTCTCGCCCTCTCCTCCATCCAACACAAGCAGGAGTTCTGTGGGACTACACGAAGCCGCTACACCATCCAGCAAAGTCAGCTGTCCGCATGACATCGGCAATCAGTGTATGGATTTATGAAAGTGTTTACTGCTCTCTGTCTGGAAGGAGTTCTTTTTGGCTTTCCTTTGACTGTGGCATCGTGGGTGAGCAATGTTCTCCCAGCTCTGTTTCTGTTTCAGTCTTTTTTGGTGGTCCTTGGACCGGCTAGACAGTTGATCCATGCCTCCAGCCATTGTTGGTTGAAGTATTTTCCAGTTAGGTATTTTTCTTACATCTCCATGTCTCTGGGATTGTGTATGTGCCATGATTCCCAGCTCTTCTGTTGTGTGCCTGGGTCAGATCTTGGTAATTGAGATTAGGAATGATTGCTTTGTTTTTATCTATTCTCTCCATTTCTCTCTCTTTTTTCTTTCTTTTTGCCAGTCCTGGGGTTTGAACTCAGGTTGGGCAGTGTCCCTGAGATACTTTTGCTCAAGGCTAAAACTATGCTTGAGCCACAACTCCACTTTGGGCGTTTTCTGTGTCTGTGGTACTGAGGAATGGAACCCAGGGCTTCATGCATGCTAGGAAAGCACTCTACCACGAAGCTACCTTCCCAGCCCCTCTCCATTTTTCTTTCTTTCTTTCTTTCTTTCTTTCTTTCTTTCTTTCTTTCTTTCTTTCTTTCTTTCTTTCTTCCTTCCTTCCTTCCTTCCTTCCTTCCTTCCTTCCTTTCTTTCTTTCTTTCTTCCTTCCTTCCTTCCTTTCTTTCTGTTTGTCTGTCTGTATTTCCTTCTTTCTCCCTCTCTCTCTATTTCTCTTTCTTTTTTCGACTTTAAGGGATTTTTAAATTTAAATTTTATTGCTAAGGTGATATAAAACGGGGTTACGGTTACATATAGTAATGTGTACATTCTTTTTTATTTTAATTTCATTGTCAGGGCAGTGTGCAGAAGGGTTACACAGTCACACATGTAAGGAAAGGAAGACATTTCTTCTTGACCCTGTTACCCCCTCCGCGCTGGGTTTCCCCCTCCTCACCCTCCTCCCTCCCCGCTGTTGTAAAGTTCACATCTAGCATTACAGCCTCTCCTGAGCTTCTCTGTGGCACTGGTTCACTCTTTGTCCTGTGTCTCACGACTTGTTTTTCCCTCCCTTCTCCTCCCCTAATTCACATAAATGTATATACAATGCACCTATGTGGTACCAAAATCTAATGTCTTCCTTCTACCCACTTCATATGAAGTACATAGCCCCAAGTTCAAGACCTGGCCCTGGCACATAAACACAAACAACAAAAACAACACAAACAACTTGCTCTTGGTAATCTGGCCTTGTCACTGGTTTGTCTTCTGCTCTCTTCTTCATTCCTCCGGGTGAGACAGCTGACACGCTAATGGAGGACATTTGTAAAGTCAAGGCATCTCATTGCCTTTAATTATGTTGAAGATTTCTTTCTATATACTTTCGATTTCTTTATATTTTATGATGATGTAGAAATGTGGATTTCTTTGTATGTTGGTTTAGAGCTAATCTTTTATGGCGTGTTTCTACAAGCATTGGTTTGATTTTTTTTTTTTTGCCTCTTACAAGATTTAAAAATTAAAAGACCTTAGATGTGGCACGTGCAAATGTCTTGTACTTTTCTGGATCTTTCAGGTTACTTTATTTTTCAATCTGCATGTCATCTGTCTGTTGAATTCATGATTTCAGTTACAATATTTTGTTCTACTTAGAATTTTTATAGATTCTAGCTTGCTGGTCTATTATTTACTATACATTTGAATATATTAGCATTTATTTTTTATCTGTAAATATATATATATACTTACATATAACAAATATTAGTGTATATATATTTACTAACCACTAGTATTTTGAAATCTGTGTGAGAGTAAGCTGATATTTTGTTCACGTGAGGCATGTCTAGTCTTATTGGTTGCTTTTTGCCTCTTGGTTTTAGTCACTTATTACTGAATACTGGCCATTTTTCGTTTGAGTAAATTAAAACTTACTGAAGCTGAGGATATCTTTACAGAGAACAGGTTTGCTTTCTTTGTGGCAGGCTACTAAAGCAGGACCATATGATACTTGCATCCAGTTCGTTTAGAGCTTATCCACAGTGACGTCCCTGTTGTGTGAGATTGAGTTGGCTCAGTGGTCTTCCTGAAGTACCACTGTTCTTACTCAGAGCCCTTGCCCTCTGGAGCTTCTCTGACTTTCAGTTTGTCTCCAGCAAGGCTCACTTTTTCATTCTGTTAGCAACACCAGCCCCTGCCCCGCACTATGGCTTGATTCTATCTCCATAAATCATTGGGATCAGTAAATTATTTACAAGTAAGACAATAATTAATATGAATTTCATTTCCATGAATCCTGTGCATTGTCTGAACACTCCACGCTCTCATGTTTGCTTGGTTTTCAGGCCAATCAACAACTCTCCACCCCATTTTCCTGGCTCTTCAGGGTTAGTTGCCTTGGCTGCGCTTTACTATTCTGAAATACCAAACTGAAACTGGAGATTTCATATTTGTCCTTGATAGGCAGATACTGGCCTAAGTCAAGCTATTCTAAGACATCCAGAAAAGTTCCCAGTACAATGTAGGATCATGTGAATTATGTTTAAGCCATAGCCTAGAAAGGAAGCTATCAAAGAAAAAGAGAAAAATAAAATAGCAAAGAAGCCTCAGAACCACATTAGCAGCACTCAGACTTTGTATGAGTTGCTATCCATCTTCTGAGGTTTATTACTGTCTCTTTCACCTCCGCTTCTGCTCTGCGTGGTACTACAAGAAAGGAAAACCAATGGAGAACAATTCCAATCAAAGAATTTCTAAGTCTCCTAAATCCTAAAAAATGAACTCTCTCTTGTATAAAAACCAATGGTAAGACACCCTAAGCCATCTTGAATGGTCTGACTTAAAATCTTTACTCATGCCTTCTAAAATTACAGTTCAAGAACAATCAACTGTTCACTTGAGTGTGGCATAATTTTGCATCGGAAGAAGTTTGCACTTTTTAAAAAAAAGTCAGTTATTTGCATTACATAAGAAGTCACAAGTAGTTTAACAAAACAGAACGTGTAAATTAAATCCTACTGCACATTCAAATAAAGATAAATGAAGTAAAAACTCAATAAAAATTGATTGATTAGAAACTATATTTACTTGGGTGAAGCTATAGGAAACAACTACTCTCCCTCCCGTAACATGCTTTGGAAGAAGTTGAAGACCATAGGCTACAATGCAGAATCCCAATGCTGTTTCCTATTTAAAGGAGCCAGAATTAGTCACTTCAAGACTGAAGTGGAAAGCACCAGAGCCAGCCAAGAATATTCTGTTATTCCAGAAAGCCAATGAGCTTTGAGAGAACATTTGGACCTTTTCCAAACAGCAAATTTTAGCAAGTAATTTCTGCTAGTGCAGATTGAATGATTCAAACACCAACAAGAATATCTACAATAAATACTTTGAAATCTATATGTTCCTAATAGCACTAAACTTTAAAAACAAATAAAAATTTCAGTATTCCTTTTTGTAAATCAATTATTCTGAAGACTGGTTGATATAAATTTAGACGGAATTGATGTTTGTTGTTGTGGTTGTATTTGATATGTTCTGAGTCATCAAAAATTATTAAAGGGTGAGAAAGATAGGTCCTGAGTCAATGCTAGCTGAAATCTGAAAAACAGAAAAATGCACACCACATACTTGTTGATGGAAAGTTATGTGGAGAATTTTATTCATGAAAAATAATTCATAGAGAAGTTTTTCATAGGGAAAATTACATAGAGAACTTTTTTTTTTCATTTTTTTCCTCATTTGCCCTCCAAATCATCAGCTGGGTAGCTGTAATTAAGCCAGGAACACAGAGATAATGCAACAGAACCATCAGCTCCCATCCCACAGCCATGAGATTCAACAACATCGAAACCCTGAGGAATTGTGGGACAATCCTGCTGTTTTTAAAAAATACATATACATATATATATAATTATCTTTAAGTAGTGTATGAAGAGTTGTCATTCAACAATGAAGTTTTTAAATGCAGTGCATCATGGTTACTATTACCCCTTTCAACATTCATGGTCATTTCTCCCAGAAATGACTATAATTTTAATTTTTCTCAAACCTATTTTGTTCAACCCTTGTTTACAAAGTAAACAGAAGTTGATGAGCTGTATATTAGAAAATAATTAAGAAATCTATGTGCCAATGAACCTTATGTAGTTTGCAATTCAAATAAATAAAGGATATTAAAATACCTTAGAGTATGAGCATCTCATGAATATTGACCTGCTATTTAATAGCACTAAATCATTGTTAAAGGATTTGGGGTATAATATTGGCAAGTAGTTACCTAGTTTTCCTGACTTACCGTATTTTCGGGATCTAAGCTAACTCTTTTTAATAGATAAAATGATGGATATAGAATATTGTTCAAATCCATCTATAATGAGGGGACTTGGAAAAATATAATGGATCAAGCTCATGATTATTGGGCCTACGTGGTGGTTTTGTGAGTCTGCATCCTACGTTTCTCTGTAATTACATGGAGAGTAGACGCAATATTGCCAATCTGAAATAGGCTGTTAGGTTAAACAAAGTAAAATAGATAAGCATCACTTAAGATTATTTGATCAGCCCATTTTTCTTTGGAGGAAAGAGGCCTTTCAAAATGCTTTCTCTGAATGTCTGACATGGGTTGAGACAAAGTTGCTTTTGACAACTGAAGATTTCATGCGGTCTGCGTCATCACACTCAATAAGCTCGGGCAAATTTTATTCTGAAGGACAAAGAGCCACTTAGGCTACTTTACTGCCCACAAACACACTAATGGGAATCAATTAAAACTCCAGGAATGATCAATCTTTAATAGGTTTATCATGAGATAATTCAGCAGCCGAGTGTCTCTCTTGTGTTTGTGTTGAAAATGAATCATCTTCATGACCTCACTTCCACAGCAGCTTTTTCTGGTCTTTTTGGTTTGCAACCCAATGGAGCACTGATATCTGTATAGAATTCTACTTCCTGGGTGAATTCCTGAAATGCTCTGGCTCTTCAGTTTCAGTTCTTCCATGTAGTTAATAGACTGGGCTGGGCTCGGTGGTATGAAGGACTGAGTTCAAAGACATATAAACTTTCAGGTGACTGATAGATTCCCTTCGATGCCTTTACTTGACCCTCTTCATGCTTTTTAATTCATCTATGGTACTTTAAAAAAAAACTGGTCTTCATTTCATTTCAAATAAAATGTAAAATTCCTCAAGGATGTCACCTTTATCTCTGGGATAAAGTGACCAGGCCCGCTGACTTCAGCAGGAGGATTGGTGAGCTGACATTCTCCTGGTCGCCAGCATCAGCCAGTTTTGCTCACTTTTCTCTCTTGTGTCTGTGACACCCTCATTGTATCATCCATGAGTGTTTATGGTGTGTGTTAAATGAGATAGTACATACTCGGCCTTGTACCTGGGTCCTGGTTCAGGATGGCTCTGGGATGAATACTTACAGGTAACTATGCTGCCTAGAAACTCAGGATTCTGGGGTTGAGCTCCAAGATGTACAAGGCCCTCCCATGAAGAGATGGTATTATTTACAGGCTTTCTTAGAGCAAGTCAGTCCTTCACACAGAGTACTTGTGAGCGTCTGGAGTATGTGTGTATGTGTGTGTTGTGTAAAGGGTTTTGTGTGTCAGTATGAATTTCTCTGTGCATTACCACTTTGGGGAGATTTTTGAGACGATGGAATAAGGGAAGGAAGGATTCCAATCCGATTATTTTGGGCAGGGGTATTTGTCTCTTGTTAGTTATAGATATGATGAACATTTAAAACCAACTTTCCACCATGATAAAGAGAAACAATAAAGGGGCTCTGCTGGAAACAACCTGGCAAAACCCCAACCTCAGACTCTTCTTCACTGAAGTCTTCTCTATGTTGCTAATTTTATTCTATTTAGAAAAGATTTCTTCCCTAGCTTTTCTTTTCATTCTAGCTATGACATATATTTTGTAATATAATTATGCTTATATAATGAGTATAAATAAGTCATTAAGATACACAAACATAATGCATAATTAATTGATGTGATTACAATAAAGAATGAGTGCACAGAATACATATTTATACATAAGCCTGTTCAGCCACTTAGACACAGCACCTACTGGGCTTTAGTTAACAGAGGCAGGATTCCACTTATCAGTGCCACAATCGGACCCACGATGTTGTTAAAGAACCATTTTCTCATTCTGACTCTATTAACAGTAAAATGTAGCACTTTTGCAAATGAATTATGATTTTAATGAGTTTCTAAAATAAGTATAATGATCTTAAGCAACCAGGCAATAGTCTTATGGTATACTGAGAATATCACTGAATTGCAAGTCACTCCATAAACTTGTCCAATGTTCTGTATCATGCATTCACTTACAGGCTGGATTTAAAATTGTGAACATCGCTAACATGATTTTGTATGCCCAATGTGTGTGGAGGGATACAAATACACAAACATGTGGACATGTCAGATTGCATCTAGTTCATTCTCAAATCCATGAACAAGCGAAAGGTTGAATATAGCATCGCATTGGTTAGCTTGTCAAAAGCAGAGTGGCCCAAAAGTGAGTTCATTTCTCTTCGAAGAACAGATATCATTTGGACTTGGTATGGATGGAGCTCAGTGGTAGACTACATGCTTACCAATCCTAGACAAAAATAACACAATGAGAATACTTGATAGAGTGAAGATATTCAGCACCACGACTCATTAAAGTGCAGTAATACAGTCATGCATTATTATTTTTTTTCCAAGAGCATTATTTCTGATTTAACAACTGCTTTCCAAAGGCATTTACTCCCTGGGCTGCCAGGGTCACTGTCAAGGTCATGGTCAAGAATACCCCTTTATTTTTCCATTTAGATCCCATTCCTGCTTGCTCAAGGAGACACAAGGAATGTGAATCACAAGCTTGACAGTCTTGTAATAGCCTACATCATCTACTGCCTAAGTCATGGTTAGGAAGGACCACTACAGACTTGGCATGTGTAAGTGCGGAAGGAAAAGTAGACCTAGAAATGAGTCAGACTCAACAGCACATCCCGCATCTTTTGTCCTTTAGAGCCCTATGCCATCTGGCTATAGGAACTTCCTATATTCTTTGTCCCCAAGTGAACCATCTTGCATTGCTGGGTGAGGCTCCGTACTGATTTTCAAATACTGAAGCGAATACTATTGTATTCAGCTCAGCAAAAGACATTGGATCAGATCAGACTCACAGAAAGTCAGAATAAGTTTTAGCTGGCCAAGATAAAAGATGATCTATAAATGAAAATGCATTGTTTTATGCTTCAATGCCTTTGTGCCCTGGGATAACCAGAAATAATTATTGAAACAAGCCTCTTGTTAATAATAATTACACTTCATTCTATGAAAACAAGAACAAACAGCAATTATCTGTAATTTCTCATTTGCCAAACACTCTCATTATGCTAAGACTCCTTGTCTCTGTTTGATAATATTATGTTTTGTGTATTGGAAAAACTCTAGTGGGTTTTTTTAATGCAAAACTTGGTGTATATGTTTCAGATTTAAAATATTTCCTGTTTTTATGACAAAATAGCTTCTCAAGGCAGCACAAGTTATTGAAAGAATAATGTCTTGGATTCTTTCAAAGACATAGTTGTCTTGACTAATATAAGTAATAGAAGATTGTTCCTGTATTGACAAAATTGCATTAGAAGAAGAATGCAGATATCAACCATGCAGGCATGTCCACAGGTTTGTTAGGAAACTATGCATCTAAAAACTAAGAAACATTTTCATTAGGGTAGCTTTTTACATGATTAGCATGTTATTCCTTCTTTGAATAATACTCAGTCTTCCTTGACTCAATACTCACATGCTTCAATCAGTTACAATAAAATTGTATTGATTTATTTTTCCATCGGCATTATTGTGTTTATCTTGACAGATTATACACAATATCATGGTGATACATGTATCATCGTACATGAAAATACATCTATCCACAAAAGGCAATTTAAGATTTCCACAGTGACCAAGAATAGTTCAGGGAGAGGAAAATGTCAGTTAGAGTAAAATTGATTCAAATGGCCTAATGGGAATGGGAGTGGATGACACTGAGGTAATGTATGAGTGGTTCCTCCAACTTTACCTAGCACATCCGAATGACAATTAATAATGTTATTAGCTAGTTTGCGGCATCATTATTAGACTTCCTAATTTAAGACAGTGGCCTATTTACCAAAAAAAATCAAAAGTTCCTCCAAACGGATTTTCACCCTCATCAATACTAAGGCTTAGCACAAAACAGTTTAGTAAAGCAGAAAGGAAAGGAGAAGGAAGGAAAAGAAAAAATATACTTGAGGTGTAAAAGCTAAAATGTACGTGTGACAATGGAAAGAAATTGTGTGTGTGTGTGTGTGTGTGTGTGTGTGTGTGTGTGTGTGTGTGTGCGCGTGTGTGCCATCCCAAGACTTTTTAGAAGATTTTCTAATTTCTGTAGCATTGTATGGGAAAGAAAATGTGTGATAAGTTGAGTTTATGTATTCATTATTAGCAAACACTGCATATGGAGCTTAGAAAAGCAAAATTAACTGGGATCACTACCAGTCACAATTATTGAGCGTGTGCTAGAGATGAAGACTTTTGAGCTAAATAAATAAATGTAGAATATAACCAGATAGAGAAGCATGTGCACACACAGGTGCACACACACGCATACATATTTCTACTCTCAGTGAGTAACACAACACTCATTATATGGTTCTAATGGGGTTGAGTTTGATAAGAACCTAGAGGCATGTTGCATTTATACAGTTTCAGGCATAAGTGCATTTGCCTTGAGGGTGAAAGAGAAAATTAATAATAATAATATAAAACAGCCAGTCAACCCCAAAGACCTGAGAGTTTTGATTTCTGTTTTCAGCTTTGTCCCCGTTGTTTTCTGTTCCTTAGGCTATTACAGCAAGCTTGGAAAATTTAGAAAGTAAAAAAGCAGTGTTAAAAACTGGAGATAGATTTAAAATTTATGCAAAGGCTAGCTTCTAATATATCTTAATTAATGGAAAATATAGTCGAATAGAAGCTGGAGCTCTATATCTAGTTCTCAGCCATGATTTTAAACTGTTCGTGTGGGAAATTTTTCATAAATCGGGGGAAGATATATTTAGTCCAATTAATAGCCTTGCACATGATTCATTTAGTAGTCTTGCACTTGTTCTCACAGTGGAAGAACTAGGAAAATTTGCAAGCGTACCTTGTGGAACTTATCTGCCAATTCCTTGCTATTGCTCTTTACTTCCTTTTCCACACGAAACATCGACCCATGCAGGGCAGTCACTGGTGGCTCATGCTTGTAATCCTAACTACTCAGGAGGCTGAGATCTGAGGATTGTGTTTGGAGGCCTGCCAAGGAGGAAAATCCATGAGACACTTGTTTCCAATGAAATGCCAAAAAAAGCTTATTTGGAGATGTTGTAGAGCCATGAACAAAAATGCCCAGAGACAGTGCTCAGGTACTGAGTTCAAGGCCCAGGACTGACACCAAAAACCCTACAACAAGCCCTCAAATAAATAAATGAGCCCAATGGGTGATAAACTGCCACGATGAGTCCTGAAATAATGTATTAGGGATAAATAATGGTATATAAATAATGCTTAACAACTGGCCTATTCTTTTCATATTATACCAATAACCAACCCACTGTCTTTATTTTCAAGCTACAGTTTAAATTCCCAATTAGGATTTCACTCTCATGGGCCCTTCATTTGTCACTGCTTTCATACCACAAAATCTAAGCACATCTCACCCTTAATTTATCTTGCCACTTTCACTTTTAGTTACTTATATGCTTGCTCAACATAAAAAGAAAGGGATGTCACTTTTAACTCGATATTTCTATGGACCTGAGTTTATCCCTCTTTCACTTTCTTTTGGGGAGTATATTTTAATGATTATTCCATTTATAAACAAATATAAGTAACCACCCAATGGCCTGGTGGGTATGTAGAAACTCTACTTTCATTTTGTTATTCTCTGTATTTCTAATACAGGTGGAGTCTTAGCAGTTAATATAGGCAGACAATAGTGACATTCTATACAAGAAAATATTGTTCACAGCAGCAATTATCCTACAACAAACTTGCTTTTACAGCTTGGTGCCTTTTGGCTAACAAACAATCTAAGTTTGTTTAATCTTAATTAAACTTTTCTTTCAAAATTAACTTGTTCTCTTGGCAAAGGAAACATGTTTTCCCTTTGGACTTCTAGGTTCACGCATTAAAATGCAGAATGCTTTGAATTCCTTAAGAGAAAAGCACTTAAGTTTTCACTCTGAAAGCCAACAGCTTAAATATGCTATAATTGCCACTCCACTTGGTGTTTCCCAAAGTAAGATGTTACTATGATTTGGTGGTCTCTGAATCCTGATGCTGGCATGCTATGCTGATGTTAAGGATTTTTTTAAGGTATGAGTTTCATTGTGATAATCAGGTTTTATTGTATTGTCATTATCATAATAAAGTTCCTGATATTTATTTGAGGTAAAACTTAACCATCTACCTATGTAAATTATACCATTCTGACAGATTATATAGTCCATGAATCACTGCTAATGTTTCTGGAACAATCGATGGAAGCATTAGCTGAGATTTCCATACAAAATGATTTTTACAGAATTTGATAAAATGGTGATAAAGTTTGCTTAAGAGGTACAGAAGGGAAAGCAAAATGGCAAGGTGCATATGATATCACATAGCAGATTACATGTTGTAGGATTGTTCACTTGACAAAATCACATTGAAATAAACAAGGACATGTATGTTTCCCTGTAGGCAAATTTTCATTTTGACATTCAGGATGGTTAATTTGGATTTCAACTGATTCGGTAAAGAAAGGATTAGAGTGAGACCATGAGTCTCTGAACTTATGAGGGCTTTAATCTACAGGTGGATGCAGTTGCAATAGGCTGATGTCATTTGGGTAGGATGTGAGAGGAGGTGGAACCAAACAGACAGAAAGCAGACCATTGGTTGTGTAGGGGAACTCTCTCCCTTTGACCACTTCCTGTATCCTAATCTCTACTTCCTGTCTGCTATGAAGTGAACTGCTTTGGGAGCATGGAACAGATGCAGCAAACTGTGAGCCAAATTAAATCCTCCCCTTGACTTGTATCTGTTTTTTTAATCAGTAATGAGAAAAGTAATCCATTGATCCTTCATCAACACTTGGTGGCCACCTACCGAAAGGCCTTGGGTGCTTCTGACTTGCATGTAACTTGGATATGCAGTATTTTATATTTTATATAGCATTTTCCTCTTCTGGATAGTTTTTCTCTTGTGTTTCCTAACATATTGTCACTTGTAGGTAAGAACGTAATTTAGCTCATCACTATTATTCCTGAAACTGTCTAAGTATTCCTTCTGGGTAGTTTAGAGGATCTGTAAGTACAAATTAAGATTTTGTTCTTGTTTTTTTTTTTTTTGCCATTCCTGGGGCTTGACCTCACACTGTGAACACTTTCTCTGAACTTCTTTGTGCATAAGGCTAGCCCTCTATCCCATGATTCACAGCTCCATTTCTAGCTCCCCCCGCCCACCCTGTTTATGTGGTACTGAGGAATTAAACCCAGGGCTTCATGAATGCTAGGCAAGCACTCTGCCAGTAAGCCACATTCACAGCCCCTAATTTCAGATTTTGTATTCTTCTTTCAGAGAGTGGAGGTTCATCTCCCCATGTCTACTCTTTCACAGGGACTAGGAATTGTGGAATTCTTTTAAATAATAAGAAATGCAATATTTTTGTCAGTTTCTTAACTGTCATGAATTCACTTCTTTAGTATCCCACTCGGAGATGTATTAGATATAAGTTTGGTTAGAAACATCATAATATGAGTAGTAGATGTAAGTCTAATACTAATCCTTATATGATGAATTTTAGCAAATATTCTGCAAATCAACTTAAATGATAAAGGTAGACTTTCCTTTCTATTTTAAAAGGTGATCAGTATTAGTGTGGAAATGAATTGGTCTTAAATTTTAAGGTACATTTTCTTGAACAGGTTTCATCCTTCCTCTAATACATTCATTCCTTCAGTGTACTAAATTTCTATTTCAATTATTTGCTTTCATGTTTATAATTATTAGTAATCTAAAGACTTGTAAATTTGCAGTCTCTCAGATTTACTTATCAGTATAATTCTCAAGGCATGAAATGCATTAGAAGCTATTTTTGTATTTTTAATGTTCCAAAGGGCATATATAAAATGATCTTATTTGTTTTTTGAAAGCTTACAGGAACTGAGCTATAAAACTACCTAGGTTTCAGGCTATTCACAAGGTAACTCTTTGACTGCAATTCTTTCCATTTCTTCTATGTTTATTGGTCTATTTCATTTTCTGCTTCTTGACAATGTTTTAGGTTTTTATGTGTTGGAATTTTTCACTTTTTTCAGCCCCTTGTTTTTTTTTTGTAGTAAGACACAAGTATCAACTTTAGAAAGTATGCCAAGAGCATTTTTCTCTACTTTTCTTTTGTGCCATCTCTCATCATTCGAAAACACTGAAGTTAGAATCACCCCATTCTTCATCACCACTATTTGCAGCAGAAACTAACTTTGGGATCTTAGCCAGACACTGTGCACTGTAAAGAATTGTTTCAAATCCATAAATCACAAGCACATAGACCTATCATAGATGCATGATAAGAAGCCAAATAAAACATTAATGTATTGAAGGGTATTTTGCATATCTATAAACATCTAGTTGTTTCAAAACATTTTAATTGATTAAATATTTATCATTTTCTGTGGGTTTTACACACAGCACACAAAGTCATCCACAAACACCATGTTATTCATTAAGAAGTCCAAATACCCTCAGGAATTATTATTCAGGAATTGAAATGATTGAACTATGTCACATAAGGGAAATGAAGGTCTTTCTTTAATATATAAGGTAATAATAGATCCCTCCTCACTGGATTTCTTGTTGATGGTTGCATATAATATCTCAAGTTGTAGTAAAGGGTTCTTTAAAAGGACTCTTAAGACTCTCCCTGCTTTTCTTCCTCCTGTTCACAGCCTTTTCTCTACTCTGGATTTTGTGAATAAGCAGATCCTTATGTAAAACAGAGTTCCCTTCTCACCACATTGAGATGAGGGTTGAGGGAAGCATACCACAGACACGTACTGTCAATAAACCTCAAGGATGCATCTCCATCTCAGTGACAGAAGCTGGTGTGGTGGCATGCATGGTGGGAAGTGAAAAATAGGTAACCTCGCTTCAGTTGCATGCCTGGGACAGAAGCAGGACCTTATCTCCAAAATAACCAGTGTGAAAAAGCAAAAACAAACAAATAAAACATTTTTTTCTTTTCTTTTTTTCATATATTTTTATTGTAGTTAATAAAAGGGTTACATTATCTTCACCAGATAGAAGGTTTATTACTTTACAAACAATGATACAATTTCTCATATCTTGGTCTCCATTTCCCTCCCCCCTGTGCCTCTCATCGTGTTTCTCCCCTTCCCTATCCTATTTCAAATAACCAAATACACACACACACACACACACACACACACATAATATCAGATATCAAGGTGAAATACTGTAACAATATGAGATAACCAAGGGACAGCAAAAGAGATGAGAGATAACATAGTACATTAAGGACAGCAATCACTCATTATATGGCTTTTGTTTCTATATGCTGGAGGTTTTTTCATTTAATATTATTCTATCTGGCCTTATGTATCTAGGTTTTGTTCTATTGTAAATCTCTGCTAGGAGAGCCCAAGGTTTCTACTGATTATGACAAATGAGGGAAACCATTGAGCCTAAGTTCCTTTGAGTCTGGCTTACTTCACTTAATAGGATTTTTTTCTAAGTCTTTCCATTTCCTAACAAATGGGGCGATGTCGTTCTTTCTGACAGCAGCATAGAATTCCATTGTGTACAAATACCACATCTTGTTGATCCACTCATCAACTGAGGGGCATCTGGGTTGGTTCCCTATCTTTGCTATGGTGAATAGTACTGCAATGAACATGGTTGTGGTAGTGGCTTTAGTACGTCCTCAAATAAAACATGTTTAAAGAATGGGCAAGCAGCCAACTCTGAATTCCACAAGGTGGATGGGAAATCATAAGCCAGTGCACATGCAGAAAGCACAAGTCTTCTGCGTGGGAATGTGCCTGGGTGGAGTTGCAGCACGGGAGGAGGAGGCCCTGGTGGAGTGGAGACGGGGTGCAAACTAAGCTCACTGTCCCACCCCAGCCAGGATGGAGGCTTGGGATTTACATGTGTGATGGAAAGTATTAATTGAGTAGTTTTTCACTCCATTCTAAGGCTTAGAAGCATTAGGGGTTTGAATCCAGGACCCCTGACTTGCTACAGAGGTGTTTTACTATTTGAGCCACAATACCAGCCTTGCTTCCATTTTAGATTTCTCTTTATGACAGGGCCTTATGTCTTCATTTAGGCATGCACCTGGTGCCACAGACCCTCCGAGGGGCCCCTTCTCTGTGGGTGGCACCCCAAGGCCTCCTGGGATGCCTTTGCCTTTTGGGGTTTTATTGTTGTTATTGTCTTGTCTGGGTTTTGGCTTTGACTTTTTTTTTTGTTAAGGAGTTAGGAACGTAATGTGGTTTACTGGCTGTCACTGTGGAAGCTGTAACTCTCCTCCAAACTGTGCTTCCCACACATCAGCTGAGGGGCACAGACACGAATCCGATTCACACAACCAGTTCCCACAGTCACTGCATGGGAGCTTGAAGGAGGCAAACTTCAGAATTCTCAGTGACATCAAAATCCCATTGTGCAATAAAATGCTTTCCTGTGGTCCCCTCTGCCAATGATCTGTTCTCCTTTCTTCCTGAAATGGTGTCTTCTGCACTTGCCTCTATGCCCTGGACACAACACTCACATCTCAAAGGTGACTGTGTGAAGAATCTCTAGCACCTGGCCATACTTGAGTTCAGGCTAGTTTATACATCAAAAATTATTTCAGTGCTACATAAAACAACTTCATATTATAGGAAGGCCAGCACTGCTGCTTTTTAAAATGGAAGACTTCATTGAAACCATCTGAGATGGTTTGTATAGTATCACATAAGTATGCACTTAGTAGGTATAGAGTTTTCTTTTTTCATTTTCACAAAAAAGTAATGGAAGATAATTTTTAAATATTCTTATTATCTTTAGCTCTACAAAGGAGTTCCCATTCAGCAAAGCAGTTCTGGATTCAGGGTATCTTGATCAGTATCATCCCTTGCAACATTCTCAGCCACCCAAACCAGCCCTTCCTTCATTTTGCTTAATTTTTAGGTTATGAATGAAGATTTATTTTTTTGTCATTTAACAAAGCACTTTATATTTGTCCTGCACCTTGATATGAGTCATCCCTTCGACATAGCCCTCTCATTGAAGTTATAGAAGTTATAAACAGTTATTGCAGAGCTATCTGGGCAGTGATGTAAGTGTAGAACTTTAATTATTCCATCTAGCTATTAATCTTTGTGCCTGAATAGGACAAGAGCAGAGAGCAGGCTCTCCTACTGAGTAATGGTTACTGCAATTCTTTAGTCCACTGAATTACATTTCTTCTCAAGTTTGAGTTTCTTTTACCATTGGGGCCATTCTGGTCCTAGACTTCTTCCCCACCCCCCCACCAGTATTTTGGCTGGAGAAAACAGGACTCTGACACAGAGGTCTATGCTGAGTCATAATTTTCAATAATTATGGCTTCCAGATGCATATTGTGTAATCCATAGCTACAGGTTCTTTGCTCCTTCCCCAAACCATGTCCTTATTATCTCCTGTCCCGTGCCGTTTTCTTACTCTCGAGCATTGTGGTCTGTGAAGCACTTCTTGTCTGATAAAACAAAATCACTCGAGAGCAGATGAAGCTATAATTACAATCAGACTTCATACTTGCAGGAGATTAAATAAAAATTAAAAGTACTAACTCTGTGACATTTTGATGAACTGGAAATTTTCCCATTCTGACAGATGACTGTGGGACGTGGCTACATTTAAATGTAGTCACAAGAGGCTCTTTGTAAATCAAACAAAATTGTTCCCAACTGGGACTCATAGGTATTTACCAATCCTCCCATTTCTGTGGAAGTCGAGATTTTTGATTAAAGATTTAGTTATGAATACTGGACATATTCCTTCCTTTAAATTATGGTTTGATTCAATGAAAAAAGAATGCTCATACATTTTACAAATGAAAAAAGAAAAGAATGACTGTTCTCTAAAGAAGAAAGGGAGTACAGAAAGTTTCCATGATAAAAATTTTTATCCGATTTTGTATAGAAGAGAATACCTAATAACAAAGTTCTTCTGTTTGACAGGTGGCTCTCCAATTAAGACACCATTGTGTTGAGTAAAAAAAAAATCAGTATTCATGAGACATATTCACATTGTTCCAGTCTTCCAACTCACCCAGCAGGCTCTTCCTACATTTTTTTTTTCAACCCTGAAATGGTACGGTTACCCACTTCAAGAACTCCAAGAATCAACAAGAGTAACTGTACTTTTTAGAAAGGACTATACAAAATTCAAATTCACCTTATCTTCCCAGCTGCCTTTCCCTCAACTCAGGTGTTACTTTGTGATGCTGCTCGGCCTCTTGGGAAGAGATGAGCAGCCATGAGCTCATACCTGTCTCCCCGATGAGGGGGTCATGGCGGGATTTGTTCTAAGAAGCAGGGGAGATCACTTGTCTGATAGGTTGACGAGGCCATGTTTTAAGGTGCATCTGTGTATGATGTAAATGTTCCTCTTGCATATTCCTGGGTTCTTGGCTTTGTTTAGGGGAGACTTATTATGATTTGCCTTGGGGATTTTGAGCTTGGGACATCAAAAAGGTCCTCTTCAGTGGGGCTTGCCTGGAGGGTAGGTCAGTTACCTAGAGCTGAAGAGTTCAGGGCCAATACCCAGGCCGCATTCAAGCCCAATGACACAATAAGAAAGAAAGAAAGAAAGAAAGAAAGAAAGAAAGAAAGAAAGAAAGAAAGAAAGAAAGAAAGAAAGGAAGGAAGGAAGGAAAAGAAAAAAATACTACAAATCAAAACAACTCTGAGATTCCATCCCACTCCAGTTAGAATGGCCATAATCAAGAAATCTAATAACAACAGATGCTGGAGGGGATGTGGCCAGGAGGGATCACTACTACACTGTTGGTGGGAGTGCAAACTCGTTCAACCACTGTGGAAAGCAGTATAGCCGTTCCTCAAAAGACTAAACATAGAGCTCCCCTATGACCCAGCAATTCCACTGCTTGGAGGGGAATGGGGACAAAAATATGAGAACGGATATCAGTTGGTGAGAAGTAATTCACCTACTACCTGGGGAATGTAACTGTAACCCCTCTATACATTACAATAAAAAAACATAAAAAAGAACATAGGATGTTTAGTACAGCTACAGTGGATGTATACAATATGGCCCCTTGAATTTATGAAATGTTGAGTGAATAATACACAGAAATTTCTTGAGAATGGTAGCCATGAAAGTGGCAGAAGGCATCCTCGCTCTGCATTGCATGTTGTGAGATTCATGTAATTTTTCTACAGTCAGAAAATTAATTTTTTTGGCACCAGGAGTTTAGCCTAGTGGTAGCGTGCTTGCCTAGCATGCACGAAGACCCAGGTTTGATTCCTCAGTACCACATACATAGAAAAAGAGCCAGAAATGGTTCTGAGGCTCAAGTGGTAGAGCTCTAGTCTTGAGAAAGTCTAAGGACAGTGCTCAGGCCCTGAGCTCAAGCCCAAGATTGGCAAAAAAAACCCACTAAAATTTTGCTTCTTAATACAAAAAAAAAGTTTCTCTTCAAGAGGAGCTCAGTTATGCCTCTGTTTACCTACAAAAGCACATTCCAAGTGGCCTTGAGAATATTCTGGAGACTCCCCCTGAAAGACAACTTAGGTGTTCCTTATTTAAGGAACATGTATCTAGCTATGCCTAAGATTTGTTTCAGTGATTTATGTCATCTGGAAAGAAAGAAAACCGAAAAGTAGGAGAACTTGATTCTATTGTTGAATGCTCATTCACAGAAGGGAATAGTTGTGCTAATGTCCTATTATAACTTCAGTGTCTGATATTTTCTAAAGTGTTGAATTGTTCTCTACTTCCTGATGAAAAAGAAAGAATTAAGTGATAATTTAGGAGACAAATTTAACACATACAAATGCACTGTCAAAGTCTAAAGAAGAAGCATAAATGTCTAATCAGTCTTTATTCTACCTGATTCTTCCTTTAGCCCTTGTGCAACATTTTTATGTGAAAATATATAATATAAATAAGTATATCATGTAACATATAATACATATGTAAATATATACTATGTAATACTATACAAATATATAATACATAATATTTTATGTAGTCTACAATAGATAGATACATAGATAGATAGATAATTGAGTGTTTGTGGTTCATTCCTATAATCCTAGCTACTCAAGTGGCAGAGATCTGAGGATGGTGGTTCAAATTCAGACCAGGCAGGAAAGTCCATGAGACTCTTATCTCCCTCAAAAAGGCACAGAGGAGCTATGGCTTAAGTGGTACAGTATTAGCCTTGAACAAGAATGTTCAGAGACAGTGCTCAGACCCTGTGTATGAACCTAATTGTTTTCTACTAAATTTGTAGGATTTAATTACCAGAAAGAGATAAAGAACCAGTATTTATGCAAAGCTCCTGTCATGTGTAGTCATTTTAGATGTGGTTGCAGGAGAAATAATGTTAAGAAAACAGTAAACAATAATAAGTAGTAGACATTGCAAGTACAGAATATTTTGCTGAACATATAATTGTCTAACTTAATCATTATTTTCAGTCATTAACATAAAAAATTAGTGACTAATCAGGTATGCTTCCATAATCTTAGAGATATACTTCCCAGGTAGAGAAGTTAGTGTCCTTTATTGGATTTAACATCCAGGCAGCATTTTACTTTCTAACTTAAACTTCCTGACACAGGAAAATGTCTTCTCTTGGTTCATTAAGGGAAACAAAGAAGGCTTTGAGGGTTGCAGTGTCTTCAAGTTTTAGAGTTGATGGGTTCAATTGATTTCGGGTCTACACTGACCTGAAGAGTTTGCAGAACAGACAATGTGCTGGGAACTAAATGAAGAGCACGAAGCTTTGTCTTGCACGCTGAAGCACTGCAAAGCCTGTGCAGTTCACTTCTAAAGAAAGAATTACAGTTAATGCTTGTGGGGATGTCTTTTATAAACGAGCCCATCTTGTTGGGAATGCTTTGTTTTATGGTAAAATAACTGCAGAAAGGAACTTACCCTTGAATTCAGAGCTTTGAAAAAAAAATAAATGAACTCCTTTGGACTTTCAAATTAAGTTTTCCTTCCAAGGATTGTTTTTTAGTCTCCTCCTACTTGTACTTTTTTGAAGCCATCCACCAGATGATTTTTCCATTCTTCCCTTCACAATAGGCATCTGAGCTTTCTACTGTGTCTAGTACGTCCCCCTGGTGTCTTTACGTACTGCCAAGAACTCATCAGAGAAAACACAGAACTCATTCTTTTTCACATACTCTCTCCCCGCTTACTGCTAATTCTAGTACTGCTCTTTCATACAAACTGTACTGTCGACCCTAAATCTCACATCCAGTCAGTCATGAATTTAGTTTGTTATTGGGGCTTTCCACATATGTCTTGGTTCTTGAGCCCAACACCTATGATTGTCTTGCTGCCATGGTGTAAGATTCAACAAAAGAATGGTGAAGAATAGAAAGGGAGTAGATGGGAAGCCTCAGTTTACCTTGACGAATCTGTAGGCAGTTGAATTCAAGAGTTCTGGCTGGAGACAGGAAAATATCAAGAGTGAGGTTGGCAGATGAATGAATGAAAGTTGTCGTGAAATTTTAATCCAATAGGGTGCGAGTACTGATTGGTGAAATACTAGAGTCCCCCTCTGTTAACGAGGGTCCATCTTCTAAGTTACCCTGTCTACTTCCCAGATGATAAGGGATTAGTAAATAGCTAATGGTAATGCATTCATGAATCTGTTCCGTGAAGCCACTGTCCTCACAGCCTAGTTTCCAGGGCCACCTACCTCCTAACTATGTTGCACCGAGATTCCTTTTCTAATGCATGATTTGGGAAGACACGTTGAATCACTGCTACGGGAACATACTGGATTTATTAACTGAATATGTCATAGAAAACATATGGTCGACCCTAGCATTATCTTCTTTCAGAAAGCTCACAGGCATCTCTCTTCAAAACAATCAGGAAATTGAGGATCTCGAAAGTTTCTATAAAAGGCTTGTTTTTAAGAGTATTGTTTTAATTATATAGAAAAGAAGCTATAAAATCAGAGATGTCTATGATTCTCTTGATATTTCATAATTTGTTCACATATAGGATTAAAACATAATCTGAACCAACTGTTATTTTCTATGTACTTGCATACCATCCAATGTGTTTAATTACTTATGAGTTTTTAAAGTAAATCTGAATGTCCACTTATGATATGCAAGAGTATACAAATGGATTAACTGAAATACAGCAGATTCAAGGGAGATCTCATATAATGAAATACCTTAAAAAGCCAAAACCTAAGTTTACCAAAGTAAAGCACCAGGGAGCAGAAAGTGATGGAGGAAGGTGGGAGAAGGAGCACAGTGTAAAGCGGTAGAAGAATGAAGAGAAGGGGAGGAAGATACAGATAAAAATCCAATGTATATCCTACAAACTTAGGAAGAGTGAGGGAAAGGGGCAGGTCAGAGAGAGGTGGGTAAGAATGTTGAAAGGAGAGACATTCATCAAGATCCATTGTATTCATAAACTGTTGGTTAATAATTCTTTTAAATCCATCATAAACAACCCAGATGCCCCACTACAGATGAATGGATATATATATATATATATATATATATATATATGCAATGGACTTCTACATAGCCAACGGACAAGATAAAATACTGGCATTCACAGGGAAGTGGATGAATCTAGAGCGAATTATGTTTAATGACATAAGTCAAGATCAAAGGAACAAAAGGCTCATGGTATCCTTAATATGTAGCTGTTAGATCCAAATAGTACAAGAGCGAGGACTCAGTATTTGCATACCCAATGCTTTGGACATGGTATTGGAAATATAAACACAACTACATAGACATAAAAATTTATGACTATAGACATAATGTTTTATTACATAGGTTAAAATGTATCTATGACATACAAACCCTCAGCCTAATTTTAATTATGTTCTAAAATCTAAGTGCCAGTGATTATATAGAGAGATTCCTTTCTTGAATACTTGTTTGTTAAACATGTCATTTGAAATATGATGTAAAAATCAATGTTAATAAATTCTTTAATTAAAAAAAAGAGAAAAAAAAAGAAAAAATAAAGTAGGGTCATAAATTTTCAGCGTCTGTCTGCAGTCAACAAACTTAACATAAAGAGTAAAGTAGTTCTCAAAAAAAATATATATATCCTAACATTGGAGGCAACAAGAAACATTTTTAAAACTATTTAGTTTCTATGGGAAAGTAAAGGATAAGCAGGCTTATATTAGATAGCAATAATTTAATAATCTTTGATATAGTTCTGATCATCTTGTTATCATCCATTAGTTGCATAAAGGGGTTTCTATTTGATGTGTCTATACAGGCAACACTGTACCTTGGTCACACTCATCTCTCCATTCCTCCTCCTCTTCCTCCTCCTCTTACTCCTCCTCCTCTTCTTCCTCTTCCTCCTCCACTAAAGTTGTCAAATTATGGCCATATGATTGCTTAGTATCCACTCTGCAGGCTGAAGTCACGCTTGACTTCTGCCTTGAGTAAGCGTGCTATGGAATCGTTCCTTCCTTCTGACATTCCCACACGGTTCTTGTTATTTTATGTTCTAATCAATCCATGCCGGGCCAAACTGCAATTATGTTAATCAATGTTCCTATTGACAGAGGGAGAGCAGTAATGAGAAAGTGCAGATCAGTAATAAA
This sequence comes from Megascapheus bottae, assembly GCF_031878675.1. Taxonomy (NCBI): domain Eukaryota; kingdom Metazoa; phylum Chordata; class Mammalia; order Rodentia; family Geomyidae; genus Megascapheus; species Megascapheus bottae. The sequence continues at coordinate 3,671,598 of NC_143537.1, read as the reverse complement.
CATGTTTGGGCCACATAAATAAATAGCTGGCAATAAAGGAGGGCTGGTGTTATTGACTAACTCATAAATGACTTACAATCTATTTCCAAGCCTTAACCAGGCGAGTGTATCTTAAAACAAACCGAAGAGTGGTTGTAATTCTGGTGAGAACGAAAAGGCTTTAAACTATCCTTGAAACTGTTTCTGGTAGAGGGTAGTAGGCGGGGCACACAGAATGGATGTAAGGATGGTTGTGGATTCTACACCAGGGAAAAGTGGTTTTTAAAATCCAAATGCTTTTCAAAATATCATTTAAGAAAGTGGCAATGTGGCTCAAGGGGGTAGGGTGGTAGCCTTGAGCTGAATAGTTCAGGGATAGCACCCAGGCCCAGAGTTCAAGTCCCACAACCAACATATATATATATATGCACACATATATATATAATTTATCTTCAGTTTTCTAGCAATCACTATTCATATATACACCAGATAACTTTTTTAATTTTTTTTTTTTGCCAGTCCTGGGCTTGAGCTCAGAGCCTGAGCACTGTCCTTGGACTTTCTCATGGTTAGAGCTCTACCACATGAGCCTCAGCACCATTTCTGGCTTTTTTCTATGTATGTGGTACCGAGGAATCTAACCCGGGTCTTCGTGCATGCCAGGCAAGCACGCTACCACTAGGCCAAACTCCCGGCCCCAACTTTTTTTAAATTTTAACAGAATAATTTGTTTTGTACTTAAGTCTTATCACTCGTTTATTCTTAAGGCTAGTAGGCTTTTGAATCTGCAAATTTTGCATTATAATTTTTTTCCTTTACTCCCTACATAATTTCTACCCAGTGTTTGCTGAAGACATTTACTACCTCATCATGGCAGGTGTTGTCTTCTAATCCTGGTGACTGTTCAACTCTCACTCTTTATTGTGGAAAGAAATACGGGCTGTCCCATATTAGGCAAATATCTCAATTTCAGCCCACCATAAAAACAAATTAATTCAATAGTATAATTGTCTGCATCTTACCAGTTATGAACCTCAGCCTTATGGGAAGTTAATCTTAATGTACTGGTAATATTAATGAATTTAACTTGCTGAAGTTTATTCATATTGATGGTAATTCCTTGTATAAATGTTTCATTTTCTTAGATAAAAGCAAAATAGTCTCTGTACTTCCATTTTTTCCATTTATTATTTATTTATTTACTTACTTATTTTTATTTTTTATATTGTTGCTGGTTGTGGGGCTTGAACTTAGTTCTTGGGTGCTGTTTCTGAGCTTTTTTGGTCAAGGCTGGTGGTCTGCCACCTTGAGACACAGCTATGCTTCTGCTTATTTAATTATTTTTGTGGATCATGGGACTTGAATTGTGGGCTTGGGCGCTGTCCCTGAACTCTTCAACTCTAGGCTACCACCTTACCCATGGATTGCAGCGCCACTTCCCGTTTTCAAGAGGTTAATTGGAGATAAGAATCTCAAGTCCCTTTGTTCTCATGCTGCTTTGAATGTTGATAATCAGATCTCAGCCTCCTGAGTAGCTAGGATTACAGGCATGAGCCACTGCCCCGGTTTAGACTTTTGGTTTTTAGGTGGTTATTTAGCGATAAGAATCTTCCTGGGCTGGCTTTGAATGGCAATCTCCACATCTCAGCCTTCTGAGTAGCTAAAATGATAGGTGTGAGCCTGTCATAAGTAAAAAATACTTTCATTTGAAATGTTCATGAGATTAAAACGTCCCATCAAATTTAGCAGAGACTATTTCTCATATTGAGAAATTTGTTTTGAAGTTAAACATATGTGCTTAAATTGTTTTTGAGCTAAAACAGAAATATTTTCTAGTAGAAATTTAGCACAAGCATTTCCCATGCAATTGTTTAGGAAACTGTGGAATTACAAAGATATTTCTGCTGTTCCTTTCAAGTATCCTAATTTCAGGTTTTGGATATGCTCTTCCAGCCATCTCTCCTTGATGCTATTCACATTTATTCATAGCTCCAGTACCACCCTGTAGGGTAAAAATATGAAGCAGTATCATCATTCACAGGTATATATCTAAAAGAAGTGAAATCAGTATCTTACAGAGATATCTACATTCAAATATTTATTGCAGCGAGATTCACAGTAGTAAAGGTATGTAACTGAGTCTATTATCCATGAGTGGAAGAATGAGTAAAGAAAAGGTGCTGCATCTAAAACACTCTTTTGTAGCCATGGAACGATAAAACCTTGTCAAAAATGACATTATGCCAAGGGAAATAAATCATACAGTGAAAGGCAGATGCCCTGTGTGCTAACTTGTGTGCAATCTATACCAGTTGATTTTGCAATATCAAGTGGAATAGAAGTTAGATAACATCCACTGAGAAGGAGAGAGGGTGAGTGAATGGGGATAGAGAGGTATAAAATCATAGTTAAAACAATGCTGTAACCACTATATCCCTTGACCATAAAATTAGATTAAAAAAGAAATTAAAAATAAAAAGTGGCATAAATTGTGCTCTTCTATGGTAAAATAAGGTGATGACAGTGACCCAAAGTACATTTCAAAAATGTATTAAAGGATTCACATATTCTCACCACCAGATATTGCCAACAGTTTTAATAGAGGCCAGCGTGTTTCATCACACAGCATGCGTGTGCCAAGATTCAACAGTAGAAACCTAAGGACCTTCAACTGCTACACCAAGGCCAAAATAAAACAAATAATAGAAATGAATAAGTGCTGAACTGAAGCTCACATATGCAAAAAAGTGAAGGTACAATTAATCTCCTGTTAATATGTTTTTTGAATATGTACTTAGATTTCATTACTCAAAATATCCTTCTTATTTGAGTATTATTCCCCTAGAAAATACATTTTATCAAATCATGGTAAGATGAGTTCAAATGAATAATTTCTTTACTGTATCCAAAGAATAGATTTGAAAGAATTAAATCGTATAAGGCATATCTTTCTCTTAATAAATGATACCTTTGCTATGATATATGCTGTCTGGTGGTGCACTATATTTACTTTAAATGAAATTCTTTGATGCAGTATTGCTTTGATTTATTGGGTCGCCTTTTGATTTAGTAGAACGCTCTTTTGAATCCGATGCTGGAGTTGATTTCCTAGAGAAGGAATTTGATTTGATGGATGATGTATCTATTTCTGTATTCAATAAGTAATGATTCAATAGTGAATGTCTGATTTGGTAAGTGAACTATTAGATTTGATTTTGATCTATTTTCTCAGCGAGAGATACATTTATTTTAATAGTTGATGTATCCATTTTAATGTAAAATGTGTCAAGTTTGTGACTCCATGCTCTATTTTTTCTGCACATGTGATTTATGAATTTTACTACAAATATATGTATATATTTCAATTAAAGGTACTAGGGAACATTCATTACATTCTCCTGTAAAACTGAAGTATTCCAAAACATACTGAAAAGTTTTTCATTTTTTGCTGAGAAAATATATGCCATTAGTCAGGTGATAAATCACAGCACAAGAGAATTTCAACATATTTTTGGTAGAAACAAGTAGTAAATACTTGCTTCTTTGAAATCAAAGTTAAATTATGTCACATATTTAGATTAGTAGATGTATTTTCCCTACCTTTCCCTGCTCTGAAATGTGGCAACCTAAATTTTCTTTTTCTCTCAAGAAAAAATGCATTTTTAATGTAGAAATACTACTTCGACTATAACCTGTGTTGGCATTTCCTATCAGTTTTTTTTGTCATCTTGACTTGCTGAAACGTCATGGGTTATAAATTAATTATTATAAACTTCAGCCCACAGTGATTCTACTTGGCATGTTTTAGTCTGGCATGCCTGGTACTTGCTGAGACGATAGCTCACTGGATCTAGTTAGAAAAGCTACTTGTTTTTACCACGAAAAAGCTGACGTCGAAAAACATGGCTAAGACTGGAAAGGCTTCAGGAATGTCCCAGCGTCGGAGAAACTGCAGCTACTAAGCACAACCATTGAGACACAGGTTGTATGTTTGTCTGATGGTGTGATCTGGTTTTCCCTTGATTTCTCTTTATCTCAGTAGAAAGTTAAGAACTAGCCCACTCTGATGGATAGATAAAAATACGAATGTCCCGTAAGGTAAAAGCAACAGGCTAGATGCAGGTGACAAGGACATGTTGCGGGGGGGGGGGGGTGGAAGGGGAGGCAACTTTATTTAAATTCTGTCCTTCATCTGGAGTAATATTATAAGTGAACATAGAATGTATAATGATAAAAATGTTAGGAGATCCTTTATAAAGATGCACATACTGAACGTTTATTCTTGCTCTCTGTGTGACCATTTTCAAGAAATCAAACAGGAAGATGGTGAAAGAAAACTGTAGGAATAGAGTTTGTTTGAAAAGGAGACACTGGAAGTACAGAAGAGGTAAAAGTCATTAAAACAAGAAAAGCTGGAACTCAAATTCAATTACACATGGTGCAGCCATAGTTTTTGACATCCTTCCTGCCCTTACTTTTTTTTTTTAAATACTATGACAAGTTATTCAGTTTCCACAGTAATATTTAAATGTTGTACCCCTGAAATGCTGCCACAAATGTGGCCTCGGAGATTAAAAAAAATGTGAATTGTCAGATTGTACATGGGTCATTAACCACTTTCAGGAAGAAAGGATCCCAAAATGGAATTTGACATGAGTAAAGTTGAGAACATGATTCATGAGCTTGTTCCAAAGACTCTTTCCTGGTTATTTAAAATATCTAGACAGAATGGATCTCACAGTTCATTTTTCTAAGCAAAGTCATATTTCTTGAAGGGCAGGCAGGAGCGGTAAAATGGTAGAGGGAACACTTGGCCAGTTTTATGTTACAGTAAATTATTAAGATAGGTGACATTTGATGACTTACAATCATTTTAAAGAAGACTATTATGGGCTAAATCGCGTCCCTTTAAAATTCATGTGTTGAAATTCTAACCCCCTCTACTTCATAAGGTGACCTAATTGGGAGACAAGAGTTTGAAAGAAAGAAGTAATTAAATTAAAACCCCCATCCACCCCAACTGATGCTCTTGTAAAAAGAGAAAATGAGAACACCAGAGACCAGAAGGGCCGCACGAAGGGGCAGAAACAGAAGATGGTAGCCATGCATGCAGCAAGGAGTGAAGGCTTAGAGAAAACCCTTGTTCTTGAACGACCTAGGAACGGTCTAGGAAGCTGAGACCAAAAATCTTCTGTCATTCCCACACAAATCTGTGGGGTTTTTTTTTTTATTATATCTGTGGTCATTCTAACCAACCAATCCAAAGGTCTAGGAAAAATTCTCAGACTGATCTAATGTCAGTATATATGCAACTATTTTAAATGCTTGTCGAAGTACCTGGATTTGCCTCCAGTTTTACAATCTTTGCCTTGAGATTATTTGAAAAAAAAAAGATCGCATTTTTCTACCAGGAAATGAAATGCTAAACTCGGGTTTAGTATGGTTAAAACATACAGAGATCATATTCTGTCACGTGGCTTTTCTAACATTATCATGATGTTTTGAAGGCAGATTGCTAATTGAGTTAACTATTAAATTAATAGCTGTGATGTACTATACATATCCTTGTGTGGTATGGAAAGCCAGATAGGTTCTATCCATTTCTGTACTGAACATGTAAAAAAACTGAGGCAAAGATATATATCTCTTAAGATCTCTGCTTATAAATAGCAATTATATGACAGAACCCAAACTATTTTATAATTTTAAGAATCAAATGAATCAAGGTATTTGTATACAGACATAGATTTGCAAGGGGGTCTTAGGCTTTGTTACCCTAGAAAACACAGGCCAGACTTGAAAACTCAACCAGCAAATGAAGAACTCTTTCTCTGAATTATATTTATATATATTGTACATTTATATGATACATATTTTATTTATATATTTATATTATATATGTTATACATTTATAATATATACTATATCTACTGTATAATATCATATAGTCATATAGATCATTCTTTGATCAGTCATATATATTACACACTCGCATATGTATACAAAAATATATAGCTATATATGTTCATACACACACATATATATATATAATTCACATTGTACTTCCACCCTATCTCTACACTTCCAGAAACTAGTCTTTAGCTCAAAAAGACAATATTCCATTTCTCCTCTACTTCATTTATATTGGGCCCTGAGTTTGTTGAAGTTCTTTACACTTTATGCTAACTTAATTAGTTTCCCTCTTACCTTAAAATTCAAAATTGCTTTTTCTGACTTCTTTCCCCAGGTTTCACAGGTAATTTTACCATTTCCCTGCGATTTCTATCATGTGATACACCTTCCTTTCATATCTGGGGTTTTATTTAGAGCTTATTTAACTATGGCTTCCATCATTTTATAGCATTTGTGATTTACTTTCAGTGTTGACAATTTTATTCATTCGGATGATATGTTTCAAAGTACCCAAACGGGAATTCTGACTTACAGGGATTCTGAATTGGGAAAACTATATTCCTCATTGCTTAAAGAATATTGTTCTGGATTTTAAAAACATGACTTGGATACTTTTTCTAGAAAAATATGACTATTTTTTCAAATACTCTTTACTAGCCCATTCTAGTTTCATATTTTAATCACATCAAATGAGTATACCCCAGTGTGGAAGTGGCTTCCTAAACGTTTGGAACCCATACTATCTTTTGTCATCAATGTGATTTTATGTTTTACATTTACAATATTTGGCTTGTATTTATAACACATATAGAGGACTGCCTTCAATAAATGTACAGAAAAACAGAACATTTATCTTCAAGTTCAAGTTGCTACCTACTCTTTTCATATCTGAAAATTATTCAGTACAAAAGAACAGGAGTTTTTTGAAATCATTTTCTTTCTTTCTTTTTAAGGCGGATGTCTTCATAATTAAATAAAGGCTCTTTATTATTAAGATAATTAGAAGCAAAATAGATTTGTGCATGACTTTTCAGTGATTTGTCCTGTATCCATTTGCCTTCTGGGACACACACACACACACACACACACACACACACACACTCTCTCTCTCTCTCTCTCTCTCTCTCTTTCATTGACAGTGATGAAATCAGGACTTCATTCTACTCTTTTTCATCCATCCAGTAGGTTTTTTTTTTGAAGTGTACTATGTGCCAGTTAACAAACTTATAGATATTCATATTATGTCAATAAGCAAAAGATGTCTTCCATTCTAGACTTCATCATACCTTCTAATAAGGGGAGACAACAGACAATATATGTAAAATGGATACTGTAGTAGAATGTGTTAGAGGGTACAACAATGTAATAAAGCATATAGAGCCTTAAATTGTCAACTCTACATATATGTAAAATGTATATGTACATACAATACATTATATGATATTTATCATTATAAATATTATAGTATCTCTGCTATATTATTATATGTACTATATACTATATCCATATACAATCTAAAATTATGTATTACATATACTATATATTAATCTGATTATATATAATATATAAAATTGAAATAATCTCATTATATGTATATAGTATTATATATGTGTATATATTCTAATTTTCTGATCTCAGATGTCTGAATGGCTAGGATTATACACATGAGCCAGCATGACCCAGCCACTTGGGGATTTAGGTCAGGAAGAACCCACGACTGTTATAAGCAAGGCTCTAGAATATCCCTAGACTATCACTGGAAAACGTGAAAACACTGAATAACTGATTAGCTCCATGGATGTGCTGGGAAGGAGAATTCCAGGCAGATGGAATGGGGACTGCCTAGTGTAATATTAGGAGGAAGGTAAATATTTGAGCCCACGTAAGGTCAATGGCTCTTCTGTGCAGTGTGCCCTCCCATGAGCTGAGCATGCCTGGGGATAGGACTTCTGCAAAGCCCACAGAACACTGTAAACTGGAAGGTTACATGGTTCCCCTGGAGACGACTGCACTTGAGTTTAGTGAGAGAGTTGTCATAGACATGAGACAACATACAGGTAAGTAGGTGTGGCTGTGTCCTGATAAAAATTCACATGTAAAAGGTAACGCACTACAGTGTATACTTGTGAGCCAGTTTGTCAAAATCTACTCTAACCCTTTTTTTTTGCCAGTCCGTGGCTTGAACTCAGGGCCTGAGCACTGTCCTTGGACTTTCTCAAGGCCAGAGTTCTACCACTTGAGCCTCAGCACCACTTCTGGCTTTTTTCTATGTATGTGGTACCGAGGAATTGAACCTGGGTCTTTGTGCAAGCTAGGTGAGCACTCTACCACTAGGCCAAACTTCCAACCCAATGCACATTTTTAGAATGAGCTTTGGAACTGGTTTTCCTTCCTGTGTTTAAAATTCCAATTGACCATTCTTCTCTAAAGAACAAAAAAGCATGATAACTTATTCTCTGTTCATTTGATTTAAATCATACCCTCATAGCATGTACACAGTCATGCAATAATTATGCATGATACCTTCTTAATTCTTTTTCTCATAATGGTGTAGAACTTAATTTTGGAGTACTACCATAATTTATCCAGTGAATCTCTCCTTGATGGGAATTTGATTTAAATCCAATTATGGCTCTTATAAATAACCAATGACTCTTGGTCCATGAGATTATTTACATGTACACATATATAATCTCAGTGTGTATTTCAGTGCTTTTGTGTATATCCAGGGTAAATTCGAAATTTCTAGAAGTAGAATTGTCAGGCCAAAGAGAGGATGTATTTCTATGTTCTCTAATTCAGTGTTGACAAAATCCCTTTCTACACTGGCTACATAATTTTGTACTCACAATGTCTGATCTATGGGCATGCCAGTTTTCCATGCCTTCACCGACAGACTGGGCTGTCAAGCTTTTGAACTTCTGCCAACGTGAGATATGAGAAATAGAATCTCGGGGTAGTTTTAATTTTCATCCATCTTATTATGAATGAAAAGGGAACATCTTTTCATCCATTGAAGGGCCATTAGCTGTTCTGCTGCTGTGGACTGTCTGATCCTTTTGTCTCCCCCTTATTTTATTGGTTTTTCAGGGTGTATTTTCAAATTAACTCAAGTAGGCTTTCTAACAGATTGGGTGTAGGTTGGAAGGACACAGATTAATCAAGGATAGCTCCCGAGCTCTTGGTTTGTGGCTACTGGAAAGATAAAAGTGGTTTGTAGTGAGTGCTAGCTAGGTTATCAGTGAGAAGATCGGGATGTCTCCCTGGGGCAATGTTGAGTTAATGCCATCTACAGACACCTGGAGGGAAAGACAGGAGCTTTGGGGAGTTAGTCTCCTAGAGTAGAGAAGTCTCCAGAAGGGGAGTGGGAGTGAGTGAGATATCCACAGGAACGCCTGCCAGGGGAACCGGGAAGTCACAGAGGCACTGTGAGTAGAGGAGAGGGAATGCCAGAAGAAGGAAATCCTAAGTAGTCTGACATGAAAGGTGGAAAAGAAGGAAACGTTGGGAGAAGCAGTAGTGACTGAGGAAAGCCGAGAGAATGACAACCAATTGTGCAAAGTAGCAACTAATGAGCAAGGCTGAGTTTTTCGGGCCTTTAAATGGACAGTGTTTGTATAAAGCTGAGACATAAAGTGTGATCTAACCTTGATAATTCTCAAAGAAGACATGTGACAGGAAACCATTAAAACTTTTCATCGGGAGAAAAGTCTTACATTGAACCTTTGCAAAATATGCTGTAATGAAATTTAATAGGTATTTGTTTTTCTGTCTCCTTGAGTTAAATCCAATAAATCCTTCTATATCTAGATACATTTTACAAGTGGAAATAACACACTTTTCTCCTTTCTTTCAAGGAAACTATACTTGGCCTAGGTGAAAATATCCAAAAAAAATTAAAATGATCAAATCTAAGGAATGAGCTGTGTATACTATGTGACATGAGGGTGGGGACAGGAGGGGGAGAGTGCAGGCGAATGAAAGAAGGGGTGATATTGACCAAGAAGCATTGTACCCATGTCCTGACCTGTGGAACTGTAGCATCTTTATATAACCATTTAATAATGATGATAGTTTTTTACATCAAAAAATAATGCATCGCTTTCAGTCAACTCTAAGATGTATAGTGTAACCATTTAACACGTTATTCATGTAAGAGGTCTTTTCAGGAAAGTGGAGATGATGAGAGAGAGAGAGAGGCAGGCTATATGAGAACTCTGTGTACTTTCTACCCAGTTATTTGTAGACCTAGAATTATTTCAAAAACCTATACTAACTTGAAACACTGCATCCCCGCAGTCTTCTGAGAAAAGCTACATATTCCAATAGATTATTTTTGCTAAACATCTGAATTTTACTGGACATATATTATATTTAATTCTAGCAATTATACTTGTAAACCTTGCAAATATAAAAAGAAATAAGTTGTAGGTCAGGCATTATGGAACAGCAGAAGAGCGAGAAGCTGGAGTCTTGACCCTGGCTCTGTATCTTATTAACCTTTTACATTTATCAAGTCTCTTTATCTCCCTGGGCTTTACTTTCCCAATGCATTAAAATTAAATAATTCTGGATGTAATAACAGTATTGTGGTGGTTCATATACTTATAACAGAGGTTTGTTCAGGAGAAAATGAACGAGTGGCTTCAGGTGTGCTCTCCCTGTGAATTTACTCCACCCAGATATCGGCTTTAGAGTTTCAGAAAAGTCCAGTTCAGACAAGGACTCCTGGGAGAGCTACATTAGTGTGCCGGCAGCCATTTTCCCACTCAGAGAAGGGGAAAACAAATCCACCTGGGATGTGAAATATTTACAATCCCAGGTCAAATTACTTTCTCTCAAATTATAGGTAGGCTTAGAGAACATTACCGTCTTATTAGAATATTCCTTAGGTTAATCAGACCAATTCCAATCCCAAGGTTAATCAGACCAAAGAGAGTTCAAGTAGCTGGAAGCTGGGTCCTGTAGAAACGTGCTTTCCCTCCGCTCCACATCCCAGCAGCTCCTTTCCTCAGACTGGTACTGATGTCCCATTAGATGGGGGAGGAGCAGACACTGCTCTGTCACTTTGTATGCTTCTGCTCTGCCGAAACACTCCCACCCTTCCAGAACTCTCCTTTTGAGTCACACCACACTTCTTCAGGTTAGTGTTTAGTCGTTGGTACCAATACCCATGACCATTGAGTATTGGTTGTTAGAAAACTGAACAAAGTTATGCAAATGGAGTACACAGCTCGGTTTCTAACACGAACAATAAAACCTTCTGGAAATGAGATCTTAGCATCAAAGAACAAACTTATACCAAAGGTTTTCCCATTGCCTCCCCTCCTGTCCTGAAGCAATGACAAGCAGACCTGCCAGTCCAGCTGTGCAGGGAGACTGCTTTCTCCTTCACACCTCCTGTCTTTGCAGTGGACAGGTGGCAGTGGAGGTCCTAGGACTCTTGCTGTGGTCTTGTGGTTGTAACCGGGATTCCGATCCTACACTGCACCCCAAGGTAGAATAGGTGACTTGTCTACTACCAAATGTGAACCAACTCTTACAGCAAGTGACCCTGGCTACAGTGGAGAGAGACAAGGAAAGGTGCGACTCAGGCATCCCTGTGCTTCCATCCACCTATTTCAAATAAACAAATAAACGTATATACAATATACAGGTAACAAGATCAGATACAGTAACAATCTGAGATTAACCAAAGGGCAACAAAAGAGAAGAGAAATAACATAGTACATTAAGAACAACAGTCGCATAAGATAAAGCTCTTGTTTCCAGATCTCGGATACCCAAAGGAATGCAGGCTCCATGGTTTCCCTCACTGTAATAATTAGTACACATCTAGACTCTCCTAGAAGAGGATTACAATAGCACAAAACCTAGATATATAAGGTCATATAGGATGAGACTAAATGAAAGGATCTCCAGGAATGTTGTTTATTTTGAAGAAAAGATTAGCTAGAGTTCGAGTGAGCTCACCAACCCCATTATAAATAATTGAGAGGATGGAGTGTGAAATTAGTTGGTTCAAACATTACACAATGTACACACATCCAAACATCTCATTTTACCCACACATTCACGGAATTACATAGTTGTCTCTTTTGTCCTTCATGATTCTCAGGAGAAAGAAGATGAGATGTCATCTCTAATGAACGAGGTTACATAAATGGATTAATGACTTAGGATTTTGTTTGTTTAGCTTATATTTTAAAAAATTGCCACTGTCAGTATTTGTTTTCCAAAGGAGCCCGATGATGATATCATAGATTAAATCCTGACAGGAATTCTGAGGCTGGAGAGAGTTATATCATAAGCAGTGGGAATCAACTAGAGTATTTCTCCAATTAGACAAATAACATGCCCTCCGTTCAAGGCTACTGTAGATACTTGCCTCAAATCACTGAACCTTACTGATGACAGCACATTATAAATTCTTTACAAAAAAATTTTAGAGGAAGCCAGGTGCAGTGGCTCATGCCTGTAATTCTAGATACTCAGGAGGCTGAGATCTGAGGACTGTGGTTCAAAGCCAACCCTGGCATTAAAGTCCTTGAGACCCTTATCTCCAACTAACCATCAGACAACTGGAAGTGGGGCTGTGGCTTATGGGGTAGGGTGGGTAGCCTTGAGCTGAAGAGCTCACGGATAGCGCCCAGGCCCAGAGTTCAAGCCCCACAACTGACAAAAAAAAGTAAAGGGGATTATAGAACATTATAGAGTGTATACAAAGGTACAAAATATTTCTCTCCCAGGAATGTATGATTCAGGCATGTGATCACTGAGATTTTAAATTTGACCACACTGGCTGCAGAACAAGACAAAATACAAGAGACTTGACAAATGCAATTCATTCCAGGTAGAGAGTCACCAGCCAACAGACATCTCTCAGTGGAAGAAATTATAAATGCTATTATGTGGTGAGGAAAGCAAACCATCTCGTATGCACCCCATTTCCCATGTATCAATGCAACTGGAAAAGTCTATCCAGGTATTTGTACATTTGAGAGGTTAACTCTTGGGCCTAAAACAAAAATTAGCACACATACATGTGCATGCCTACACACACACACACACACACACACACACACACACACACACACGCACGCACGCACGCACGCACGCACGCACAAATGGAGGTTGATTCCAAGAATGCTTTTCCATTTCAGTAGAAGTAATTCGTTGCCTGACTCAAAGTCATTTGTCCTCTAGGCTATTACTTGCTTACTTATTTACTTTCTGATTGAAGCTCATATTACCTCCTGCCAATGCAAGCTATTTAAATGAGTTCAGAGTGCCAGCTGCGCCTCTACTGAGTTTCTACTTCAGGTACCTGCCCTTGGAAAAAGTCTTTGCCCCTTCCCTGAGGAAACAGGAGAAGGGAGATTTGTTAAAAAGGTTAGTGGATGAATCAGTAGTTAAATTATCTTCAAATATTTAGCAGGCCTCTAAGGTATGAAAGTTCTCTGTGGCTCTGCGTATCTGCTTTTTGCCAATCTGGGGTGGTTAATTTTCTTCATCAAAGAAATGGAATCTCTGCTGGCCTGTGAAAAACACGCTTAAACTTTCATTGTTGACACTTCCACTGGCGGAATAATCAATCTGATTTTTAGGATTATCTTTGAGTATGGTCAAATGGAATCAAAGTTTGTGAAATGGGATTTCCAAGGAAGAAAAAAAAAGGCAAAACTTTTTTTTTAAAAAAGCATGGACTTCTTCCCTATCCCTTAATATTCAACCACTTCCAGTGAGCTTCATGTGAGTTCCAACATGTGTCTTCGAATATTCCATTCAGTCAGTGTTGCAAGGAAGATAGGAAAGTCTCCCTCTTATCATAAGGGGTGAGGAAAGGCTGAGCTCATTAGATTAGGACATTGTAAGGGTAAATAGCAGTGTGCAAAATAAGCAGCTTCCCTGTGAATTTCCTTTCTGTTGCTACAGATACCTCAATCCTTATCTAGGCTTTGCCTCATTCCTTCCTCTCTCTCCTCTCCATCCCTTCCTGGACACTTGATTTATGTTTTGCAGAGCGCCAGCTAGACAAGACCTCGCAATGACAGGCAGAGAAATAATTCGGCTTTCTTGCTTGGCTACCTTAAGTTTACTTTGCCGATTATGGGAATTACAATTCTGGGTGATTTTTTCTTTCTTTTTATTTTTTTTAGCAGTCCCTTTAATTGTGTTTCATCATCCCGCGTTTAACACGAGAGTGTCAGTCTGAAGTAAGAGGATTTGCAATAGCCACGTTTCTATCCGTTCTGGGAAGGATACACACGGGCAATCAATACACAGTAATGAAATGGAACACTTGTCTCGTGGATATTTTTGGATTTAGATTTCACTGGGGGCACAGGCGAGGGAAGCTGCCTTCCCAAGCCTCTGTATTAATAGGTGTAACTGCGTATTACCCAGCACTATTTCTTAATTCCCATGGACTGAGACGCTGATTGTTTGTAAAACTGGTTGCTCTTCTAGTTAATTCCATAATTCCATGGTACTGGCACCTGCTTGCTCTTCATTAATAATTATACTTATTCCAAGTTTGATCACTTTTGTACTTTTTAAGAATTTATAGTGTGGCTTTCATCTCGTGCTTGTTAGAAGCATAATTGGGAAAGGGACAAGCTTTTATGTTTCCCGTATTCTTACCTCCATAAGAAAACATTATACCTAAAGCAGTTCAATAAAGACAGATTCCCCTTCCTTGGCAATGTTGATTCATATTTTAAGGCATAGGTCTCATTATTTGTTAACGTACCCATTGTTGGTTACTGTAATATATTTGCTGACCTTGGCAAGACCTTTATTTAGAATACCGTGTTCTTATTTTCTTTCAAAAACAGAGAAGAATGAGAGAGATTAAAAATGACCTCCCATAGTAAATATAAACTAATGAGAGAAAAAATAATTCCTTTTTTGTCTACTTTGGCTTGGCTCAGAATATAAGTTGGAAAAGATGTAAAATTTCTATTTCAATTGGCCTTGAGTTTTCTCAGGGCAACCTTGAAATAAATTTATTGTTTTTCATTTATACTTAAGGTCAGATGAAAGATAAGTTAGGATCTATTGCACTGACTGCAACAACCAGTAAAAATATTTCACCACACTCTGGGCAATACCACTGACCTAATCAGAAATAGTATGAGGCTTTCAGTTTCAGAGGTTACCATTTTACATTACGTACATACCCCGTGTAAGAAAGTAACTTACAATTTTATCTGGCCAGCTGGCCAAAGATGGTAGAAAGGTATTACAGTAAGGGAATTCTATCTGTTGACTTGCCTGGGATGTTGAAGTAGATATCATTTTCGTGACTAATACTCATGATATATTTACATGCAATACAGAAATTCTTCCTCTAAGAAAAGAGCTAGCACACTTTTTATATCTATATTACGTATGTAAATATTTTAGGTCCAGATGGTCTAAAGTGAATGAGGCAAAAAAGCAGCATCTAAATGCCGACCTCCTAGTATCATCTTGATACGAGTCTGAAGCGTCTTGATCATTTAATAAATAATCTAATTAATTGCCTTCAAAGCATTTCTAGCCCTGAAATCATACTTTTAGATACTTGCCATACAAATTCATCATCTGGATATAACCCTCCCCAAAGTTATGCTAGTTCGCATTCTCATTTCCCCCAAGAAATTTTCTTGTGCTCTCCTTCTGTAGTCTCTCATGGCTCTGTGTTCTGTATAAATGATGGATAAACTTGTTACAAATTTAGTTACAGATGGCATCACCTTTTATTCATAATTCATTAATTGCATCGCCTCTATCTGTCAAAATGAATGTGTTCAGTGGGAGGTTAGCAGGTTAAATAAGCTAGGGTCAAGAAAACTAAACAAGAAGGAATGAAGCTGATTCCATAGCCCCAATACTTCAGGTCATTTACATTGATTTTTTGTGAGGATTAAAGCAGAGGCTACTTCCTTATGATTCACATTCAGGCAGACTCGAGTCACATCTCCTGAGGGAACCAGACCCAGTGTGTATTGGGATTCATTTGCTTCCTTGAAGTGTTATTTTAATTGTGTAGCAGGAACAGAAATGACTTTATTTTGGTTAAGACTGGTCTTCGGGGGCCCAGCTCAATACAAACCCGTACTTTTGTCTAATTTCGGTTTCAGAATAGTCCATCACCACTCTCATCCCGTCCCCATGTAAACACCCCCACCTTCCTCCAGTTTTATGTTTGGTCACATGGCCTATATGCATAGAATTAGACCAGACCAGAATTTTGATGCTCCTAAATGTGTTAGTATTTGTTCTTTTTTACTGATTGTCTCCTCAGTCATGTTGCATGTGTTTACATTGCATTGCTGAGTAACAGGGTTGACGGTAGTAGTGGTTATTCTTACTTGAACCATGAACATAACAGGGTGTTGGGGCGGGTCTTAGCTGTCATTAGGTTGAGGAAAGAAACCCCCTCACATTTCTGGTGTGCTGGCAGTGTTCTTTGGAAAAATATTTTCTGTGTCTGCTCAAACAATCCCATGTCTTTCTTTGTTATTTTGAGAGAATGACTTCTATTGGTTCTAGGAGAACCTTTCTCTCAGCTATAATTTCTTATTCCCTTTATAGGTGGTTGGATTCTACTTGCTAAAATTTGCTAAGGGTTTTTATATCTATGCTCATAAAGGGATATTTAAGATTTCTCTTCCATGTACTTTGTTTTGTGTGGTTATTGGGATTTGGACATCCCAAAATAACAGGCAATGCTGCCTGACCTCTACATTTTACAGTCAAGTCAAGAAATCAGATATTTTTGTGAGACTGTGTTTATTTCCAACTTGAACAGATTTAAGATACGAAGAATAGGATTTTTAAAACTGTAATTGTATTATTGTTAGTGTTGGAGAAATGTTTTGTTATACATTTAATTTCTGAGCACATTTTTGTAGTTTGTTCTTACAAAGCACTTGTACATTTTTTAAAAAAAAATCTAAGCTTGATCCATTGGCTGGCATAAAATTGTTCACACATTCCTTAATTATTCTCTTAATATCCGTGGGATTCATCTGTGTGTCTTTTACACTGATTTCACCTTCTGTCTTTCTTCTTCTTTTGTTGTTGTTTTAAATCGGTGGGACTACATCAGCAAAGTGGTTTGCTGGTATTTTCATGAGCGACTTGCTCGCTCGTACCTGACTGGAGATGGCAGAAATTAAACAGCACAAGAAGAATGCTCATTGGAGAAATGCTCAGTTCGTGTGGGTGGACCCATGAGACTGCTGAGCTTCCTGCAGAACACAGACGGAGGCAACTGGACAGCTAGCTCACCAGGGAAACCTGAAAGTGGAGGAAGCTATCCAGAGGAGGGAAGAGTCCATTCGATAGCCAGCCGGGCACTGGGCGGGGGGGGGGGGGAGCAAAACTGACCCCACGTGATTGAGGCAGTAGACACTCTGTGGCCATCTCGTGGTGTTGTGTTAGCAGTGGCCAGTGGAGGGTCTTGTAAATTCTGCACAGTTCATCCTATGGGGCTTCTGACAAACATGAACCAAAATGAATAGTCCCAGGCTTATGTTTCTGGAATTACTTTGAAGTTAATTATATCTTGTTGCATGTTTTAAACCAAATCTTCAAGATGTGTACACACACACACACACACACACACACATATCTATATCTATATCTATATATACAATTCCAAATTTCCAATTACGGGGTGTATTGTCATCTCATTTTCTCTAAATTAAATCTATTAATCTTGGTATTAAAATTGTCCTCCTCTCCTTTGGCCCTCAGAAAGGACACTATTACAACAAATGTGAGCATACACCTGTGGTTTTGTTTTTTGGGGGGCAGTTGATGGATCTAATTGAGCAAGCATCATTAAGTCTGAGAATTCCTAATTATTCTGCTTTTCTGCTGAGTGACTCCCTTTCTTGCTAACCCTGCTAAGAGAACCCACACTCATTCTCATAAACCTAATCTCCATTTCCACATCAGCACAGATAAGCCATTGTTGCATATGCCGGAGTCAAGAGCACATTGATCTCTCACAGTAGAAGCAATTTCCTGTTTTCAAAAACTTGTAATGAGATTTGAAAAATGCAAACACATCTAATATATCCACAATAGAGATTACAGAGTTGGATAAACACAGACAAACTGATGTTTAAACTTTTGTAGCCTCTTCTAACATTCGGTTGTTAATTTGACTGCAGAATTCTCTACTCAGAGGGTATAAAAGATCCAGGGGGAAAAATGTTCCTAAAGTAAAGCTGAAACTCTATATAATTTATGGTTATTACCAAAGGAAAAACCCTGTTTTTCATAGTCTCTTAACTATCTTAAGGAATTAAATTCATTCTAAAATACAACAGGGAAATTCATTCTATCTATACGATTGATTTTTTTGAGGATGTTTATTGAGAATTTTCAAAACCAAATTTTCTTCCAAACAGAAAACCTGTTACAATTTAATTCTTAAAAGGCTTCTGGTATATTAAAGAGGGAAGAGGGAAAAATGGATACTCAAGTTAGGAGATTTTCTTTTAGAGATTTACTAATCTCTCTCTCCTCCATTTAATAAGGGTCTAATCGTCTAATGAACATAGAAGCAAGCTCTCATGTTTGCAGTAGAAAGAGAACAGGGAAGCATATTCTATCTGACTGTATAATGTTTAGCTGCTTGGTCCTCAGAGAATACATCCCTTTCGCCTTCCACTATGGTCACATATTGCCTCTGACCTTCTCAACTAGCCTCCTTGTACGTCTCATGGCTTCCTTTCTAACAACTCACTCCATCAAATCTATTTTCACGAGGGGGGCTGTGCTTTCAAAATCTCACCGTTTGGTTAAAGAGGTGGTTGGTGTGCCTTCCATGAGCTTAAATCTTGTATTTAGAAATCAGAAAGATGCATTCTAGGTTAGAGATGTAACTAAACCAGCCCATGGCCAAGCGATTATAAAGATGATTAAAGCAGTCCAATGGGGGGGGGGACCCTTTTTGGTGGATGACCTTTCATTTTATATTCGAATTTATCTGCCTCTTCCTCCAGAAATGAGAAGCAATTTTCTGTTTCAAGGCTAGGATCAAACCCGGGGCTTTGTGCATGAGACACAACTGTTCGTCTACTGAGCAACCTGCTAGGCCTGAAAAGTAAATTTAATTTATTCAGCTCCATAGTCTATAAACTTTTATTGCTTATCAAAAGCAATCCAATTGTGCCTCTTCCACCTTTTTCACTCCCTCTCTGTTTCCTGCTTATAGTTTCATTTGCTATTTGTGAAACCTTAGGTTTCTCCAAACATACAGAATATTTTCACTATTGGCTGCATTTTACTTGGAAAGGTGAAAACTCCTTTAAAACTGTACACCTGTGGAGTGGGTCTCAAGATTCTCCATGAATATTTCCATGCCAGCTTGCTAGATTTTGTCAGACACAACCATTATTTGTTCTATACAAACCCATACCCTGTGGCTCCAAACTGAAAAGCTGGGAAGTTCTGATCATGCTTGTTTCTTTTATTCAAAAGGAAAGTTACCAAAGATTTGGTCTCACTGAGAAACTGTAGCAGATAAACAATGGAAACAAGCTCTACTTTCTCCCAGGAAAAGACACAGTGACTGACGTCCATGCCATCTGTGAATCCTCAGCAGAACGTTCAAAGATGATGATTCAAAGATAAATGTCATTAGCTCTCTCGATAAGTTGGAGAAACCGGTATTAAATGAAGACTGAGATGTTTTCCGGTGTCATGAGCAATGGCAGTATGGCTGTATCTTTAAACACAATGCAGGACTAGCTTCTCTCTCCCTCTCTCTCCTCTCTCTCTCTCTCTCTCTCTCTCTCTCTCTCTCTCTCTCTCTCTCTCTCTCTCTCTCTCTCTCTCTCTCTCTCTCTCTCACACACACACACACACACACACACACACACACACACACACTATTCTTGAGTCTGCAGTAGCAAGAATTGCTAAAACTTGCCCAAGATCACTCTGATTTAAAACACGATTGAAATTAGGCAGCAAATTTGGAGAATCCACGGCTATAACCTCTTCAGTGTCTCACAGCTACACTGCATTTAGTTTAGATGTGAAGAGTTTTCCCCCAAACCCCAGTATTTAAAAGCTCTGTTCCTTTCAGGCACTGGTGGCTCATGTTTGTAAACCTGGCTATTCAAGAAGCTGGGAGATGAGCATCGTGGTTCAAATGCAGCCCAGTCACGAAAGTCCATGAGACTCTTATCTCCAGGAACCACCTCAAAACCAGACGTGGAGCTATGCCTCAAAGTGGTACAATGGTAACCCTGAACAAAAAAGCTCAAGGACAGCACCTAGGCCCTGAGTTCAAGTCCAAACAACAAAAAAACCATTTTGGGGCCGGGAGTTTGGCCTAGTGGTTAAAGTGCTTGCCTAGCATGCACGAAGACCCGGGTTCGATTCCTTGGTACCACATACATAGAAAAAAGCTGAAAGTGGTGCTGGAAGAGCTCAAGTGGTAGAGCTCTAGCCTTGAGAAAGTCCAAGGACAGTGCTCAGGCCCTGAGCCCAACCCCAAGACTAGCAAAAAAAAAAACAAACAAAAAAAACCCCATTTTGTTTCTGGCTTGACAATACTAGCAGATCATGGTAGCTTTAAGAGTCCGGGTTGCAGTGGGGAGTTCAGTCGTGTCCTGGAGTGACAGTGTGGCACCCTGGCTTTCCTTTTTCTCTTTCTGGACACGGGGTACATGATTTTGTCTTTCTGTTGCATCATCTCTGGCATGTGACTGCACTTTGAGCCCCAAACAGCAGAGCCAACTAATGAAATCTGTAAAACCACGAGCAAAATAAACCTTTCTTCTTTTCTTGATTTAATTTAGGTATTTATTATAACAGAAAGCACATTAATACAAATAGATCTTAATGATGTTGACTTCCCAATGGTGTTTGAGTAAAACAAACAAAAAACACCCACCAAAACTATATAGTTCTGCCTGATTTGAAAAATAATTCTTTTAATTTCATAACTTCTTCCAGCATTCTATGCACTTACATTTATCCATGACAAGATGAGAACAACTGTGAATTTACAAACATTCCAATAACTTTATAATGTCACGTTGCAGGAGTCAAGGTCCATAACTTTATTTGTTCAAAGGAAGTTCCTCTGTCTGAGCTTTATTATATGTTCCCAAGCTCAATGAAATACACAAAGCAGTGATTTAGTATGCAGCATGGATTTGCCAACATGAGTTCAAATTAGACCTGCCAGCTAACCCCTATTTCTCACTTGTGAGTACAACAAATAAATTATAAATGTTGGCGCAATATTTATATGATTACTTTTATAGCCTACAATTTACAACCCTGGCTGTCCTTGAGAGAATCAGGCATTTGTTACAGTCTCCTCCAGGGAGGGTTCATCGAATGACGACTGAACATCTGGGCTCAGGGAAAATTCCAGCTCTTTCTACTAGATTCTGTTGCCCAAGAAGCATTATTATTCCCTCATTGATTGTATAAAAGAGGATTAATCACGCTGTGTCTTAGTGTATTTATATCTTTGGTGTTTGAATTGCCTTAGTGAGTTTAAAATGGCCACCACAACCTGCAATAGGACATACTTGTTTCATAATCTGCCTTCTGCACATATGCCAACCAGAGGTGTGGCATCGTATCTCTGTTCAATTAATGGAATTATTTTTTTAACTAGTATGTTTTCTACCCTGTGATCCACTGGTGCACAGTGCTGAAGAGAGAAACTATCTATCTTGAATCCCCACTTGAGCAGAATGCAGAAGCATTCTAAGGGACAAATCTAGCAATCTTTTTTTCTTTTTTTCTTCTGATCGATCTTGGAGCTTGAGCTCTGGGTCCGTGCCCTATCCGAGTTCTTCAGTTCAAGGCTACCACCCTACCCCTGAGCCACAGCCCCAATTCCCCTTGAATACTGGTTAATTGGAGATAAGAGTCTCAAGGTTTTTAGTGCCTGAGCTGACTTTGGACTGTGATCCTCAGATCTCCGTCTCCTGAGGAGCCAGGATTACAGGCGTGAGCCAGCTTTTGAGTGAACTCTCTGGGAGCTGCTGTAAGGACTACATTGAAAGGCAGGGATAGTGATTAATCCTGAAATGTGATTATTTTTTCCTTTCAGATTATTTAATAATCGTCATCAAGAGCTTTTCAAAGAATAACCAGTATTGCTGATGATTCCTGTCTCTGCCTCTGTCTCTCTTTTGCCTCTAATATTATAAAGGAAATATGAAGCTATATAGATGAGAAGATAAGTACATTGTACCATTTGGTCATTGTATGTACCATAATACATACCATTTCTTTTGCCTACAGTCCATCAACAACTCTGTTTCCCTGCTTTCGTCTTTGTCCTGAAGAAATTTCAGGTAATCTCTTTGTAAGCAACAAATGAAACCTTGTCACTAAAGTGCAAACCCCTTACCCTAGTCTGCATGGAGTTCACATCTGACCGACTTTGCCATTCTTCCCATGACATCTTGGACTTCTGGCCTTTTTTAAGTGCTAAGCTCTCTCCTGGCCTAAGTCACCACCTACGAGGTTAGTATCTTTGGGTTCTCCTAGGAAATTCTTTGCAGATCTTCGAATACCTTTCCAAGTCCTCTGCCAGCTTTCTGCCTGAAAGGCATCCCTCTTAAATTTTGTCACTCCACTGTTTTGTTCTTCCTCCCTTGTTTGTCTTCATGCCATGTATGGCTCTTTTCTTTCAGCATTTGCAATATTTATTCTCCTGTATCTGTTCTCGCCACTAGATCATAAGGTACAGGAAGACATAAATAATATTTTACCAGTGATTCTATCCCTGTGGGCCAGACCATGGAAGACGCCTGGATTCACTTTCTGTTACAATAGCATACCTGATGGAGCCAGTGATGAGAAAGGCTTCTTTGGGCTCATAGGTTTGGAGTTTTCAGTCCATGGTCAAGGATTAGCCTCATTCTTCTGGGCAGGTGGCAAGCTAGCACGCCATGGGGCAGGGGGCAGATAGTGTGTGGGGCAGAGCAGAACTACTGACCTTTCAACTCTGGAAAAAAAAAGATGGGGAGAGGAAGAAACCAGAGGCCCGCAGCAGCCTGCGATCTGCAGCATGATCATCAGCGACCCAGAAGCCTCCCGGTAGGCCACACTTCTTAAAGTCTCCAGTAACTGCTATGAGAGCAGGGCCTTCTCCAGAGGGAGCTTCTAGACACCGCAGACCCGAGCTGTCACAGTGGCCAGAGACAGCTGGGAGGAAAGCAGTCGTTGAGAATCTGGACAGACAGCCAGGGTTCTACTGCGTGCCAAGCCACGGGCCCCGTTTCTCCACAGTGGGAAAGTAAAGCCACTTTTCTTTATTCCAAACATAGAAACACGTTCTGTCCTACACTTACCTTGCTTTTATTTTCGTGAAAATGCCATCTATATCATTTATCTTAATTTACTATTTAATCATGCAAATGCTGTTTAATGAATAAGCCTATTATTATAAAATATGCATTTTATCACGCACGATTTAAAAAAGCCAGTGGATGAAATATTAACCACCACAGCTCATTTGCATATCCCCAAGGTTAAGCCGCTCACCTGTGTAACAACCCAGCGTCTCCTGTTTCCCTGGTGTAGGGAAAGTCAAGGATGATGCTGAGTGCAGGAACCTCACACGTGACATCGTGGTTCCTCAGGAGGTGGGGTTTGAAGATCACTGAAAACAGCTCTGACAGGAAAGTCTGTGAGACGCTTTTCTCCTATGAATCACCAAAAAGCCGGAAGTGGAGCTGTGCTCAAGTGAGACAATAATAACATTGGTGAACATAAACTCAAGAACAATGACAAAGTCCTGAGTTCAAGTCCCGGGACTGGCATGCATCTGTGCGCTCATGTGTGTGCGCGCGCACACACACACACACACATTATTGATATTCTTTTTCTTGAATTCAGTCAGTATAATCTTTGTTATTTTAAATTTAATGTGGTTGTGAGAATGTAAACAATTTGGGCTCTCATATCTGTTTGGCTATGATTTAATCAGGCCTTCCACTCATAGGAGGTAGGAATTAAATTTGTATTTGATTTAACATTTTCAGTTATTGTACAGATAGTTAGATCAGAATACTACACTATTGTGGAGATTCATCGTTAGGTGCACTTAAAACAGTTTCTGGTAACAGGCCAGTAAAAGGAACTGAAATTTTGTACTCAACTTGTGACCCTAAGCTCTGGGTATTAAAGCCATTGCTCTCTGCTTTCCTGCTTATGTCATTGTTCTTACACATAGAACAACTCAGTGTTCTTTCTAGAAGTTATTTTTATCCAAGGTTAAATTATAGGTCTGTGCATGTACCATATATTCGTCATAGCACCTTTCAACCAAAATAATACAGTCTCTAGCAAAGCTTCACAAAAAAATACTCCTTTTATTAAAGAAGAATTTGAATAATATCTCCAGTAATCTGGGAGACGATAGCTATAGATTTGTCACTATATGAACAGATTCTTATAGAAATGACAAAATTTGCAGAAATAATTATAATCTACTTATGAAAGCTACACCCAACCCGTGAGAAATGAATGGAAGGAGTGAGTCAAGCCTTCATCCCATAATTCTTTATATATTATCTTATATGTCCCTATGTCCCAGAGAAGGTGTTGGGAATCAAAGATAAGCAATCCCAGGAGGTTCTCAGGGCTTACTGGGTGAGCTACCCACACGCCTGGTTAGGGTATAGCTCTGTGCCTAGCATTAAGAGACAAGCCTGGGCCAGGATCATAGCCTAGTGCTAGAGTGTTTGCCTAGCATGCACAAAGCCCTGATTCAGTTCCTCAGAACCACATACACAAGAAGAACCAGAAGTGGTGCTGTGGCTCAAGTGGCAGAGTGCTATCCTTGAGCAAAAACTGTCCAAGGACAGTGTCCAGGCCCTGAATTCAAGTCCCAGGAATGGGGGAAAAATGAGAGAGAGGGGGGGGAGGACAGAGAGGAGAGAGAGAGAGAGAGAGAGAGAGAGAGAGAGAGAGAGAGAGAGAGAGAGAGAGAGAGAGAGAGAGAGAGAGAGAGGAGAGAGAGAGAGAGAAGCCTTCTAGGAGATGCTAGGGAACCAGGTTTGTTATTCTCCAATATGGCTTTCATTTATATCTGTACCTTTAATTTAGATTCTCATGAAGAATGTCATCTAATGTGTTCACATATATTATTCTTTATTCTCAACGCAGATAATATACAGCTTGCGATGTGGAACTGAGCTCTTTTATAGTCTTTATTCAGTCACAAGGGACTCAGAGTAGGCATGGATCAAACAAACAAAAATGATTATGTTTGAACTTGGTCAAAGGAAACATGAGTCAGTCCTTACATGAGAATATCAAGTCAAGGAATCCAAAATGTAGAACCAATGATTGCTTCCAAGTCTCCCTTCTAGTACATTACTCCATATTGCTTATTTCTTATGGAATTCTATTTACTTTTTTATTTAATTTGATGAATTTTCCTTAGCCTAATGGAAACGCCACAGGGGCAGAGCAATTGCTTGTTTTAAATTCATTCACATGTTTAATAGAAATGACTAAACAATACCTGACGTATAAACCCTAGGAAATAAATATTTATAGAAAGAAGGAATTATGATTCTTGAAAAAAATTAAATGTACATTTTTCATTGTATATAGAATATATATATGAGAGATAGAAATATGTCTGTGTGTGTATATACATGTGTGGGGCTATAAATGAAAGGTTATAGATAAGGTCATAATTCCAATAAAATGTTGAATATATATAGTTCCCCAGAACATTCAGGCAAAATATTTTAATGAATTAAAAACCAAAATGGCATGTTAAAATTCATTTGTATGTACAAGGGGATGGTGTTTTAATTATTTTCTCTCCCCGAAAGGCAGGCTGCTAATCCATTTATGGCCTGTTTGGTGCAATCAATGTTATTCGACTTGACGGATGGTAGTCATTTGGCCTGTACAGCATCAGGTTGTAATTCTAGCTAGAACTGTGGAGCTTGCTAATTGTCTTGGCCAGCCAGGCTAACGTTGGTAATGGATAATAGGTCTGATGCCCAGAGGAAAGGATTTCCTCTCTGGTATTTTCTGGAGAATTCACTGAGCTTTCCTTGTATGTTGTGCCGCCGTCTACAGAGAGATGCCCTGTTGGCATCTGGATTGATTCTCTTTCTTCACTATGTTGAATAGTGCTGCAGTGAACACAGTTGTGCTGGTGGCTTTAGTGTACCCTTGTTTGTGTTCATTTCGGTAAATGCCCAGGAGTAGGATTGCTGGATCATAGAGTAGTTGGATGTTGGAAAAGAACAGCTGAGCTGAAGAGCTCAGAGACCATGCCCAGACTGGATGAACTCAGGGGCTGGGCACTGTCCCTGAGTTTCTTTTGCTCAAGGCTGGAGCACTACCACTTGAGCCACAGGACCACTTCTGCCCTTTTCTGTGTATGTGGCACCGTGGTATCAAACCCAGGGCTTCATGCATGCTCAGCAAGCACTCGACCACTACACCACATTCCCAGCCCTGGTTTGTTTGTCTTTAAAGATCCATTTCAGGTATTCTTTCTCATCCAGCATCCTCCCTCAGCTGAAGACAGAAGCTGTGAAGTCAACTACATATACAATTGGGAATATCATCCGTAGACATTCATCCTGGATTCCAGCACTTCTTTGAGGGAGGGGCCAGTTGTAAGTTGACCTCTTGAACAAAAGAAAGGTGCCAATGCATGCTATTCTTGCTCCTGAAGTTACACTCGCTATCTTATTTGTTGCCTCCCCTCCTTTCTCTTTCTTTCTCCCTTTCAAGCCAGAGATTTTCTTTGCTTTGGATTGCTAAAGGGGCTTTTAAGGAAACAGAAAAAAATGCATTTATGTCCTATGGAGACTGCATGCTAATTGCTAATCTGACAGGGTGTAATAGTAATACAAAGACATCATTGAAGAGAGAAAAATCCTAGCAGAGTATGCAATTATTCGATGAAAATGTTTCTTTCCTTGAGGGAGACGTCTGTCTGTTTACCCTCTGTGGTGAACTCTGTGAGTGAACCAGCCACCCAGCTCGGTATAGGCAAGTGCACGGACCAGGATGATCAGGGGATGACGAGTTATTTTATTATTGTCAAAAAATACAAATAAAGAATACTAAAATAGAATACTACTTGTGTGAGCCCCGAAGATGTCTTTCCAAAGGTATTTTTTTTAACAGCTAAAGTTGTGTGAGAAATCAAATGTGATGTAAAGTAACATAAAACTTTCCAGTTTAGCAAATTGTAGTGTACAATGTGTTTGTTAGTCTTTCTGATACCTGAACACTGAACAGTCATATCTGCTTTGAAGCAAAGGAATCAGGACATTGAACTCCAGACTCAGGCTTTGCACCAGTGGCCCAGGCCTGTAATTCTGCCTACTGAGGAGGCTGAGATCTGAGGATTGGAGTTCTAAATAGTCTGGGTGAAAAATCACATGAGTCTCTTCTCTCCAGTGAACCAACAGTAAGCCGGAAGTGAAGGTGTGTCTCAGGTGGTGGGTAGAGTGCCAGGCTTCAATACTAAAGCAACAGCTGGATGCCCTGAGAGAGGAGTCAAGCCCCAGTACTGAGAAAGGAAAGGAGGAAGGGGTTAGTCTTATTTCAGGGTTCGCTTCCGTTCCACTTATTGTTCATTGCCGACTTGCAATTTGTTCTTCCTGTTCTTGCTCCCTCGTTCAGAATCCTAGAAAGGGAAAGTGGTTAGACGATTTGTACTGTGGTATCAGAACAGGAGTAATCAGTACATGTACCATCTGGTGATCTCTGGAACACAGCTAGTCTATTGATGACGCTGACTGGAGTCTGAACGTTATTATTCGTCCACAAGTAACCATGGAATGTGGACACACACCTTGGGCTAAGCAAGAGGCACGAGGGGAGAGAGACACGGGAAGGAGCGAGTTTTCCTCGATAGTCGCAGTGACTTCATTGCAAGCAGTCAGAGAAGTCCTACTTAACTGTGATACACTGCCTTCAAAGACGATGGAGCGGGTTTTGTTCAGCACTCTCCTTACATTAGGTACTGAGAGATTGCAGGGATGCCCAGATAAGCTCAAGGAAAAAAAAAATCTTCAGGACGAAATCCTTTGTAATCCTTGAAAATTCCCTGGCTGCATCTCAGAATGAGGACACTTGAGCGTTATGTCAGCCTTCTTCAGTCTCTGCGATTTGTAGTCTCAGCGGACTGTCTGAGAATCTCTCCCAGACAACACACGCAAGTAAGGCGGCATCATTGCCTCCATCCTAACACAAGCACACCTCTGGCAGCTGAGGAGACAAGAGGTCCTTCCTCACCTGGGAAAGGTGGTCAGCAAGTCAGAACTCAGACCCTGGAGTCCATCATTAGAAAGCATTACAGGACAGCACAATAAAAGCAAATTGAACTTGCTTGGAATCCTTCTTTGAATTAGAAGGAATTTCAGCAGTACAACTGTGAATATTTTTTTTCCCTTGCTTTGAACACTCCTCTCCATAAAACTCATAAACAGATCTTAATCTCCAGTGTGGTGAAGCTTGGAGGTGAGGACATTTTTTAGTGACTGGCAACTATGCCAGGATAAAGTAGGTAGAGGGCATGTTTGTGCTTTCCTCCCTGTGAGGCCTAAGTAGAAGTTTCTCTCTGTGAAGGATTGTCCTTTACTAGACACCAAATCTTCTGTCAACTTGATCTTAGCCTTCAGTTAACAACATTTCTACAGGATTCCTGTCCTGTAGACAACCTGTCCCATCCAGCTCATTTTTCTTAACAAAAGCTTAAAAAGATTATTATCGGGTTTTATGAACATAATGTTGTCTGTTTCTGGTAGAATGCTAATGGACTCAGAGTTAAAAGGCAGGAGCAAATTAGGAAACTTACCTTCTATTACCATTCTCTCGTGAATTATTTCTCTCTGTTGGAGATAGCATCCATTCTTACAACATTCAGCATCTTAAAACATGAAAAAACTTGCATTGCAAGTGCCAAGTATTGCTAGCGTCCCAGTATTAGTCACAGATTAAATGTTGATTGTTATGACTATTACTTATCGACCCAAGCAACTAGGAAATGGTCATTTCAGTAAGTGCTTTGGTGATTTATGACATTTGGTTTTAATTCTACAGTGATAATGACAACAGAAGATTTAGTTGTTAGGTAATTACACCTATGTGTATGCTAACCCGACTATACCTTAGCCACTCACATTTATTGAAGAGAGATTCTTTTCTTTTCTTTTTGACAGTCCTGGGGCTTGAACTCAGGGACTGAGCACTGTCCTTGGGCTGTTTTCCTCAAGGCCAGTGGTCTGCCACTTGAGCCATGGCACACTTCCAGCTTTTTTCTATGTCTGTGGTACCAAGGAATCAAACCCAGGTCTTCATGCATGTTAGTTAGGCAAGCACTCTACCAGTAGGCCACATTCCTGGTGCCAGAAGAAAGATTCTTCATGAAAGCTTAGGGAGGTTGACAGCCAGTGAAGAGGTATGCTATACTTTAAAAGGGAACTATGTTTTACCTGATCGCTGTCATCCTATTTGCTTGTGCAGATATTAATTTTGCAAGTTTCCAAAATTCTCCTCTTGGTCTCTTTTATTATTTGTGTGGAAAAAATGCAGATTTCTCAATATCCTTTAACAAGTTAATGGCTGGTTTCCCTTTGAAATATATTCATTCTCCCACTTTTCATTCATGTTCTCTCCTATTTCTCTGTGTCTCTTTTCTTATCAAATATCTGTCTGTCTGTTTACCTGTCTGGACTACTGCTTTTCTGAAGCAATGTATCTCTCTTTCTTTAAGCTCTCAATGAAACTTGCTTTATGTTTGTAGCTATCCTCACATAAAGTGACAGAATTGGAGAAACTTCTCACTTTTGTGCCAATGTGTAAATAAGCAAGTCTGAAATTACTCTTGTTTTCTGTGAAATATACTTGGCTTGAAATAAAGATTTAACCAGTCATGAGTTCAGGCCTAAGTATGTTCTCTTCTGATTCGAATTCACCTTACACTGTGAACCTTACCTAAAAGCAAGCTAGCTACATCAGGACCTGATCATGAGAATCAAATCTTAATGTCACTTGGAAGAAATGATCCCATGAAATCAGTCACAGAAGAATGAAAATAGCCATGCTAAGAGACAATTCAATATCTATTAACTTAAAATTACCTGATCTCTTCATTAATTCCTTGTGTTCAGTCCTTTACCACTATACTACCTAATATCTGAAGTAAAATTCCTAAAAGCAAAAGAGAGATGTCTACTCTATTAAAAAGGGTTTTAAGCCATATACCAGTTCCTCAAAAATATAATCCTCGCTACTCAAGAGGGTGAGATATGCTGATCATAGTTCAAAACCTGGGTAGGCAGAAAAGTCCATGAGACTCTTCTATCCAATGGTTTAGCAAAAAGCAGGAAGTGGGGATATGCCTCAGGTGGTACAGCACCAGCTTTGAGCACAAAATCACTAGGATAGCACCCAGGCCCTCGCCCTGAGTTCAAACCCTAATACTGCCACTGAAAAAAAAAAAGAGAAAGAGTGTAGCAAAACTGATCATCACACTAGATATTGTTAGGAAGAAAATACAGCACAATTGAATAGAATACATACTTTGTAATCAAGTAGATATAACTTCAAATCTTGGTGAATCATTTAGTAGGTCCAATCCAATTCAAAATACTACTGCAATGCTTCTTTGTCCATAAATCTTTGCGATGGAACCCCACTGTCTTTCCAGCTAAGCGTTTTTGGTTTTCTCATTCAATGTGTGGCTTTTACTGGAGATGGCAGATAAGTGGATGGGCAGATGATAGGTGGATGTTAGATAGGTAAATACATATGCATGTATGTGTTATATCTATCTATCATCTATCCATCCAGCCATCCATCACATATCTATCCTTCCATCTGTCTGTATATATGCATATTCTATATCTCTATATATGTATGTATGTACGTATGTATTTTGTATTGATAGATCTTTTCTGTTTATATGTATGTATTCATATAAGTATGTATCTGTCTATAAGTATGTATCTATCATGTATAGCTATCACATATCTAGCCATCATCTATCATGACATGGGAATCAAGAGCAGTTTCAACAGTTATGGTATTTATGGCAAATGAACAATTTTATAAAAATGAAAATGAAAAAATGAAGCAGGGAGAACAAGGAAAATATTTTGACTCAAGTGATATATCAATCCGTCTACAAGTTACTTGATCTAGATCAAAGAATCTAGACTTCAGTTGCGTTCAATTGAATTTCCGTCCAGTATGCAGTATTTGTAAGTTTTCTTTCCTCCTTAGGTAAAAAGAAAAAACACTATGGTGAGTGCTATTTTCAGACAAAAAAAGTAAGTTCACATTATTAAGAAGTGGGCTAGCATTTTGAAGTGTCTACTTATGCTAGATGTCTTGCATAATGATACACAAATTATAACTCATGCAGTCTTTATTTATACAGTTAAACTTTTACTTCAGCTCCAGAAATTCTCAAGTTTTAATAGCTACTCCATAAATGTCATTTGTCAGCACACATAAAATCACACAAAACTCTAGAACACTCGGTCCTCTGTCCCTGTCCTCATTTAGATTATATAACTTACTTTATTCTGCCCCAAGAAACACATTTGGCTCTCAGCTTGCTTTCCAAAAGGTCTATGCAGCAGACACAACTCTCAAGTCCTGTAAACCCATGACAGCTTCTTCTACTTTTCTATTCCCCACCCCCAGAGAGAGAGAGAAGAAAACTAATAAAAAAAACCATTTTGCTATTTTCAGGTGAAGAAACATACATTTTTAAAGAAATGATTTGGATTTTCCAAATTACTTAGCCGGATGCTTCTAGTCTGGAATTTTTCTGCAGTGGTTAAAGCTGGGTAGTTTGTGGGGAAAATCATTATCTTGCTTCACAATAACAGTGAAACCTAAGGAGATGATGTGAAATGGTTATGTATGTCAGGTACATAGGAAGAGTGAATGCATGCATTAAATATATCCATGTGCCCGACCATTATTGGTTTGGTGTATCCTTGTTTCCTCTCCTCTCTGTGTGTGTGTGTGTGTGTGTGTGTGTGCGATAGGGTCTTGTTGTGAAAGCCAGGCTAGCCTCAAACCAGCAACCTTGCTCTCAGCATCCTGGATTGCTGGCCTCCTCACAGGCGTGTGTCACCACACTTGGACAATCTCTCTGTATTTTTGCTCCAAGAAGCTGTAGACTGTCCTCTCTCCCTGTCCTCAGTGCTTGGGTTTTTATTGGAAGCCAGGCTCACAAGTCCAGAGCCCTCCGACACCATCTGACTCCCACAGATGGCCCTTGCACACACGTGTGTGCCAGCCTCACTGGGGGCCATCACTGCCAGGTTTTGCTTATTTCCACCCCCTGCTCCCTCTCTTCCTTCTCTCTGACTCTCCCTTCCATTCCCAATGTCTGCTGTACTTTTATGCTGTTCCACGCAATTTAGCACTTACTTATGCAATGTCGCACGTTGTTACCGGATGGTTTACAAGTTCTGAATTCCCCAGCTGCAGCTCGAGGGCTCAGACTCAGGGCTCCTGAAGAATCCTTTCTGCTCCCCATGCAGGGCCAAGCATGTCACATCACTGCAGAGCCTCTCTCCACACCCGGGCCAGCGGACTCTCATTCTCTAGGGCTTGAAAATGCCCACCAGATACCTGTCTTGTCTCTTCCCCTCAATTTATATGGCCACCTTTTTATTTTTATATTCTCTCCTCGGTGGAAAAATTGACTGGTAAGTTCTAGGGGTCATGTCTCATATTTGCTGGCATATGGAGAGCCTTCAGAACATAGAATCAATTTCTCCTTTTTAGTAAAAAATAAAGTAAGAAAAGGAAAGGGTAAAGACTGTCTTATTTGTTCTACTATTAGATGTTCCAATTAGAGATGGCAATACATTTAAGAATATGGTGTACGAAACATAGATACAGAATATAATATACAAGAAATAGATATATAGATACAGGCAGTACACATTTAAAGAATTTTAATCACCTTATAATTACCATGTCAAGCCCTGGGAAACTTTCTCTGTAAATATTTTTGGCTTTGCAGGCCACATGATTTCTGTCAGAACTGTTCAACGAGGTCAGCATGGCATGAGATGGTCACAAGTAATCATTGAACAAATGAGCAAGGCTGTGTCCTAATAAAACTTTATTTACAAAACAGACAGTGGGCTCCTCTGTTTGCCCATCCTTGGAAAGTATGTTTCCCCTATGTCTGATTCGATAATTCTATCACAGATAATAATTTCACATTGGCATAATGTGTTTATGCAGGGATGCCCAAACTTCTATGGAACATGGGTACTTAAAAGATAACCTTTAAGACATACTTATGTGTCTTTGAGCCTGCCTGCGAGTCTGAATACGCACAGTCTATAATTCCTCTATAAATTAGCTGTTTACCCATGGCAAGTTTATGGCTTTTTTAGTGGCTATACTATCTCAAATTTATTATCACCTTTTACCTTAGCATAGTATTTTTCAAATAGCAGACACTCTATTTATGTATGCTAAGAATAAAAACCCAGTATATGCCTCATCTCTAACTGGATCGTCTTACAAATGAATCTCCCAACAAACCCAGCTGGACACATTAGGATGTAGCACAAAGGCTCCCGGCTTTCCACTGCAGCGAGCTGACTGTTCTCGACCACCATCTTGCCACTGGTGTGTTCAGGGTGGAGTCTGGAGCAGGAGAGGTAAAGCAGTGTTTGTCCTTAAGCAGTTATTGATGGGGCCTTGGGCAAGTCTTTAGGGCAGAGAGCCCAGAGAATCCTGGCATTCGTCCTGTCTGCCCTGAAGACTTCTGTGAGGTTTACCACACACAGTGCAGGGGAGGTTTAGCAGAATACCAAGCTCAATGCATCTTAAAAACTAGAATGAATTCGACTGACGGATAGACAACACATTTTTGAATGAATGTATGGAAATAAACGAGCCGTCCTCCATTCTTTGAGCCAGAAGCGTGTTGGTGTATTTGTGTAATTAGTTACCAATATGGGCTTGCATGGATGTGTAGGTGGTAGATGCTCTTTCAGGTCTTTAAAGGTGTTTTTTGAAGGACCCTTGCCTGCTTGGTGAGGAGTGGAAGTTTTTATCTTCCTATCTGACTTGTTTGAAATTCACGTGGGAAGCTGGAGAGTTCTATTTCCTATCGTAAAAATCAATGACAACTTAATCAATGCTGCTCAAAACAAGGCCCAGCTCTTATGTAGTAGAAAAGGTAAATAAGCTGGTGAAATGAAAATGACAGAATCTTCAGATCAAGGGCAGAAAAAAAAATCAGAGACTATTCTGTCAGTTAGCAGCTCCCGTCTAAGGAGTTCCATCTGCTGACCTCCGACCTCAAGGATGAGGAGGGATAAGAAAGCAGCCATTGCCCGTTCAGTTTGGGTCATTAGGTTTACATGCAGTAAATAATAATAGAAGATTAAATACACAGCCTATCTTGAGTTGTACTTTCATAGTTTGTGGTCTATGTGACTGTGCTTAGAACTTCATCTTCCTATGGCTAGCTCCTCTGGCTGCTATTACTAAGGTAAGGATTTGGGGCTTTGTATTTCCTAGAACGTTTGGGAAAGTGTAGGAAAGATTGGCAGAGGCCTAAGACACATAGCGAGAGCAATGCCTTCTGAAAGTTTATTCCCACATCTGGATCCTCATCTCAGTTTGGGGCCTACTTCTCCAGATACTGGTAGAAATATTAATAATGAATCCTGGCTTCTGTTGATGGCTCAGAGACATTTGCAAAGCTCCTTGATGCCTTTTATCCTGGGCAAGTTTCTTTCTTTCATTTTCTTTCTCTTTCTTTCTTTCTTTTTCTTTCTTTCGAATGATGCAGATGGAGTCTTACCCAGGAATTCAGAAGCCAATGTGAAAGTGACATCTTGTGTTTGTTTTGATGCATTGCATGGCTGCTTCTCTGTCAGGAATCCTCTGTTTGGGAAATGCTTTTGAATTTTGTTCCTTCCCTAGCCAGAGAAGAAAGACTGCCCTGAAATCATGATAACCTAAGAGCTAGGACCCAGGCTATAGAAAATAGTGCCCATTCTGCGTGTTATGGGTCAGTTATATAATAGAAACAGGCCAATCAAGATTAGGATTCTCATAGCTGTTCTTGGGATGGATTGTGAGCCCAACAGAGGAGAGTTTGTTTTTTTTTTTGGGGGGGGGTAGTTTTAGTAGTAATTATGAACATTTTTTAAACTGATATTTGAAATGGCTAGAAACCAGGATCCTTTCTAAGAGCATTGTCAGGAGATGTGACTTTGTCCTGCTGGGATGTCTGTTGGCTCCGGGTGTGGGTGTGTTCTCCTGTCTGCTGTGGTAAATTTATCTCGCTGTTCAACTTGAGCTTTGGTAGCAATTAAATCAAAACCTGACATTTCATTTTGCTTAAGCCACAAATAGAACCCACCTATGCAGAAATAATAATAATTGTAATAATAATAATAATAATAATAATAATAATAATAATAATAATAATGCCGTGCCCCAGACAAAGATAGGATGGATAAAATTAGCCATGCAGAAAACAAGGCTGCCTTATTCTTCCTGGCTACAAGGACAGCATAAGAAATAGTAGAAAATGAAATAATTTCTCCAGCAGGTTTGGCAGGGTATAGGTGGCATGGTGAAATCTAGAATAACAGAGAACAGAAAAGAATATGCAACTGAAAGTGAAAAAGAAAAGGAAATGAAAGAAACAGCAAGGGTGTAGGACCACTGTGAATCAAGAGTGAAAGAAAAGTCCAAAGCTGAAAGTAAAAAAAAAAAAGAAAAAGAAAAGAAAGGGAGGTCTAAAATCTCGAATAATAAAACAGAGAGACTGCTGGGGAGAAAGACTCTGGAGAAGAAAGAAATGGTGCTCTGATCAAAGATAGATGATACAGAATCTTAAACGAATAGGAAAAAAAAATGGCCGTCAAAGGGACCGATGACCACAGAAGCTTGGAACCTCTCGTCAGGGAGTGATTATAGATTCCCCCACACAGATGGACAGAGACTGGAGTTTTCTCCCTAACAAAGTGAAATGAAATCTCAGGCACTTGGTGTGGTAAAATCAAAGTGGCTTACGAAATCAGACAGCTCATCCGAAAGCTTAGCTTCCACTTGCATTTATATCTTCCCATGTTCCCTAAATACTCATCTTGTCATCTTAAAAAAAAAAAGGTAATTGTCTCTTCTTCATGGTTATTCTAAAGGAGGAGTGACTCGAGGGTTTTCTTTATGTCCCCTTGGCAGAAGTGGAAGGATACTGGAAGCAGTTAACAACTGAGTAGAGCAGGGGCGGCCTTCAGTTCCTTCTTGCCTTTTGGGGACAAGAACCAGTAAGAGTGAAAGTTCTCCAGACTGGCTTCTGTGTGGCTTAAGTGAAAAAGAGCCACGGGCATTTTCTCCCTTTCTTGGTAGGACCTGAAATCAGTGGCAGCCTCGCAGGAGATTTAGGGCAGGCCACATGGCAGAAGTGGCAGTTGTGAGACTTGTCTGTCATTTTTCCACTGTGGCCTGGAGCAGTGGTGGTGGGAAGAATGTTTCAGCATTGGCTTTGTTTCAAAGCCCACCTCAAAAGACCAGCGATGACTCACAGAGGAGCAAACACGGTCTGCGGGAATGCTAAGGCCTCGGAGCTCCTCAGTCACACCTGCCTCTTCAAAGCTCTCTCCTTAAGTCTAGATTCTCTTGGAAGTCGGGGAGGCGCCCGGTAACTTCAGGTTTACAGGAGAATCGCCATCTCTTACCCTGATTAGATATTTTCCCCCGATGAAAACCATCCCGGATTTCTTGGAAACCTTTCGGCATGGTTTTCCTCAACTTCCTTCCACCTTTCCTAAGGAGTAAGGTGGTTTTACCGACTGACACCTCCCTTTCCTTCCATGTGTGTCTTTGTCCAACCACGTGCCTTGACTTTCTACATCATTTACTGTGTTAGGATGCATAGGCGCTCATTGTGGTTGGGTGATAAGTTTTGTGAAAACGGGGTGCAGGGATGGATTCAGGGATGCTGGGTCCCACGCCTCTCTTGTTAGCAACTTCTCCTTTCTATAGCAGCAAACTACAAGTGGGTTCCTGGCAAATTCCTTCCACCTGTGCCTTGACAGATGTCAGTGGAAAATGAATCCACAAGATTTTCCCAATACAAGTTGGCTGTGGCTCCTTGTGGGAACTTCTTCTTAGATATCCTATCACCCCAGGAAGGAACAGGTCAGGCGCTGCAGTGAAGCAGTGAAGCCAGGAAGCCTGCGCGCCAAAGTCCAGGGCACTGCACTGCGGACAGGCAGCAGAGGGGAGAAGAGCCTGAGAAACTTCACCCAGCGGACATTGCTAAGCCTAAAAGGGAGTAAGGAATTACAATAGTGTTTGTTTTACTTCAAGGTTGTGAGTGTCGCTGGGATCAAGTCAAAGAGCGGAGTGAATGCCAGTCATTGAAAAATCCCCAGGACCTGGGGAGGGAAAAAAAATATATATACATACATATATATATCTTCTACTCTTCTCTTAAGTCTCTTCATTTTTTTTCTACCACTTTCCTGGTTTTTGCTCACGACGTCTTGCACTCTTAACTATTTCCTTCTCCATTTCCAGTGCTAGTAATGCAGTCAAGGGTTTTCACCTGGCATGCTCTGCATTATGCTACAAATACATCATTAAATATTTGTCTTGCCCTAGAGAACAGAGGCAGATTCACCTTCTACATCTTTACGCCTGCTACGCTGCTCAGGGGCTGGCCATCATATATCTATATATACATCCATCCATACATAGATATACACACATATATATATGTGTATATATACACACACAACAAACACATTTATATACATATACATATGCATCTATCCATATATTTATCCATATATCCATATCCATATATATCCATAACCGTATATATCCCCATACACACACATATAATATATATATATATATACACACACGTTTTGTTTAGTTGCTGAAGTTTTAGTAAGAAAGTTGAGTAAGTTCTCCTTGTCTTTCAAGAGGCCCATTTTTTTGTAAGAAGTTAAAGGCAGGCATATGAATTACTATGTTGTAAGGTGGAGTAAGGTTAGAGTCATCAGAGATTTCATCTAATTAAGGGGATTTCAAAAGGCTTCACAGAAGAGATGGCGCTCGAGATAGGACTTAAGGAATTAATAGGTTTTCAACAGATGGAGTGTGTTTGGAGCAGAGTAGCTATTTCAGATAAATGAAACAGCATGAACAA
Organism: Megascapheus bottae; assembly: GCF_031878675.1. Classification (NCBI taxonomy): domain Eukaryota; kingdom Metazoa; phylum Chordata; class Mammalia; order Rodentia; family Geomyidae; genus Megascapheus; species Megascapheus bottae. Next base: position 3,633,506 of record NC_143537.1, on the reverse strand, counting down.
AGGTAGAGGCAAAAAAAAAAATTTTCTCAGAGAATATCAAGTGAACAAAGCCAAGGCCATTCTGAATAGAGTTCATTGTAAGAGTGGCAATTAGATTTTATCTTCTCTGCCATATATGACAACTGGTAGGGCCATGGCATGGAAGGAAAAAAAAATCCTGGGGGTGCAGCAAGAAAGAAGGTGATGCCGAATTTCTAAACAGCTGCCCTAGGATGCAGGAGAATACCTTCCTGTGTGAGTTAAGGCTCTTAAAGCTTATCGGGGTTCTATAGACATGAGAACAACTGCATTCCCCCCACCATTTATTTTGCCAGATACTGAGTGTCATCTCAGCCTGGACAACAGTACCCAGAAAAGGTAGTGGTGGGGCGTGTGAAGATGACAGTCCCATGGGCGTGGGGTGGGGGGGTCTCAGACAGTTTCACCACACTTTGATGATCACCCTGCAGGGAAACCGATCTGCATAGGATAGCCTGGGAAGAGACTCTGGACCCAGCCCTCTGGAACTGCTGTGGGTGGGAGGCGTCTCTGTAGGGGGGACAGAAGAATACAATACTTGTAGAAGTGTGGGGGATGTTAAACATGCCTGGGGGGTCTTGAACCATTTCCTCTAGGGGGTCTTGGGCATCATCATCATTAGGTCCAAAGTCTGTTTCATTAAGTGAGCAGTTTCTCACCATGTACACGGTAGGCCAGCATCATCGCTGTTCCTTGGAAAATTGCGTGGCGTGATGCCACTCACCAGGTCTTAGCGTGGCCGACAGACACTGTAGTCTGGGAAGGGTTACTCTGAAACACGAGGCATCCCCAAGAAACCATGGAGTGTACCTCCATAAGTGCCCTCTTCAGTGACCAGATCAAGAGATCAACTAATAGCTTATTAAAAACCAAGATGGCACCAAAACTCAATGGTCAGATGTTCAGACATCATAAAGAGACACAGTAGGCGCTTGGTAAAGAAGATCCTTTGTGTGGGATGCTACCAAGTCTTCTTGATCTTTAAGGAAAAGTACTCAGGACTGGCCCTCTAGGATAAAGTGCATCTGTAGTTTCTGCTCTTTCTTATAATTTTTCCAAGCCTCTGTCTCATTGACATAGAAGGAACCACCACAATGCCCGCACCCCTACACCCCTTAATCCAGTGGTGATCAGAGATCCCACATATTACAGGCCTCTTGCAATTTATAATCACGGATAGAGCAGGCAGGGGAAAACTGCCATCTTCTCATGTTTGCATCTACTGTGCTGTCGGCAGGCAGTAGAGAGAAGGAAATATTTCACTTTGTGGTAATGCAGTTTAGTCTTGCCAAAGGTACTGTTTATGAGCCGAAAGCTTTAGTTTCCCAGAACTCTGTAGAGCTTGAAATGATTAAGAACAACACGTCAAACTTAAAGCTTTCCAGTGCCACCCAAACCCTGTTACTCAAAGTCTCTTGAGCAGTATCTGGTGGGAACTTGTTAGAAATGCAGGATCTTGTAGCCTGCTCGGGACCCTGTCAGAGCACATTCTTCAGTTTACCATGTCATGCGATGCAGGAGATTCAAACAAGGGGTATTTGACGTTTAGGGGCCTCATTTAAGGGCAAAATATTAACTCAGAAAATTTCTGGCCAGGGCCTCCCTTAATTCTTAGAGGTGAATGAAGTTGTAGGGTCAACCCAGATGTTCATGATCACCTAAAAACGCTTCATTGGAAGGAATGACGGATGATAACCTGAATTTGAAGGGTAAAAAATAGAAGGAAAGATTTAGGAAACCCAACTCAATATAAATGAAAGATTTGTAAAAATGGTCTATTGTAAAGAAGAATAAGTCATGATAATGAAATGGTCCCCAATACAATAGCTCTGGTATTCAGGGTTATCCTATATATTTTTTCCCAACAGATTCTATTAGGGCAGAAGCATAAACAAATATCTTTTGTTACTGAAGAAAGCCTTAGAGGAAGATAAAATATAATTAATTATACCCGGAAGCTGCAACAATGAACCGAGAGCCAAGCACCATTAAAAACCAAAGCATTTTTGCTCTCTCTTAACAGTAAGGATGTCTATTGTGCTAGAAAAAAAAATCGACCTTAAATTTTACAGTTTATGGGTGTACTAATTTCTCAGATAGATAGTCGAGAACCCTTTATGGTAACTGAAGAAGATTTCCTCTCCCTTAAGCTCTGGAATTCACATTTTCTAATGTCAGATACATGGTAAAACATTGTCACAGGGGGCCTAAGTTATTCAGAAGTAGATTTAGCCTACAATAATATCAACAATTTCATTTCATACTCATTGATTTTTTTTTTTCTTCTTCACCCTAATGACAACTGGAATTAGTAGAGTACAAAACGTCCTGCATCGGTTGAAAATCATCTCACAACTCAATTTAATTTAATTTGAAAATAGCTGTTTTACTGTCTCTCAAACTAAACTTAAGAAATCAAACAGAGCATTAACATGTTAATTAATAAGAGGTTCCGAGGGAAGGTAGGAAATGATTCGCCGTATGAGGATTCCTTCAGATTTTCTCGAAGAAACTCGTCGAGGGGCTCTTCAGACCTGCTTTTCTGACACGATGACAAGCACATGGCCCCAGTTCTTCAGGAGTCTTGAGAGTCATGGAAAGGTCTGACTTTGGCGTCTCTCTGTGGAATGGAGGATGGTGGTTGTCGTCACATGGGCTAGCTTCCTCCGTGGACAGCTGCCGGCAGATCTGTCCACCAAATGCTGTAGGGAGAGGCCAGCTCCATGTCCTCCCAGGAGTCAGGGCCATTTTCCTTGGGTTCACCAAGAAAGAGGTGTTCTGTGTTCCCCTTAAGGCCTGATGGGCTGTTCTGAGACCGAATGGGCCATTCTGTAACTACCTAACAATCACCTCTCTTTACATTTGAATTGTCTAGAAAACAAAACCAGAAACAGCATTCCAAATCTCCTGCAGGTGTTTGCTGTGGATTACGACACTCAGTGTCATCCAGGGTCTAGAAATCATGGAATGTCCCAGAAAGAAATAACTTACAAGGTTTCCGGGAGATAATTACAGTACCATTTTATTCATATTTGAATATATATTATATCATGCACGATATATCTAATATATGGGAAGTATATAATATGCATTATAGATACCATAGTAGAACATATCATCGTAGGTAAACACGTTTAGCATATTTATTGCTATGTCATATTCTAATATCGATGCCATGTAGGCAGTGCTTCCGCCCTTTCTGCTCTGTGTCGGTTATTTTTCTAATTTTAGAGAGGCTCACACACGATTTCGGAGTTCATGTGCCTCCATCCGTGCCCTCTGCATCATGTGGCAGGTTCAGCTTCGTTAGCAGAGATGAGAGTCACACTGACATTTCTCCTAGGCTGATTCTGAAACACTGAACTCCTCATCTACCTATCCTAGGTGGCTGAGATTACTGGTGTGAGCCACTGTGCTTGGCATAGTTTCCTATTTTAAAACATGATATTTTCTGCATCTTCTTTTTTTGCAGCAGAGTCTAACGTCAAAGATTCCTTTAAATGAACAAGGAAAATGACATAGCAGTGACTAAATATCAATAACAGGCCAGGTGCTTATGGCTCATGCCTGTAATCCGAGTTACTCAGCAGATCTAGCTACTATTGCAGTCCTCCCATATCAGCCTGCCTGCTGCCTCTTGGTAAAATGATTCCTTTGTTTCTTCTGTCTGACTGGAAAGAACACAGCCCCAGTAAACAGAAGGAGACCAGAAAAACCTATCGTTGACACCTTTGCCTTTGTTCTATGCCTATGCATATAAATAACCCTAAGAGAAGGTTACAAGCTTCCTTACATTGTTAAACACATGAGAGATAACCAATATTAGAGAGGTGATAAAATTTATAATGATTTCCGAAGTAAATTGCTTTCGAATGCAATGATTTGAAAGTTTAGATTTTTTTTACATTGATTTTTCTGGAAGCTGTCTATGATGCCCAATCAAAACCAGTGGATAATGCAGAAGTCAAAACTGACTTTGAGAATTCTGAGAATTAGAAATTGTGATGGCAATAGGGAACATGCACAATTTTCTAAAGAAATACTCTTACTTCATCCTAAGTGGTGCTATTTCTAGGTGTCCACACAGGGAGAAATGACTTGCAGCTCTCCAAACACATTCTTTTCAAGAAGGACGTGTGAAGAGTAAATGTGATTATTCAGATAAAACTCAGCGTGACTCTTGGTACTAACTTGAGGTCTTGCTCACCTGCCCGGACTGTGTGAGCACCTGGCTGCCTTCTCCTGTCCAGGGCGCCATTCTTGGAGATAGCTGAGAAGCCCACAATCCAGCCTGGAATGGCAGTGTTTACCCTCCTTGCGGAGGGGACCACCCTGGAGTCCTACTGGCCTTATTTTACCCAGTGATCTGGATAACTATTCCAACCATGATGCTAGAATATGGAGAGTTGATGACTGAACCAGCAAGCTTCAGCAGGAAAGCACTGGCTCCCATGTAATGTGCTAAATCAAGCCACAGTCACCTCCACTAGAAGTGTCCGAATCCCCCCATGTCTCAATAACACCTGGAATCCCCCTCGGTAATTAATTATGAGACAGATAATTAGGAAATAGCTGTTAGGTACCATGAACAAATGTATTCTTGTTAACCAGGGATGTCTTAATATTTAGAAGAAAAAAATGACTACCCACTCTTATTAAGTATGAACATTTTCCTCATAAATGAATATGGCTAACATCCAAAATTATCATTCCAAAGGAATCATAAAACAAATTGTGGCTAAATATCTAGTTCCTTTACCTGCCAGACATGGAGGAACTTAGAGAAGACACTGTGCCACCATCTATCAGTTCTATAATAAGGCTTGGAGAAATGTGCTTTTCAAAGCTTGAACCTATCAGACTGATTCTAGTATTTGCCAACTCCTGTCTCACATATAATTTTTCAACCAGGACAGGATGACAGAAGAAAAAAAAGGAGAAAAAAAAGAGAAGAAAAGAAAAACCAACTGCAGAGATGTGTCTGAGGTATTAATATGGAACTCAGGTTCAGATTGCAGATGGGGTTTTGTTTTAGAAGCAAGGAGATTGCTTCCCATAGAACAGCATTTAAAACATTACCCTAAGCTAAACAAACACCACTTTCTCAAGGTGCCTCGTCATTAACCTTGGAATGTGGATATGCCCAGGGACATAGAAACAGAAAACAAGATGATGACAGCTCGAGAAAAGACTAAGAAATATTTGTTGCCTCTATGTGTATGTGTGTTAGAGAAAAATAAACAAGGAGAGAAACAGAGACCTAGATAGACAAGAAGGAGGGAGAGAGACAGAGAGACAGAGAAGCAGGAATAGTTTGAGACACAGAAAGAGGAGGAGGGAGAGAGACAGAGCAAGAGGAAGAGAAGAAATATTAGAAGCAGGGAGTAAAGACAGAGGAAGGGGAAGGTGAGAGAAGAGGACGAAGATGGAGGGAAGAGTAGAAGCAGAAAGTAAAGACAGGAGAAATGAAAGGAGAAATGAAAGAGGAAGAGAGAGTGCAAGGACAGGGAGAGTGCCAGCATTGTGCATTGCACAGGAAATAACTCCAGGTGTTCTCCCTTATTAGGGGAATTATTGCATCCATTCTATTTGGAATGGTCAGGAGCTCTGAGATGTGTTTCCATTCCATTTTCTAAGAATCATTCAAATCAAAGAATGGGGAGCCAGGCAAGCACCATGACGGGGATGAAGTCGCCGAGTGGGACTCGAAAGGTGTGTCTGGACACCCTCGTGACGCAACGCCTGTGATGACCCACTCTCAGTGTGACAGCCAGCGCAGCCTTGACGGCTTGTCGCCCCTACTCTCTGACCTTGCCACTTTCCTGTCATGGCGAGACTCGTCACAGTCTGGATCCAATTCCCGTTTTGTTCTTAAACTCTCGGCATCTGTCATTGTAACTTCGGATTTTTTTGTGTTAAGGTTGGAGACGATTTCTGCATGATTAGCCCGTGTTTCTATCGCAGTTGTGAAGAAGCTGAGTGACACTTTTCTGGGTGAGAAGTTGACCATTGTCACCACATCCGAGGCTGCAGGACCCTGGTGTCCTGAGTATGTGTGACACTTTGTAGATAACAAACACAGATTTCCTCGCCGTGGAGGAGAGCCCATTTATTCCACGTAACAGTGGACACGACACCACTGCAGGCCAGGCCAGCAGGAGGAGCTGGGCAGCCCCTTGGAGTTGGCACAAATGGGTTTGGCCTGTGGCTCTGGTTTCTGATAGCAGCTGTGCTCTGCTCTCCTCTCTGCTCCTCAGAGATGTTCTCCATAGGCCTGAAGTGTTTTCAAGGGCACAGGGACAGCGCAGGCCAGGCGCTGTTGGGGCCAGGCCCGATGGTGGAGGCACTCGGAGGATGACAGGAGGTTAGATAATTGTGTTTCCATCCTTGACGAAGCCCATTGTGCGAGAGAGCATGGCCACTTCTCACCGGCTGTTACACTTTGCTGACAATGTCTTTTCCTGGTGCTCCACGAAAGAGGACCTCAAATCAAACCTATTACACCTCAGATCCCAATTACATAGAAACCTACCACCTTTCTGAAATCTGTCTGAGCCCGGCATTAAGACCCACTCCATTCAAAATGCCTCCTAACTGCCTTCAGGTCTTGACATTGCCTAGTAAGAAGATTATGGAAATACCTAAAGGACAATTCCGGGGATAAAACCAGATGTCCCTATGTGTATTCCAATCATACCCCTCCCGCACAAATCCCTTTCATCTTTTTTTTATTAATTGTATAATTAATGCATTCTGTGTACTGATAAGAATAATGCCATGTAATTAATTTTTAAGAATTAAAAGCTCGCCTTTATCCAGCCTCATGGTCTACTTTCATGTTTATGGCTGTGACTATAAATCCTCTTATCTAATTATAACATGACTGGTTTCATTGTTGAAACAAAGCATTGCTTTGTCACTTTTTTATTTGATTATGTAATATTTATTTTATTATATTAATTATAATCTGTCCAGGAGAAAAAAATAATAATAAGACCCATGGACTTAAAATTTTTTAAAGCTTGCAAGCTTATCAGAAAGCTGCCATGCTGTTTTGGATAAGGTATGATATTTCATTTGTTTTCTGTGTCTGTTTTTGTCTTCAATGATTACCCACTCTGTTTACCAAAAGGCTCAATTAGCATTTGAATAGTGAGCCAGAGAGCAGACAGGGTGAGAATTCTTATAGAACTAATTTGGCAGTCCTTCTCTTTCCCCCCTTTCTCCCTTCATGGCCTTTTCTTTGCTTCTAATCAAGCTGCAGTTATTAAAGCTAGAATAAAAGACCTGATTTTCCATTACATTGATGCATGCTGAACAGAGCCTTGATTTGCTTTTTCTTTCAGCATTGCTAATTGGACTCAAAGGAAATATTTAGTTTATAATGGCGAATGAAGAATTCATTTAATTTTAAGGAAGGGGACAATCAGCATTATAGCTAGTCCATGTACACACACGTACACACACACGTATACACACATACATATACATGCATATGCACACCATACATATATACACATACATACACACATATACATACACACATACACACACATACACACATATACATGCACACATGCATACACACATACACACACACTTTTTATAACTATTTATTTCCTTTAAATGCTGACTATTTCCATCTTCTCATTTCTACCACAGCTGTGTAACTTTCAGAGCTAATAGGCTTAGGTTGGAGGAATGTACAGACTGACAGCAAAAACTCCTGGTTTCTATTTTGAGAAATTCAAATGTAATGGGTTTGGAAATACAGGTTTTGGTGCTAAGGGAATGGGTGTGTTTTCTCTACCCATGGAAGAACTCAGAGTACATTTGTTGGAAAGGAAAGGAAAGGAAAGCCATGAAAGGAAGTGGAGAGACTGCATCAGGAGAGGGGCTTCCAGGGTGAGTTCCATGGACGCTTCTAGAAGGCGGTCATTGTAGTGCATCTCCCCTTGCCCTGGGCTTCACACCATTGCCTGATGCTCGGACTCTTTCTGTGAGTTGAGAGGCACCTAGAACATGCTGGGAAGAGGCTTTTGAGTGGGAGCTCACAGCATCACGGGAAGAAACAGCCATTGAACCAGAGGAGCCCAAGGCATTCTGGGAACAAGAGATGCCATGTTGGGCTGGTGACCTCTGCCAGGAGGTATGCCCTCTCCTTTTCTTTTTGCTTTTTTATGATCCCTATCTCTTTTATCTCTTTTTTATGATCCCCTGTCTCAATTTCAACAATGCCTGATCCCTCCATCAGGAAGAGATCATTTCAGCGCAGAAGATTCCAGACATTTTGGGCAACATGAGAAGTCTAAACCAAGATTCCATCACCAGTCACTCTCTCACCCGGGTGCCAGCTGGTGGTCTGCATCTTCCCAAGCCCTGGGGAGGGGGAGCTGCGATGCCCCTGCCATACCCCTGCAGGTCCTTCTCCACGGCCTTCAGTAAGAGATAACCATGCCACAGTCAGTATTGTCAGAGGAAAGCAAACTGGAGGGGAGAGAGGAGATGGTTTCCTACCACCATTTAAAAACGGGAGGTTTGTGTGGCCAAATATCGAGAGGAAGACGCGGTGTACAGACCTTTCAGGAATGTCTCAGCATGCTAAAGGTGCTTTTATTTTCATGGAATGAATGGACTTCAATGATGGATTTGGCAGGAGTCTTCCCAGGAGTCTCCTCTCCTGTAGGGGCCCAACGAAACTTCACTGGGGCATTGGAGATTTCGTGTCATCAACCCCACCTCCTTCATTCTGCTCACTCTCTTCACCCAGTTCTCCTTTGACAAGCAAACCCTAACTGGTCTGTGAGCCTTTGAATGTGCACTAAAAATCCTTTCAAGCCTCACAGGGTGCCTAGCTTTTCATTGAGTCATCAAGGCTCAGGCTGAGTTTTACCAACTCCATGTGTCTTTTCTGAGTCCGACTCCCCAGTTCCAGGACAGGATCACACGGAATCATCCATGCTGTGCAGTGGTGTTCCCCTCAGGCTGGGGTCAGGCCTCGAGGACGCTGGCAGCCTCCCCCACCCCCCCGACCCACCCATGGCTGCACAGTGCCTAAAAGAGTGACCACTTGACAAATGCATGAGGAATCCGTTCACCAGAGGTAGCAGCAATTCAATATCTAGTCCAACTGGACAAGACCGGAAGATGGAAAGGGAAGATGGCGGTCTGTTTATTGCTTTATTTAAAAATGATTCCACCTTTTTAAAAAAATTCAGGTTTTAATAGTTCATTGGTAAAATTGTTGAAGGATTCTCAATTGTATTCTGAACAAACATTGCTGGTTTTGTGCCGGCTTCAGGACAGGGCCAACTCCTACTGAGAGGACATTTGTATTTGTTTTAGTACGAATTAACTTTCTCTTCCTTAGCATCTTTAGGGTAATTACAGTTAGGATAATTCGTCTCTCTCTATTGTCTTCCAGTTACTATCAGTAAAATGAATGCCATTAGTCAGACTAATGTCCACCCCTAAATTCATGTCCACATATGTCCTCTGATTATGAACTTATTTTGTGGACAGAATTGGTGAAGGACAGACAGAGATGATATCTTAATGGATTTAGGGCGGGACGGACACTTAATAGCTGTTGTGATTGCACAGAGGGAAAAGGCTACAGCAAGCAGAAGGCACGAGAGGGGGTGAAGGGAGAGAGGAAGGCTTGGCAGTCACCTGCAAACCCAGGAATGCCTCCAGAGGGCCCCGGGCATCACAAGCTCTAAGAGCCAAAGACGGCTTCTTCTTCCACGTAGATTTGGAACCCCTCGCTTCCAGCTCTGCTGGCTCAAGTCCTGCGCCCTGACAGTGCCCTGAGTTCATTTTCAGATGGAGGAGAGTAACGTGAGCAATGCCTGCTTCATGACCCATGACTTCTAACCCTGCTGCCATGTCCCTGAGCCAAGCCCAGTCCCCAGCGCCCTCTCCCTGCCAGCGCTGACCCATCTGCAGTGTCAGAGTAACTTCCCTAGTCAATAGGCAGGTTTCTTTATGTTCATTTATTTATTTTTGTAGTATTGAGGAATTTCCAAACCCTGATAGATCTTAAGAGCCACAAATTTAGCTCTCTGTGCCTAAACCTGGCCATTTATTTTTAAGTCAGGCTACAGAAAAGAATAAAACACGGTTATTTCCATGGACACGGGCTGTAGATGGAGGCAGAAGGGCAAGGCGTTTGGGAAGCCTTGTGCTCCTGCTCAGCTCGCCAGCCTGCATCCCTTTCTCCCCTCTGTGCCCACTAAAGCTGTTTGCACACACACACACACACGCACACACCCTTTGTAAACGACTCACACCATTTCTAGTGGGTAGAAAATGTCCCATCTTCCTGCCATTTGATTATTTGCACACTGCCTATTGTCTGTATCTCCACATCTTCTCTCAGTTAACCAAAGATAAAGATGACTTCTTTCAAAATCCAAACCCACAAATTTAAGGAAGAAAGAAGGAAAGAAAGAAAGAAAGAAAGGAAAAAGAAAGAAAGAAAGAAAGAAAGAAAAGGAAAGAAAGAAAGAAAAGGAAAGAAAGACAAAACAAAAAAAACAAAACAAAACAAAACAAAACCAAAAAACCCAACAAACTGGCCCGAGGCTGAATTTCCATTCCAGGCTCTCTGGAATGTAGACCCAGTCCAGCCAGAGCTGAGGCCTGGCTGCCGGGCCTCTGGGCTGCAGTGGAAGATACAGCTCATTAAAGCTCCTCCCGGTGTCTGCAGCGGGTTGTTTATTATAGAAGTAAGCAGGCTAACCTGTCCTGGCTGCCAGAGCCATCCATCTGCAAGTTCCCTCTGCAGACAGCAGGCCTGACAACTGCAGTGCCACACCGCCCCCTGCTGGTCCCCGTTGCCTTCTCAGCGGCCGCTGGCTACATCTCCTGCATCTCCTTTCCACGGGCGCTCTGCTCTGCCTCCATTCAGACCCCACAGTCTCCTTGGCTCCTGAATTCCTCACCTCACCTCTCTGTGCTATTTAGGAAGCTGGTGGCAATTTGAAAATTAATTTTCTTTTTTTTTATGATCCAGTGCTAATCTCATCTTGCACACTCAGGCGGTTTCAGAATGATTCTCTTTTTTTTCTTTTAAGATCATTCCAACAGATCATTCCAACCATTCCAATGTGTGTGTTGTTGTGGTTTTTCTTCTTTTTCTCTCTCCTTGGAAATGCCATTTCCAGCTGCCCAGATCCCTTGCACAGGCCTCTCTGCATGCATCCAAGAGTTAAACAAACCGGGAACAAAAGAAAAGCACATGCAGGCAGATATGTTGCTGAGAAGTCTGGAAAATCGCCTCAGTATCATATCCCCCGTGTTTATAAATTCTTCAAATTGTCATCTTGCTCAGGTGAAATGCCCAGCACAAGTTTAATTTACAGCAGCGTGCAGTACATGTGGTACATTCTAGGGAGGGCCTGTAGCGTGTTTGCTGATAAAGTAAGGTAGAGGTCAGGTTGGAAGACAATGAGTATGTAAATCCGGCCTGCAGGACTGGGGGAGCAGTTGCCTTGGAGCAAAGGAAAGGCTAACTAACCCATTTCAGGAGAGCCAGTGGAATTGACTGTCTGGATTTGTGCTCAGTTGCCTCCATGCCTGCCCTGCCACTGGGCTAGAAGATACTTGAGCTTCAGCTCAGAGAAAAAGTGATCGGTCAGTTTGGTGTGGTTAAAAGAATTATGACACAAATGAATATCACAGGACCATATACCCAGTTGGGTAAGATCTTCTCTAGAAAAATCTTGTAGGATCACATTAAAAAACAAAGCCCCAGGAAAGTAAAACCTCAACACTCACCTTTTATTTCAACAGTAATGTAATCCTACAAAGTCATATGTAGTATATATAATGTATATATGTATAATTTCACAGCATTTTATATACCTATTATACGTACAGTGTTATGTATAAGGTTTTGTAGGATTATATAGCATATACATATGATGAAGTATATGTCATATACGTAATCCATGCATGTGTCTAATAAATGTAACTGGATCTACAAAAGCATCATCAGTGTGAAACAATACCCCTACTTTATCTTTGGAAGTAGAATCACCCCACACAGCTCAGACTGGCTTCCCCAGCCTCTTGCTCTTCCTCCCACAATGCACTGCTCGCCTTCTAATAGCGTAAGGAAGTAGTAGTGGTGTTTAACTTGAATTGTTTTTTTAGAATACATTTTTTAAAAGATTTTATTAAGACTGATTTTTACATCGTATTTCAAATGCCATGTTTAACAAACAAGTATTCGAGAAGGGAATCTCTATATGCAATCACTGGCACGTAGATTTTAGAACATAATTAAAACCAAGCTGAGGGTTTGCACGTCATAGATGCATATCAATCTATATAACATTCTGTCTATAGAGTATATATCCCATCATAGATTCTTATGTCTATGTAGTTATGTTTTATATCTCCAAGACCACGTCCACAACCTTATCTGAATACTGAGTCCTCGCTCTTGTACAGTGTGGATCTAACATCCACACATCAAGGAGGCCATGCGCCTTTTGATCCTCAGGTCTTGACTTTCTCACTCAACATGATTCACTCTAATTTCATCCACTTCTTAGTGAATGCCATTATTTTATCTTGTCTCTTGGCTATGTAGAATTCCATTGTGTGTATGGATATATATATATATATATATATCACATTTTCTCTATCCACTCACCTGCAGTGGGGCATCTGGGTTTTTTCCATCGCCTGGCTATTGTGAATAGTGCAGAGATGAACATGGCTGAGCAGGTGTCCTTATCATATCCTGGGTTATGATGCTCAGGGGTATATAATAGAATCTTTAATCCCCATTGTTTTTCTCAGATGGTAATGGTATGAGTATTAGTTCATTTTCTAGGAATTCTCATTTGTTCTGGGTTCTGGCCGTATCCATTTTGCTACTTCCATATTGTCATACCTAATCTTCTACTGTGCATTTACTGAGCCTGCGGCCCTTTGGCCCATTGTCTGCTATCTTTTTGGTGTAGTCAGATCATTGCTGAACATGAGCCTGTATCCAAATCTCCAACAACCATCAAAATAAGAACATTACTTTGTCTTTAAGCCCCTTCTACTTTGTGAGGGAAGTTATAGCCATTGCCTCACCAGATTTTCAGGATTGTATCTGTTCTCTTATGAGAGGTAAATAACAATTATCTATCAAGCCTGGATTGTTTACAGGAAAATGAGACCACCAGGAAAGCTTAGGTATTAACTAATAGACTTTCCAATTAATTTTTCACCCAGGAGTTTCTTCTGGTCCAGAATATAGATTAATGGTGATCATTTGCAAGCAGACATTTTCGAAAACAAAACAACATGGGAAATCCAAGTATTAAATAGTTCCTGCCTGAAGGTTTTGCAAGTCTCTTACTTACAGTACTAAGTAAGATTAAGTTGATATTAGGTTACTTTCTGTTGACACAAGAACAATGTTGATTATAGAATTCAATGAAAATAAATTACAGCATAGAAAAAATGTGAAAATTTATTTTGGAAACTTATTTCCATTTAATACCATCCTGCTCCCTTGCCATTAGGTAGTTTTTATTTTAGTGAACAACTCCAACTTTAGATGACATGGGAAAATTCTTGTGCTGCGTCATGCCTTTTAAGCTGTGAATCATGTTTTACATTACTGAACGTTTTCTTAACAACTGTAAAAGCACAAACTTACTGGCTTATTAATCATAAATAGTAGACACTATAACATTTTAAGCATTTTGGTAGCATAATGTGTAGAAAAAGACAGGAGGAAAAAGTTCTGCGTTAATATTTTCTGAATAGAGAAAAGGAAATGTACAAACATCTTTGTGGGGCTTGAACTTGGGGCCTTGTGCAAGTGCTTGGGGCTTTTCATTTTTCTGCTCAAGGTTAGATCTCTACCACTTGAACCATACCTGAACTTCTGGCTTTTTGTTGAGTCTCAAGGATTTGTTTGCCTGAGCTGGCTTTGAATTAGGATTCTCAGATTGTAGCTTCTCAAGTAGCTAGGATTACAGATGTGACCCAGCTACAAATGAGAAAAATCACAGGAGTTTCTGCTAGCTGATTATTCTTCCATCACTCCACAATGTGAGGTAAAGGAATCTTAATCACTTGGAGTTTATATTAATGATAGGTAACAATGAAAGAGAATGTGAGCTATTATTGAATATTTAGTGTAACAGATTTTAAGATGACATCTTTGACAATAGAGACAGTTTCTCATATAAGTAAAGTGACTGTTTATTGTCTGTTTCTGTTTGATTCTTTTGCTTGTAAATTTTTTTCTGATCTTTTATGTATAAAAGTTGGTAACTTGTCATATAAAAATTAGACAGATTCTGGCATGCAGAAGAAATTAAGATTGCTGACACATCTTCCCTCAGTAATTTCCTCAGTAGATATTAGAGTTTGAGACTTTGCTTGGCTTCTCCTTCCTGGCTTTTAAAGATAGGACATTCTGTACTTTCATTACATAGATACAATTAGCCAGGCCTAGAGATGTTACATAATAAACTGAACAGCAGAGGACTAGGAGATAAAGATGGACTGCCTTGTCCCAGCTTCGTAGCAAAGCATTGCAGCATGCTTTGAAACAAAAACAAGCGGAAGTGAAACGTTATGCATTAGCATCTCTTCTAATACCAGAGGTAACGAATTAAATCCTACGTGTACCAAAAAGAATCTTTGAAATGTAACAGGAGATTCATATGAGAAATCATTTTGATTGAGCCATAATTCATTATTAATATAATATTGGAGTTGCATATGGCTCCTCATTTCTCTGAATAGGAGAAACAGATGCATTTTCTCTGTGTAGAATTCTTTTCTGAAAGGGAGTGAGAAAGGGAGAGAGAGAGAGAGAGTGAATGCACCAGGCTGCCCAACCACTGGCTCTTCTCTATAGATGATTCCTTATTTCATTTTTATATCTATTCTGAATTTTAAGTGAATACTTAACTAGTTTTCATAGCTGTTATTACATAACATTTAGAGTAAAATGAGAGAAGATAGATAAAACTAATGACCTAGGAGATCGGTAAGCACAG
The DNA here is from genome assembly GCF_031878675.1 of Megascapheus bottae. Classification (NCBI taxonomy): domain Eukaryota; kingdom Metazoa; phylum Chordata; class Mammalia; order Rodentia; family Geomyidae; genus Megascapheus; species Megascapheus bottae. The sequence continues at coordinate 3,618,465 of NC_143537.1, read as the reverse complement.
AATATCTAGTACTGTCAAAACATATAAGCAGAGTCCATTTATTTCTTAGAAAATCTGACTTCTGTTCTACTTTAACTTCGATAGGACAGAGTGTGTGAAAGACCTCTTGGCTGGTTTGTTCACGTGCTTGCAGGAAACAGGGTTCTTGTGATGGTAGAGAGATGGCTAAGGCATTAATTCTCCAGCGACTATGATGTGGTTCACAATGTAATGCCAGTTGCTCAGAGCTATGTGAACTAGCTTTCACCATTGCCTTTATATTTTCTTCTGAGCAGGATGGAGGTGAAGGAATAATTGAACAAGATATTCTTGTGGACAATCTTGGGGTCCTAGGAAAATTCATCTTAGAAGCAGGAGGAATATACTTGCTCATATCTCTGCTATTTGAACCTGTGTCATTAGGAGGCAGCTCCCTGGAAATACAGCTAGCAAACTCATTTCTTGTCTCTGCAAGACGATGCATCTCCTTTCCATTATTTTAGTTTTTCACTATCAATTGTTATTTAAAATAATCTCCAGATATGTCTTTATGATGAAGCAATGGCATGATTGCAAATGATCTTATGATATCCAAGTGTAACCCATGCATGTGTCTCTCTCTTTCCCCAGGTTCATTGTAAGCAGCCCTAGAAACCAGCCCTAAGTCAGACTGAGTCCAACAAAGCAGTAACAAGAGGTTAATCCATTACTGAATAATTAAAAGGAGAGATGGCCTGTAGGCACACTCCCCAAATCCTCCATAGACTTCCAGGTTCTCTATCTACCCTGCAGAGTTTCTCAGCTCCCAAACCATTCTATTTCCCATCTTCCATCTTCCATTCTGTGTAGAGAATGGGCAGGGCATGGGTGTAAGGGAAGGTCTCATAATGAAGAGAGAGACAGAAACTGAGACGGAGATGGGGAGAGAGGGGGAAAGAGGGAGGGAGAGGGAGAAGGAGGAAGAGGCAGAGAGGGGAAACATAGAATAAGAGGGACAGGCAGAGAGAGGGGAGAGGGAATGAGAGGGAGAGAAGGAGAGAGAGAGAGAGAGAGAGAGAGAGAGAGAGAGAGAGAGAGAGAGAGAGAGAGAGACAGAGACAGAGACAGAGACAGAGAGAGAGACGAGACAGAGAGAGAGAGAGAGAGACAGAGAGACAGAGAGAGACAGAGAGACAGAGAGAGAGTGTGTTCCATTGATTGTCCCTTTGGAAGTTTTTGAAATAGCTGTTAGTCTTTCTTTAGTAGGATTTGATATTTTTTTTTAACTTCTTGGGAGCACTGAAAGGATTCAAGGAGATAAGTAAAACACACACCTTTCATTAAAAGGCTGAAGCTATGGCAGGAAGCCATTATCATGTGTTAGTACCACTTCTGTCCTCATTGGTAGGTTGACGCGAAACATGTAAAGGACTTAGGACTTGTCTACATAGGAGATGAGAATAATGCCACGTGGTACCGCTGATTCGAAGACAGACCTGTGGCCCAGAAAGATCCAAGACTGTGGCCTCTGGGAGGGAAAGGCAGCAGATCCTTCTCTCACTGCACTGCTTTATTCATGCAGACACATGAGGAGGCTCAAGTTGCGCTGGAAGTTTTTCCTGCTATGAGATGAGGCCTTGAAACAAAGTTAAACAAAGAAAGTAAAAATTCACACCAGTGACATTGATCTGAGCCCTGGACCAAGCTATGTCTGAGCTTGCCTGCTGTTTGATTTGTTTATGAGAGCCAGTTACTTCCTCTTTGTAGCACTTAAAGTTTGTTTTAGTTGGATTTTTGGTGACTCATGGTTTAAACATTCTTATTTCTCTAGTGTGAATACTGACCTCCAGTCCTCCTCCTCCTCCATCTTCTTTTTATCTCTATTTCCCCATTTCTGTTCTATTCTGTTTACTTTTTTTCTCTCTCTCTCCCTTCCTCCTTTCCTCCCCCCCCATCCTTTACAGTTTAACCTTAGTAAAACTATGAAAACAGATTCATAAGAACAAAGCATCTTACAATCATTTATTTATGATGCATTTCCTCCTTGAGGTGTTGCTTGCCCTTTCTAGCCAATGTGCTGTCAAGGCCCTTAATTAATTTCCACCATGCTTCTTAAAGTCTCCTGCATCGCACGGGGGCCCCCTGACATGCACTCAACGTACTAATTGGGAATAATGATAATAATCAGCCTCATGAAAGGGTTTTAACTCTGTCCTTCTTCACCTGGCAAGCTGTGAACATGAAAGATGAGCAGGGAACGAGCCACCAGGAATAGGACTAATGAGCAGAGACAATATCTGATTCCCTATATTTTTAATCATGTCCATTAAGTTTAGCACACAATGTAAATTAACCACATTAATGGTAGTTACTTTGGATGCTAAGTCAGTGGGTTCTATTCTAATAGGCAGTGAACTATGAAGTCATGACATCTCTATTTTCATTCGTTCTTCTCCATGGGTAGTCTGAGGAATTCTTTTGCAAAGGGGTCTTTGAATAATGGCTATGTTCTTGTTCTGAGATGTCCTCCCAAAACAGATCACATCTTAGATGGTCTTCTAGTGCATTCCACTGGGATATGTGAAGTCATTTTCATATACCCTCCGCTAAACTAAACGTCTTCATTTTTATTCCAAGAGTCTCCTTACCTTTAGCAGTTGGGCTTCACTTGCAGCAATGTGAGCAGGAGGAAACCTCGGGGTGAAGGGAGTGGGGAGGAGCATGGAATCCCTGTTGCACACCCTCCCAGGCTGGGACTAAAGGTTCCGAACGGAGATCAGGCAAGTCTTTTGTTTTTCCCTTTTCTCTCCAGTCTTGCACAGAGTGCACACATGCACACGGGAGATAAAAGTCTTTATGGAGCTGTCTTCTCCTTCGAGTAAGTAAGGGTTCACAGAGAGGGCAAGGGAGATGTTATACATTCTTTGGGTTTTCTTACATTTGCCTTTGCAATGGAAATTTTCTACATTTCCCTTCCCCGGATGAGTTCAAGGTATTCAGTAGTGTAATCTGTATTTTTTTTGTAGTGTAATCTGTATTACCAAAATTGTGATTACCTTTTAAATGATCATAATAAAAAAATCACACACACACACACACACACACACACACTCAAATCACATACGTTAATGTATCCACAAAGGGCCTGATGGAACATTCCCAATGTCATATTTGCTTTCTCTGCTTAGCAAACCAGCTGGTAATTCTAAGCTACACTTTTCTACTTTTCTAAGAATATATATTTAATGATCTTGCGCTAGCTAATAATGTGTCGACATCCTCACAACTCAAATGAGATATAACCCTCATAACTTGTTCTCAAGTCTTCTATTTTTCTCATGTATCTTACATATTCTAAATAAGTATACCAATTGGGTGGCACATAGAAATGCAAATCAAAATTTGGGAATGTGAAGGACCTTCCTAAAAAGTGAGCCCCAGCCCAACTGAACTGCACAGAGAAGAGAATAACATACTGCCCTCTTCTATTAAGAAGGAGAAAGAGAAATGAGAGTAGAATCCAAATAAAGTGACTCCTCAATTTCTCCTTTAAACAAAGCAAGTAGGGACTTACCACATGGCAGTAAATGATAAACTACCGCAGTCCAATAAATCTGAGCAACACACAGAGATTTTAAAAAATGGAATTAATCTAACCATACCTGTAACGTGTCTTTAAACAGGTTTCCTAAAGTGAGGACTGTAAGGAATAAACCTTTGGTAAAGAATATGTTACTGGTCTATTTGCTAAGCCTGTGTAGGGCCTGTCATGAACATTTACCTTCCGAAATGTAGAATGATAGAATGCTTTCTTATCTTTGCTTTGTTCAACAATATATGCTGGTTAATAGCATGACCCTACTGCAGTATTAGATATTATACCATGAAAAATCCCAGAAATATCTCAATTCCCCACCCTCAAAGCAACACCAAAATCGTGTTGGATGCTTTTTTTAACCTTCACCCTTTCTTAGGGCTTTGATGAATTTTTTTTTAAGTGATGGGGGAAATCACTCCCAGTTTCATGGTTTCAGAACATGGAATCTAAGCAATGAATGGGGGAAGATCTATTAACGATCTCACACAGAACACTGGGGGAAAGGTGATGGAAAAAGATCCTTTCTCATTTATCCTAAGGTATATTGACATTCTCCTTTAATCCCGGGAAGGCACATACAAAGTCACTGTAAGACACTTTAGACATATGTACGCCTGACTCTTATGTTTTTAAGTTCTTATTACTACAGTAATGAACTTCAAATACATCAAACAGAAAAGATCAGTCACAAGCTTACACACTTAGAAGTTTCTCTGCCAGCAGCACAGACTGGACTTGTGGGAATACTTTATTACTGGTCTGTGGGGGAAATCTCTTCAGAAACAGGATGAAATGGTAGACTCTTCTTTCTTTCATGTATTAAGGCAAAGGAACAATTTCAGAGAACTCTATAGTAAGTGTCTATTTCACGATAGGTCCCAGAAAATTACACCCTTCTGTGTTCGTGGGGCTAGCCACTGTGAATGTTTTGTTTTTTGAAAATCAAATGCACATACTGGTGATGTCTTAACAACAACCCACAAAAAAAAACCCAAAGAAATTCTATACTGCTGTCAGAAAGAATGACATTGCCCCATTTGTAAGGAACTGGAAAGACTTAGAAAAAATCATATTAAGTGAAGTAAGGCAGACTCAAAGGAACATAGGCTCAATGGTTTCCCTCATTTGTCATAATCAGTAGAAACCTTGGGCTCTCTAGCAGAGATTTACAATAGAACAAAACCTTGATACATAAGGTCATATAGAATGATGCTAAATGAAAGGACCTCCAGGATATAGGAACAAAAGCCATATAATGAGTGATTGTTGTCCTTAATGTACTATGTTATTTCTCATCTCTTTTGCTGTCCCTTGGTTATCTCATATTGTTACAGTATTTCACCTGGTTATCTGATATATTGTATATATGTGTATTTGGTTATTTGAAGTCAGATAGGGAAGGGGAGAAAACAAGATGAGGGGTGGGGATGGGGGTGGGGGAGGGAGTTGGGGACCAAGACATGAGAAAGGTTATCAATGTTTGTGAAGTAATGCATCTTCTACTTGGTGAATATAATGTAACCATTCTATTAATTACAATAAAAATATACGAGAAAAATCCCAAAGAGCAGGTGTCTTGGCATTGGTTGTGGTGGTGAAAAGTAGAGCCCCTGTAATTCAAACACATGTTTTTAATGGACTGACGGTGGTAAAGAGAATTACTACCTATCAGAGAAGCCATTTGTTGTTTATTTTTCTTAAAGCCTTATCAACCAGCAATTGTGCTATTTTGGCTTTTATGGCTGAGAGAAATTAGTCAGAATATCCAAGGCCTAAGTAGATAGAGCTCTGGTTCCATGTTAGAAAAAAGTGAAAACACATTCTTCTGTCTCTGTCTTTGTCTCTGTCTCTCTCTTTCTCTTTCACACACACACACACACACACACACACACACACACACACACACACACAGACATGCGTTAAGAATACCATTTCTAACAAAGAATGAGAAATGGAGGAAAAACAGTGAAACATCTCGATTTGAGCTCCTTCTCCCTCTGACATATCCGTCAGAAAATACGATTATAGTTTTGGAACACTTTAACTCCTAACTCTATACTTAAGTAAGAGGTTTAACTGGGCCACCAGCTTTGCGGTTCAAGTGGCATTTAGAAAATCAAAGTCATGAGGCAGAATGAGCGAGATTAGCGTTACTGTAGGCACTGAGAAACTCAGGAAGTCAGAAACACCCAAGGGGTGTTCATAGCAAAGGTTAACTATGCTAAGTGATATTTCTTAGAACATTCTGTCTTGAGTATTACTTTTGTTTACATGAATAGTCTCAGTCATTTAAGTCAGATGTAGCTTTTGGCTAGTCAATTTTACTTTATATTTTTGCTGTCACCAAAATCATCTCAGAGGAGCAGCTTTGTCTGGTCAGTCATTGCAGATGCTAAGTGCTTTGTTAATTATGCTGGAATTTAGAAGCCAGTGTGGTTGCCTAAGGAGAAACTTCTCTCTTCCTGTTTGGGAGTTGATTCCCTCTGCTGAATTAATTTTGTGTTGGTGAACAGATGATACATCTCTCTCCACGTGTCAGTAATATCTCCTGGCTTGGTTGCTCAAATATGCAAGTGTAAATAAGCAGAGGGAAAAAAATCACAAAAATAATGCCATTCTTCCTTTCCTTTCCTTTCTTTTCTTTTCTTTTTTTTTTAATAATGCAGCACATGTAATTAGGAGTATGCCATTACAGCAGAGTATGCCACTTAGTGTAACAATTAGGTTTTCGTAAAAAGGTAATTTGTTCCAATGTAAATGTTTTTCCTCAATTCACAAGATTCCCTTGAGTTGTTTCAATAAGAAATACTTCTTCCAAGCACGTGCAGTTGTGTACCACGTTCCAATAAACTGGTTGCGGAAGACAGCACTGCTATTTTAGGATAAGCGACTGGAATATTCCAAGTAGGAAGACTTCCATGTGATCTTGAGATAGGAAAGTACAGAGTTCACACTCAGGGAGGTGTGAACGTGTACAATGTCCACGTGGGAGAGTGTAAGTTGTGACCAGGCCCTCGGAATGCTTCCCTTTGAGAAGTGCCAGTGTCTCTCCTACAAAGAGAGAGCCTTGATGGATGCTCCTGGAATTCTGCTTAGGTCTTCATTGTTTTGTCCACTGGGATGTGTTCTGACCTGGACACCTAGCTTGGAAGTGATCTTGTTACAAGATGGTGCTCCAACAGCCAATTCAACAAGCCGGACCAGCCTTTGGACAAGGGTTAATTTGATAGAGGAGAAGCCTTCCTCCTTTCCCCCGACACAACTAGTGGTTACAGATGCTAGCTTCCAGCCCAGCCAGGAAAGTAGGATTTGGGATTACTCCTCTGACTGGCACCCTAGCTGAATTCGGCAAAGATAGTGTGTCCAGAAGAAATGCGTGGAAACATCTCTCTTGTCCACTCACAGAATGAATTTGCTTCAGAAATAAGTAGAATGGCTGTGGAAAATTCCACCTGGGTTGGTCCTCTTTCTACTTGCTCCTGTTGCCTAGGCAATTTACTTTGCCCATTACTTAGGCAACTGGCAGGGTTGATTCTTCTCCTGGATTGATGAAAAAGCAATCACAGTTTTCATAGAAAGAGGGAAAAAAGTAAGGAAGACAGAATCTTAGTATATTAGAGCTGAAAAAGCAGTGAGAGGCAGGAGGTCGTGTGGTTGAAGTGTGTTTCCTGGATGAATGTGACCGGGTACCTGGCTGCTGACGTCGTAGAGGGGAAGTCTGGATTTCCTGTGCTGCGGTCAATTGTATCAGATCCATTTTTTTTTTTTGCCAGTCCTGGGCTTGAGCTCAGGGCCTGAGCACTGTCCTTGGACTTTCTCAAGGCTAGAGCTCTACCACTTGAGCCTCAGCACCACTTCCGGCTTTTTGCTATGTATGTGGTACTGAGGAATCGAACCCGGGTCTTCGTGCATGCTAGGCAAGCACCTTAACCACTAGGCCAAACTCCCGGTCCCAGATCTATTTTTATATGAATACAATGTGGAAATAGAAGCCTTGAAATAGAAAACAAAATACAGCGTATAACTACTGCTTCCCAAACCTCAGACAGTCCAGAGTATGTGTGAGGAAACAGCAGGTAGACCACATTATGTGGCTGTCTACTGCACAACAGGGCATAGCCAGGTGGAGAGCTCAGGGTAGTACCTAACTTTCTGTCCTTCTCAGTACCACACTCTCCTAGCCCAAACCTTTTCTCCCCTAAGTCAAACATAAAGCTGTATTGTCATGCATAAGGTGGCTTCTCCCCATCCCTTCACCTTGAAGTAAGTATCATTTCTATCAGGAAACATTTCCTGGACCACTGATTCCCATACAGCCACTGACCAAAGCTGTCCATCAAATGTCTTCATCACTTTCTCATGACAAGGAGAAAGGCCCAGAGGGTGTGGTGACTTTGTGTGTCAACTCTACTTTGACCAATCACTGCAGATCTTGGAATAAAACGAATTCCTTTTTCTTTGTTATCTCTAGAGCCTGGCACACACAAAAGATATACAACTAACACAGATGGCACACACACACACACACACATATATATATATATATATGTATATATTTGTAGTACATATGTATACATATATATGTATATATTTGTATATGTGTGCATACACAAATTAAACAGTAAAAGTAGCAAAATGAACAATTGGACTCCCTTAATGAACTCATCAAGCCACAGAAGAGCCACAAAATGCATTGTGCTTATAAATTGATATGTTTATTCGAAATCCCTTTGTAATAACTACTTAAAGATAATAAAAAATTAAGCCAGGCATGGTGGCTCACACCTGTAATCCTCACCTCTCAGGAGGCTGAGATCTGAGGATCACAGTTCAAAGCCAGCCTGGGCATCAAAGAATGTGAGACACTTATCTCCAATGAATCACTAGAAAATGGGAAGTGGCACTGTGGCTCAAAGGGTAGGGCAGTAGCCTGGAGCTGAAGAGCTCAGGGACAGTAGTCAGGCCCAGAGTTCAAGTCCATGACCACCCCACAAAATTTTATTTAAGAATAAAATTTTTATTAAATAATTTATTAAATAAATTTGTTGCATAAATAAATTTATAAAATAATAAATTTAAGCCAGAAGTGGTGCTGAGGCTCAAGTGGTAGAGCTGTAGCCTTGAAAAGTCTAAGGACAATGCTCGGGCCCTGAGCTCAAGCCCAGGACTGGTGAAAAAAAATAAATTTATAAAATAATTTATTATTAAATAATAACTTTTATTATTTCCTGTTGGTAGCTTTGGCTATATACTTCTAAATCTATTATTTCCTTGTTGAGACCTCTAATGTGTTGCTTGGGAAGTGAAGATAATGAGATGATTGACACTAAATAAAAGTAAAAGGACTGAGTGTCTGAAATGTAACCATTCACTATAAATTATTATACATTTAATGTGCGTTCTATAATCAGAACTGAAACCTTCTACTCCAACATCCTGCTTTGCTACCAGTGTTCTTTTCAAATAATTCTTCAGGAATTTAAGTTTGACATTTAGTACTGTGTATCTATCTCCCTTCCAACCAGAACCTGATTATCTCTCACTGTACTACATTAGTAAACTAGGAAGGTCTTCCTGGCTTTGCTTTCCTGGCAACGGAGACAAAAATAAATGGAACCTATCTGTGTAAGAGGAAAAATCCCTTACGAGCTGTAAACTGCCATCTTGCCTCTGGCCTGTGTAGCTTTGAAAAATACTGGGCCATTTCATCCTCGTGTGCTCAGGTTGCTTGAATGAGAATCTAGTGAGAAAAATATGGCTCTGCTCCTCAAGTGTAGACAACGAGAAAAAAAGAGGAGAAAATAACTCCAAGCTTATTGTGGATAGAGGACAGCGTGATCTATATTGTATCTGGTGGTCGGAGAGACAATATTAGCTTTAACAAGTGCCTTGAAGGAGGAAGAGAGCTGAAATAGGTAGGTAAGGGTGTGTGTGTGTGTGTGTGTGTGTGTGTGTGTGTGTGTGTGTGTGTGTGTGTGTGATGTATTTGAGTGACTATAGAAGCAGAGACAGAAATGTGCAGAAACAGAAAGGCCAGAAAGCATAATAGACACTCCCTTAGCAGGTACTGGCCCAATTTTGGTAGGAGAGAGGTTGTTTGGGATACAATAAGGAAAAGCCTGGCAAAGCGGTCTCAGGCCAGCATGTACATATGGCTTGAGCAATGTGCTAAATATTAACGATCAAATTCCATAGCTGATGCTGAAGTTCTCTGCCTGGTACTTGTTGGGAAAGGATGAAAGACTGAGAAGGAATTCTGAGTGAGAAATTCAAGCAAAGTAATAGATGAAACATATAGGCCATGTGCAAGTATTTAGGGTATCTATAAGAAACCTGTAGAGGGTGGAATTCCGTTTTCAAAGGAAGATTTAGATGCCTACATTCTATGTAGGTCAGGAGTCTAAGAGAGACTACAGCCAGAATGAGTTGGCTTCATGAGGACCTGGGTTCCCATGTGGGAGGGTTGCTGTGGTGGTGGGGAGGTGATTTTAATGACAGGTCAGAGATCTCTAGGCGAAGGGTAGACACAGGTGGGTTACTAGTAAACTTCCCTGCGTCCTTCCACGTGCCTTGGCCTTTCCCTGTGGCTGTGCTGGGCCACCTATCTCCAGGCTCTATTGTTGGGAACTGTCATAGATCCACCAGGATGCAGGGGGAGAAAACCCGGGGGAAGGATACATTCTGAAAACACCTCCACCTGTGATAGTACCCAAACTCAATCAAAATAATTTAATTTTAGACAAATATGTGCTATTCTGGCTGCTTAATATCTATATGGAAAACAATGTAATTATTCCCTTGGAATTTTGTTTTGGGTTTTCTGATAAATAGTTCCTAATGTTCTTTAAGAAAATTGAAGGAAAAAGTACACACACACACACACACACACGTGTGCACGCGCAATCTCTGGAAAATCAGGCAATCCTAATCTTGAACAGCTTATGCCATAATTTCATTTTATAGTAATTAACAGTTAATATTTTTAAGTCATGACTTGTACAATATACTTTCTCCATCAAGTCCATACATTATAGATTGAAAACTCCCAACTTTAAAATGTGTGGACTTTTACTATCATCTCCATTTTCCAAATAAGCCCACATTAGAAATTGACAGATATATTCCTTTGAACTGAAAGAGTCACTGGGACAAACATAGTACATATCTTTATCCACTGGGAAGAAATGGCCAGTTTTCTAGAAGAAACGTCATGTGGCTTTCGTTTGAAGGAAGCTGTACTCCTCCAGGTAGCAGGGCCTAAAGCTCTATTCTGAATGTATACTGAAGACTGGTGAAGGTCGTGGTGAGAGAGACCCAGATTTAACCATGGAATTTAACTTGCATAATGCAAGTGTGGATTTCATCTTCTAGTTATGGGCAGTTACCATCTTGTTTATATATATTTCCACAGAAGAATCACCGTATCCTTTTCCACTGTACCACAGGATGTGGTTTACTGTGGCACTGAAAGATACTGTTTTCCTGACACCAATGGCTACCATTCATAGGTATCACAGATCTGTGATTTCCAGGTGATGTCCTTTCTGGCCTTTGAAAGAGTCAAGCTGGTGTCACTTGAGGGGAGTAGATGGCAAGAATGTAGGGGAGAAATATTTTGACATTTTAAACTGTAATTGATCTGAGAAAAATAGTACAGACTGGTTGTGTTTACCCATACTTATTGATTGGCTAGAGGGATGCAGGAGAAGGAAGACACCTAGCTGTAAATAGTTTACCTGGTTTGATGGAATTGAGGCAGAAAATATTGTCCTTATCAAAAATGTTGGGTTTACTGGTAGGGAAGGGACTTGGATGAGTGACAGAACTCGTGTTGAATGGCTCACACTTATAGAAATAGAATGACTCTTCCTTGGAATTTCACATGAAAGTGGATGCTAAAACATTAACTATAAAGAAACTCTAAAGATGTTTGGTAGGACATAAAAGGAAGACTTTATGTTGTTTTTTTAAAAGCATGTGCTCCCTCTTCTCATCTGAAATTTTAGGTGCATCCTTTGGTTTTCTCCAAGAGTCTCATGAAAAATATCCAGTCCAGGCCATAATTTCCAGCGCTATTCTCACGCCATGTACATCTTTACCACATCCACGTGAGCTCACGTTAAACCACCATGTGGATGTGAATACAGATTGTTTAGATGGTCACTGGGGCGTGGGGAAGGGAGAAAGGAAGTATAGACAGAGGACTGAGCTTCTCTTTCCTCAGCTCCTCCCCTCCTCACCATGATGTGGGGGAGGTCCTCTCCCCATCATTCCCACCTCTCCTCCTCCTATCTGTGCTTCTTTTCCCTTTCCACAGAGAAGCCAGCTGCCACAGACAACAGGTTGAACGGTAGCCAGCTGCTTTATAACTGTGTTAGCCAGAAGCCCTCATGAGAAATATTTTTTCCTGGAAAATAAATTATAACATGTCTAAGTGGTGCCTGACAAAGCTAAACAGGAGGCATGCTGCTCTATTGCAAATGCATCTGCAGTCTCTGGGTAGAGAGACAAATAAAAGCACTTCATCAAAATCAGTCATAGAAACCCAGGAATACCCTGAGGAGACCACTAAACTCTAAATACCAATCAATTTCTACAATTTTCTTCATCTTCTTCCTTTTTTGGGGGTGGGGGTGGAGGTCAAACTTGCAAGTCCTTTCAATCCTGTTTTTATCAAGTGCCAGGCAGCAGCTGGCTGGCATGGAGAAAGATCAGAAAGACGACGGTATGGGGGCCTTTTGTGACAGACACAGAGGTTTATTTAGTTGAGAACCGTCTTGCTGCAGGGCCTTCTTTGGGCTGAGCGTGTCGATTAAGGTTAAAGCTAAAAGCTGTTTCTGCTTCTATATATAGCCAATATCTCTGTTCCAAGAGCTTGGACTATCAATCGTAGGAAGTAGTACCAAAAGAATGCATGTTAAAAGGCAACCTGCTTCCCTGACCATAAGTTTTAAGATCATAGCTCTGAAAATAACTCCACATGGAGCCTGTATTTAACGTTAGCTACTTGAAAAAATATCGAACTCAACATGCAACTCTAATTTAACTCCCTGTGTGGTCTGGGGTTCATTAGATATGTTCATATCCATGGATATCTCAGCAGCTGTATTTTAACCAGGGGCAAAGGTCTGATGAGTCACAGTAAGATGGACTTCCTTGGGATTAATTTCACCCTAATTGATATTTGAGATGCACCTGTCATGCCTAGAAGCCTTGTCTGCATTCTGCAGGGATGCCCGAAAAATCTCTATGTGTGTTAAGAAGTCCAAGAGTCACGAGGGGTGGCTCCTCTCCGGGCCTGGCTCGTGACGAGGGCACGATTCTGGAAAGTTTTGGTAAATGATTCACAATGGATGGAATTCATTTATTCTGGTCCCGAGCTTGGAAGAGAGGAATGGAAGAAGGAAGGCCAACTTTGAACCCATCCAGGTACGGTGATCAGGACTCAAGGGGCGAATGAAGATGGAGAGGGATGGACGTCTCCTCATGCTCTTCTCCCTGCTGCTTGCTGGGGAGCTCTACTGAGTTTTCAGGGATTCTGCAGAGCCAGTGAGACTGCTAACTCGAAGACTGACCTATTTCAGAGTTTTCATGAGCTTGGCCCGGGGCCTTTCTAATGTGTAATTCCACTGAAGTTAGGTCAAATGGGGTTCTCTCTCTCTATGATGCAATAGAAGCAATGCATGCGGGGTCCACTTCTCTCCCTCCAACCAGCAGACATGTAGTAAAGATGTGTTTAACAGGGCTAGAAAGGAGGGAAAAAGAGCCAAGACCGAGCACCACTCAAGGCTGGTCTTCAACTACTTGAACCATACCTGCACCTGTGGCTTTTTTGTTGATTATCTGGAGATAAGAGTCTGCCAGATTTTTGTTTTTTAGCACCAACTGAGGTGAAGTCCAGCAGATGACTCAAACATACCTGAAAAGAAAATAGTTCAGCTCTGGGGAGCCCAGATATCAACTCCACTCTTGGGATTCATCCTCGAGAGAAGATATGGGTGGGGTGACCCGAACATGGAGTGAGGTGGGAGAGGATGGTTGGTTGGAGAATGTAGCCTTTCTATTCCATGCCAGGCCTATGGAACAAGGAAAATTGAGGAGAAGGTGTGAGAAGGACAAGGGCAAATGATCAAGGTGATTTTGATTGAGATGCATGGTTCTTATATGCAGATCTGGGGAATAGTAACCCTTTGTACAATACCTAAAGATAATACAGATATAAGTCACACATTTGTAATTTGGCTGAGCAGGTGTCCTGGATTTTTTTTTTCTGCTGAATTGTTAATTCACTACGGCTAATTTATGCCCGTGGGATGTGGATGTTAAAATGTTGGTGGCTCACAGCCAGAGCTAATCCTTGTTCTGTTTCAGTTTTCTTCTGATAAGTGTATTACGTAGATGAAAATGTGTTCTGTAAAGAACGAACAGTGCATTCTTTCGAGACCCACATTTATAATGCGGCTGGTCAAAAATCAAGTTGGCCGACCTTGATGTTAGTAAGATTTCACGGTAAGGGTGGTATTCTTCAAATATAGCATTTTAATTAACAGAATAAACAGAATGAGTCTGATTCAAGCAGATAGCTGACCTCTAGAGATAAGAATTTCTATAAGGGAAGAGTGCAGGACAAAGAAGGAGAAAACCACACATCTGGTCACAGCTGACTTGATTGAAGTATTTGATCAGAACAGATCTTCTAAGGAAAACCAACCCATGGATCCCAGATGTAAAAGGGACAGATTTGGGACTCGGTATACCTGAATCTAGAGCCTAGATTTTGGGGCCTGTGCTCTGCGCTCATGCCATGCATAGTATAGGGAGTGGGGTTAATAAGGAAACATCAGCTATGGGTTTCCTTCAAGAATTTTATAGCCCCATTGGTGTTTGTACAGCACATCACTGCAACAGCTGAACAGTGAAAATGTTGACAGTTCAGTATAGATAGGTTGTTTTAAGTGGCATAAACTGTTCTACCGCCAAAGAATAGAAGATATAAATGGTTGGTTTTATTCTTATCATTTTATGTGGATTTCTGTTGCTCAGAAACAGAGTAAGTCGAATGGTAAAATAATGGGCTCTACAGTAAGTGAGCTATGCAAAAAACACAGGCAAGGTAGGGCAAGAAATCAAGATCACAGGAAGCTAAACCTATCAGGAAAGAGGAAGGAAATAGCCAGCTAATAAACAGGGTTTTATAAGACACCAGCCTCATCTGGAAATAGGCATGGGTGTCTTTGAAACATGTTGTGACATAGTGTGTTCAGTGTAGAGACAATATCGCCAGTATTATTTATTTCGGTGGCATTGGCCTTTGAACTCGGGACCTTAACACTGATTACGTGCTATTCTGCCATGTCTCCAATTCCAAAATTTATGTTCAAGGTTAGCCATTAGCCATGTGAGCCACACCTCTGCTTCTGGGTTTAATGGTTAATTGGGGATAAGAGTCTCATGGACTTTCCCTCTCTAGCGGTTTGAACCAGGATCCTCAGATCTCAGGCTCTTGAGAAGCTAGGATTACAGGCGTGAGCCAGTGGTGCCTGGTTGAACAATGACTTTTATGAGAGTTTGCTGATTACAGATAGTAAATCAGCCCTTAAGAAATATGTATCTTATGTTTTGGTTTTTCAAAGTGGGTTTTCTTTGTAATACTAGGTATTGAACCCAGGTTTTTGGACTTGGTAGGCAAGTGCATCCCAGTTGTAACAGGTGTTTCAATAAGAGTCACGAACTCCAGAAACTTTGTTTCAAGCATCAATGTTTTTATGCATTTGTGACCACATTTCACTTTGTGATACGTTGCTTATTTTTACTAACTCATAGGTGAGTTGTTAACACTCATATAATGCCACAGGAAAATTCGTAATATATATGTATATATATACATACATAGTTATAAACCTATAGGTTTAATTCATGTACAATTGCACAATTTATATATATTTCATATGCAATGAGCAAATATTTCTGTCTCTAAGTAAAAGCACAACAACAGAAGAGCAATGCTTCTTGTGCTGTGAATTTTGATATCAGTATTTTTTACCAGTTTTCAAAGTAATCAGATTTATGAAATTAGTATTACATTGTGTTAATAAAACATAATTTATTTGGTCTATAGGACTTCTATTTGGGGAATATTAATTAGTAGGAGGTCATTTGACTTGTTCTTTGTGTGGTAGATTTTAAGGAACAGAATCTCCGGATATCTTATCTGCTAGACTTAGGTGCCACATATTTCTTAGCTCCCTGTGTATCACCACTACTTGCCAGTTATGTCTTTCATTCCTATTATAGGAAGAGAGTCAAGCCACTGATTTTCATGGCCTTCTACCATGCCGAACAATGAGGCTTTCTGATCACATGTCCATGCCCTTTATGAAGAGACAATGCTCTTGTGCCTATTACATTACCCTTAATGTTTTCCAGAACTGCATATTTAACAACCCCTGAAAGCAGGGGGCCTTCTACCAACCCATGCTCTGTTGCACTGCCAGCGTCAGAGACTTTCCATACAGCACAACAGAATATGCATCCATTTGTTTCCCACAAAGACTTCTTGCCTTCAGTGAATGGCCATCTGCAGAGCTAAATTAGAACAAGCTTATTACATTGCATAATTATTTTTGAATATGTAAAATCAAGTAGTTCTCAGGGCCATTTTGTATATTTCTTATAGTAGTTAACATTTCTAAAACAATCCACAGTTCCATGCTGAGAATATTTAAGTGCTTAGTGACTCTCAGAATGGTTCTTATTTCAGAATACTACAGAACACTTGAAGATGTGCAATGGACAAAGAAATACCTGCTTTGCATTTCCAAAGCACCTCAGTTATTGTTCCAGATAAATAATCCATGGCATTTGTATCATAAGAACATGTGAAGGTATTTGAAAGAATCTTTTTTAGAAAAGGTCAATTTTTAGAGTTCCATATTAGTGGGTTAACAGATATTTTTTTTTTTTGCATCAGGAGCAGAAGATATCAGCCTTCAATAACCATTCCCTTAAGATTCCTCAATGATCCCGACACTACAAGGAGAAATAAATTCAACCATGGTTTTGATAGGGAACCTCTCATTTTGGAGCTTGTTCTGAAAGGATTCAAAACCCAGCAATCAAAGCTTTTGTCTGGATAGTGCCCCAGTAGGCCAATAGCTACGTTAAGGGCTGCTTTAATAAACCAGGGTACCTTCATCTGGAATCGGAGAGATGCAAGCTGTCGTTAACATATCCATCCATCTCAGTGTTCTTACATTTATTCTGTTTGGAAGATGGGTAAATCTCAGCGGAGAAAGCTTTAATTTCCTTTCAAATGTCATTGGCTTGGAAGGCTTTGATCACACCAAAGTTGGTCCAACCCCTGTCATGGCAATTCTCTCCTGATTTCAGGCTGATTTGCTTTGTACATCAAAGGCATAAAGGACAATTCTACAGCACATGCTTCTGGCTCTGCATTTTTCAGCCTCTCTGAATACTCATGAGCCCGATTGTGAGAAGAAGTAGACACTGTCACACACTTAGGAAAGGTGCTCCCAGGACTTTCTCCCTCCAAAGGCAAAAAAATGCTTAAACATTCAGGACTCAGTGACTTGGTGGCTGTGTTCAAATTAAGTAGGTACTCTATGCACATTATAAATATAAATTCTAAATCGTGTTCCACTCTAATGTGCATCCTGATTGAATTGTCAGTCCACACATCTACAATGTCCACATGTAATGGAATTTCAGCCATAGGTCTTTGAATAGTGTGTCGAGCATGGCGCTGAGCATTTTGTTAGTGTTGGATCTATTATTCTGCATTTTAGAAATAGGAAACACTGTAGGGAGAGATAAATATCAGTGATGGTTCTAATTCTGTGCATTTATTTGAGGATGTAGGCCTCATGCAAATCATTTTCTTTGCATTATCTGAGCAGAAATGTAATAAAGAAAACGAAATCAATCACTAGTCAACTAATAATTTTGATGGGATAAAAAACTTTTCTGTTTATTTCTATAATAATGACCCAGCCTGAAGATATTTCCCACCAGCTCATCATCATCATCATCATCATCATCATTATCATACTCAGGCCTGTAAATACCATGTTAGTTAATATCAACTCTTACATTAATCTATGCATTGAGTCATCTTTAAGCATTGTAACTAAGCAAATTTGCAGATTCTCCACTTGAATTTTTTTGGGGGTATTTGTTTAAGACTGAGACATGGCATACCTATACATGTGAGGGCTGTGAATATATAATACATTTCTAAAATGTATTCCACACTAGAGTAATTTAAACAAGCATAACTGAACATAGAGAAGCAATGTTTTCAACTTGTTTCTATTTGTTATCATTATTTTAATTCTTCTGAAGCTGAGGTTGAGGACATAGTGTAAGCTTCTGTTTCCTAACTTGTTTGAGTACTCATGTTTCCATTTTTGTATTTGCAGTGAGCTTTAGCAATAATTAATTAAATAATGACTCACCCATTCAAAGAAAATGCATAAGAAAAGTGACATGAATAGCAAACAATTAAATTTTACAGATATTATTGACAAAATTTAGGATTTTGAAGATGTATAGGAATATCAGCAGAGATAGGATGTGTTACTTACACAGGACATTTTCAACTTCATGTCTGCAATGAAACATTTGGTTATCTCAATCTCCAGTAACATAGAACACCAGAATATCTGTGTATTCTTTAACTTGTGTACATATAACTTGTCATGCAACACAGTACACAATTTATTATAAAATAACTATATATCAGATGCAGGTTTCAAGTCCTAATCCAGCTTACTTTTTCTTTTTTTTGTCAATCATGGGGCCTGGGCATGGTCCTTGAACTACGATTTTTCTCCCAATTTTTAACTGAGGTTGGCAGCAGGGAACAGAAAATTGTGAAGAACCCAAAATGTGGGTATGGTGGAAAACCAGCAGGATATGTAAGGGCCGTTGTGATGGATTAGGTGTCTTCATCTTGACTTCAGAAATATTCAAATATGGACAAAACTTATAGTAGAAGCCAGGAGATGAAATATATGAAATATATTCACCAATTGAAATCAGTTTTGTTGTAAGTTTGTGAAAAATAAACTCTCAAAACCATTTCTTCTCCACTGTTTTTAAAAAAAAGTCAATTTAGTCCATTGTACCAAATGCCAGGGGCCCCAGTGAGCGTGGTGTGTTATCAGAGGAAAGCACAGCTTGTCCTAAGGTCCACCTGAAATATTTCTGCAATCCATATTTTCTCTCCTCCAACTTCTCTTCATTTCATCTTTAACCTCCTCCTCCTCGCTCCTTTTCCTTTTTTCTCATTCTCTTTCTCCTTCCCCTCTTTCTTCTCTTCCCCCACTCCTTATCCTCTTCATCCTTCATTTCTTCTTTATCTCCTCTCCTTTTCCATTTCCCTTTTCTGCCTCTTTCTCCTTCTCCTTCTTCTTCCTTCTCCAATTCCTTCCTCATTTCCTCCTCTCCACCATTATTTAATGAACAGAGAATGTAAAGAGAAAAATATAGAAGGAATTGAAAACTACTGTATTTGCTTTCATTTCTGATCTTTTTTAAGCCTAATGCGTAAGGACCATGGATAAATGGCATGTGCAACGTGCATGATAGATACCAAAGCTACTAAAGATCTGAACGTTGCCTCCACATACGGACGTGTTAGAAAATATTTCAGTCAGCAGCAAACTACATTGCAGGTGGGAATGGGGCTCTGTAATCCTAGCAAAGCCAAAACATTCTCACCGTGCAACACAGAGTCATCAGATGGTTTTGTGCAAACCTTTCACCCGTGTTTGTGGTGGAGCTGTGACAAACGGGCCTACTGTACTGTGCTACATCCTGTGCTACAACTTGTAAATAGTGGAATGAAGTTGGTACGTTCAAGCAGATCCGCAGAAGAGTCTCTGTATGGTCTTGAGTTTGGTCTTGTAGGCCACTTCCAGAAGCATTCCTTGTATTTGTCTTAAGGCAGATGGGAGTGGAAAGTTCACCAGAATGTAGGCCCTGGACTGACTTTGGACTCTAAAGGAGGAGGGAGGGGATGGAGAGCTTATGTGGCTGTGACACACGGTGCCAGTGTTATTAATATTCAGAGAGGCCCCTGGGTAACGTGTAAATGGAAATCTCTTATGGAGATGTAAACAGTGCCATGACTGGGGTCAGATTGGGGTGCTTAGCATGGTTTGTGAAACTGTAATAGCTTAGGGTTTTTTTTGACAGATTTTTCATTTAAATATTTGGCTCTAGATACATAGAAAGTTGCCATCATTTTAAGCCTCCCTCCTTTTCGTCTTGTAATCTCTGTAGGATTAAAAACAAAAAAAATGGTTCCGATGCTCTGGAGATGATTCTAGCCCAGATGCATTTAGATCAGGGAAATTGCTATGAGTTGTTTAAGGCATTTTTTTTGAATGTTTCCATGATGGCTGGATGCTTCATTAACCCTTTTATTGTCGACATCCTACTGAGACTCAATATGTAGTCTTAATTATTTTAAAAGACAATTCTTTGTTATTTAGCTGGTGATTAAAAACACATTAAAAGATGGCACAGAAAGACTATTTTTGTTCATTACCAGATCTAAAAATCTAATCATTGTAGTAAGAGACTAATTTTCCCATAATTCTTAAAACAATAAGTACACTACTGTAGAAATTACTTGTGCTGACTCTATCAGTTAATTAACCAAACCACATGAGAAAGAGCCTGGAAGTGATTATTTTCCATTAATCAAATGGGGAAGTCAGTATTAGAGACACCACTGTCAGTGCTGGTAAGAAAATACTCCCGGAGAGAATTCGTGAGAGAGACCTGGAACTTTTGAATATATGTTCAAGAAAACCCCAGGGCACAAGAGTAATGCAGCCAACATATCTGAAGTCAACTCAGAAGAAGTGGAATGGCCCCAATCGATATTTTAGGCTTAGGAAAGAAGCTGGAAGATAGAGTTCCTGGTTTGCATATGTGTATATGCATGTATATGTATTTGTATGTGTGTCTGTATATGAGCGTCTGTTTCACCAGCACTTTTTTACTTAATACTAAGCAATAATGTCTTCTAAGTCGATTCTTCAGTTAAACATCCTCCTGTATGTTAAATGCGGCACTAAATAGGTTTACATCTACTATGATTTTAACCTCTGGTCACTAGTAGGTAGATACATTATTCTGTCCATGACACAGATGAAAACACGACACTCAGTAAGATGAAGGGCCAAGAGACTGTTGATGTCACGCCATTCAGTTTCTCTTCAATTCCAAAACCTATGAACCACCTACAATTCCAGAGTGCTTGCCTGTCAGTCTCCAAGCCACCTTTCCAAGGCTGTAAGGAATAAGGAAAGGAACACATACTTTATTTTTTTTAACGAAAAATCATATGTGATGCTTAGTCTTATAAAGCCTTTAGAATCTTTGATATTTTTGAGAAAGGTATTCAGTTGGATTCACTCTGTTTTATCCTTTGCTGATGTTTGGAGCCATGAGTCAGAGCAGTGTTCATTAAAATTACATTTCTCTGTCCTATAAAGTAACACATGGCCTGGAATATGAACCAGAGGAAATGGAATGATTGAAACTTACTTGAACTAGTAGGGCTCTCTGTGACCTTGCTTTGCTGTGTTTCTTTCCTGTGATGTCATTTGGACCTTCATGTGAGGTTGGTCTCTCATCGCTTAACCATTCCAAGACAGTGCTTGCTTGTGGTGTTTTTAATCCCTTCCATCAGAGTGATATTTAATTTTGACTTTCATCGAAGGCATGTAAAACAACTGGCTTCTGTTAACTTCCAATTGGATTTTATATGAAAGGCATCAATACGGTGTGGCCAGATGGCAATGTGAATAAAGCGAGGAGATAAATGGATGTCTGAAAGGAAGGGATCTCCACTCGTCATAATAAAGGTCACCGAGGAGGCGTGAGTGCGATTTGTTTGGATGAATAATACATTTGTGCAACTTTCCCAATCGCCACCGTGGCGCATGCGGTTTCCTCTGACTTCTGGGTGGCTCGGTCTTCCGTGATGGAGTGCAGCTGCCCTTTCCGGGCAGATCTCTTCATCAGTCACACTGCAAGACGGGATGTCTTAGCAGAACAGGCAACGTGTATTTCATTTCTGGGTGGAGGAAGGAGAAATGGAGAGCCAAGTTGGGGCTTCCCCTTTCCTAGGCAAGTATTTTACTGCTTGAGTCAGACCATAGCTGAAGAATTTCCTTGGATACATAGAGATACAAATAGCATATACATTAGGCAGTTTTATATAGGATCTATAATTTATTTTAATTTTATAGATGTATTTGTATGTAAATATATAAAATATGTCTACCACATGCATACATGTGTATATCATATAGAATATATACATATAACTTTGTGTAGTCGTAATGTGCCATGCTGTGTCCACGCTACCATCGAGAACAGAAATACCCCTCCTCATAGGCAGAATTTTGGGGCACCCTCTTCTCAGGCAACTATTTGTTCTAGAGGAAGATAACTACCCTGGAAAATGACAATGATAATTTCACCCTTTGGTGAGCCACCATGTGAGGGGAAGGAACTGTAGCCACTGTGCTGGAATATACACAGGAAGCTACGACTCAGTGACTGTATACACGATGGAGTTTTTTTTAACAATGGCTTCCAAAACATAGACTTCCATGAATCATGTATCATTGAACCATTTTTAAAAAAAAAGCTGGAAAATGCAGTAGGTATTCAACAGAGCGTATCCTCATCGTTTGAAGTAATCAACCCACCACCGCAAGATAGGGCCAGGAGGCCAAGGTCAATCGTAGAGGTCATTTCTGCCCATCCTAGCACCAGGGCTCCACGGGAAAGAGCACTGGGCCTGGAGACACCGGGCCGTGGGAGGTCTGGCTCCCCAGAGGCTGAGCGCCTCGCCTTTCTCAGCCTTCCTTGACGGTGGTCTTTTATTTATTGGCATGGTTTACCACATTTCTTCAGGTCTGGCCAGTCCGAGTTTCAAATTAGATGAAACACAACTGACTAATGAAAAAATACATGCAACTTGTACACTGCCCGGCCATTTTTATTTTTCACATGTTGGCATCTGGTCTGGCACAAATGATTTGGATGTACAGGACTGTGCATGAGGGATGGAAAGGTATCCTGAGTGGCAATTTGCAGTGCACACATGTGGGGATGCATTGTGTGTTAGCTGAGCTCTTACCATGTGCGGTTACAAAATATTACCAACAAAAAATAGAATCTTATTTGGGAAAATGTTAAAATGTTTTGAATAGATGTGAAAGGGTATCAATGTATGTGAATGAATGCACCTTCTATCTGGCAAATATCATGTAACCCTTTTATTAATTACAATAAAAATTATCAAAAAAAGAAAAATACTGTATTTAAATAAATATCTCCACTATGGTAAGTGTTAGAAAACCGAATGCCTATCTGAGATTAAACCTGAGGTAGCTCAGGTTTAAAATAAACATTAGAGGCTAAAATTCTTACCATTCTGGAGATATAAGTTTAGGTTTCAGCTACATTTGACTAAAGGAAAATCTGTGTTTGACAATGATAATAATAAATGCCATCCATTTCAGAGTTTCCCCAAAGGAGCTGACCTCTCAGACATGCCCAGAAAAAGTTAGAAAGGTTTACAATTCAACCAAAGGACAGGATTTATAAAAATTGTCCCCTGTTGCTTCAAACTAAATCATGAAGTCTATGTTTTCAAATTACATATTTTTATATATAGTATCCAAACTCTTTAATTTTACCAACTTGCCTGACAGGCACAAAGTCTTTTCCCCAAGCACCATAAAGAAGGTTAAAGAATCTCACATTACACAAAAATTTAAGTACTGGAAAATTTTCTCCCAAAGAGAATGACTTTTCATTAAAGTATGGATCTCATATATTGACTCAACCTGCTCCATCCAAACATTAATTTGAATGAAATGATCTGTCTTCAAAAACTGCAAAACACAAGCTCAATTATGTTGAACAATAAATAATTTTTCCCCTGTAACATATGGGCCAATTAATTGTACATCATTTCTCCAAATAGCCTTCTCAAATATTGAGTAAATATGAAAAATAGATTACAAGACACAAGAGGAACTCTGCAGGACATCATTTTTGCTAATTGGGACCATTTTTTACCAACTCAAACTAGTGGCTCACCTTCTTGTAGGATATAAATGGCAATCCTTCCTTGTATGTTTTGCTATTTCTAACACAGCTGGGCCCGAAGCATTGTTAGGACTACAGAACGCTGGAAGAGTGAATGAAAAGAACAGGGCAGTGCATTCCTCTTTTCTAGTGAGACATGACGCAGATTCCAGAAGAGAGACTATTTCTGTAAAGCTCAAAGGCGGAGTTGTTTGGGCTCCAATGATGAGAAGCTGCAGTGTCGTTTTGGGGAGGAGGCATCAGGGAGATTGCAAGTGGAGGAACTCTGGGGTTTTGTTTTGAAGATGGTTAGGGGAGAGGAAGGGAGTGATCGCATTGTGAAAGAATGATCAGATGAAAGACACTTTGCCTGTCCAGTGGAGATCAGAAGATAATTGAAAAAGCAACTGAGGAAGGGTATCACTAAATGTTAGGCTTTCATTAAGGGAAGGGGGTTATGAAGGGCTGCTCAGATTCAACAGCTCCATCTGCTAGCTGAGGTTACAAATGTACATGCATACACACAGACAGACAGACACACACACCACATTAGTACATAAATATGTATGCCATAGGGATGAGCTTGTGGGCTTGAATAAACCCAGGCTAGTGTGATTTCAGTGATGAAAGGTTTTTAGCTGTGGTGATAAAAACATCAGCCAGCCAGTCATCGTTCACGCTGCAGACGTGTTGCTTCTCTCATAAAACATGGACGCGGTGCCTCCCCCAACTTCATTGAGGTCTCAGAGTTCTTTCATGATCACTAGTCAGATGCGGGGTGGAAATCAAAGAGAGAGGAAGGGATATAAGGGCCTCCAGAACAAGTGACAAGATCAATCTTGACTTCCTTTTTAAGTCCGGAAAGTCAAAGGGAGCCTTGATCAATCAACATGTGTTTATGGAGGGAAAAATCTCATTAAAATCCTAAGTGTTAATTTTGACCTGAGAATTCTTTTTTTTTCTTTTTACAGCCTTTCAATTAGACCTCTA
Source organism: Megascapheus bottae (assembly GCF_031878675.1). Lineage (NCBI taxonomy): Eukaryota > Metazoa > Chordata > Mammalia > Rodentia > Geomyidae > Megascapheus > Megascapheus bottae. The sequence goes on along the minus strand of NC_143537.1, from coordinate 3,593,777 downwards.
AGCAAATGTATTCTAGTTTGGAACTGTTCAGGCAAGTAATATGAATAACAAAATGCCTTCTCTTTTTTTTTTTTGGTACATAATACCCTTTTCGATTTTTTTTTGCTGGGTGTGTGTTTTATGAAACCAAAACAATGTTTCCTAAGCTAACTCATGTTTATTATAAGCAGTTAAGTATTTGACTTTTCCAACAAATGATTTTTGGCGTCTAAGGACGTGTAGGGATGATAAATGAGCTTGACACATCTCAGAGAAAACTGAGAAGGAAATGTAGAAGAACATTTGAGAGCCAGTTTCCTTTGATCATCCAGTGATGTCTCAATCATGTGAAGTTACTGAGAAGTGAGATTTTTCTCTTGTGCCAGCCCCTCCCACAGGCAAAGGTTCACTCACACCGTCTTGTGGCTTGACACAGGGAATGTAGTTGGTAAGATGCTTTAACAAATAGGAGACTGTTGAAATGACATGGCTTATTCTGTTGCAGCTGGTTTCTTCCTCTAATTTGTAGAAGAACTTCCAATTAAGAACATCGTCTAAAGCAAATAATAGATTCTGTCTCCTTTCATACCTGAATTCTTACAGTAGCTTAGCTCAGACTTTACCACTCTTTAAGAGAGATTAAAAAAATGTTTACAACCAATAAAGTAAAAAGATTGTGGTGAAAAGCCAGGGAAATTGCTTGGGAGTGAGAAAAGGAGTTGCAGTAATAAAGAACTGACCATCAAAAATAGCTTGATCTTAGCTGGCTTGAAGGGTACGTTGAGATTCCCTGAACAGTATAATAGGCCTGGGTTCTGACTGGTGAGTGAAAATCTTATCAAAATGTCAGAGAGACAGTCTAACCAGGCTGCCCCATTTCTCTCTGCACACACTAACAAGGTTAATCTATCCTCAAAGTAACAACGAGGGCTTTCATAATTAATGTTGTAAAATGCTTAAACCAACAGCTAATTAATCAGCCCTAAGGTCACTAAATCGCTTCCAGAAAATTAGGAATAGCAAAGATAGATGGGAGTGCGAGAGTCAGAGATGGCAGGTCATGCTCGGAGAATTTCCGTGTTAACTAGCTATGCCTGTCAGAGTTACAGCTAAGCTGTAGTAGAAATTTTCCTTTTTTTTTCATTTTCTTTTAAACAACAGCAGCAGTCAGAGTAAAATTAGAGACAATTAGATTTGGGACAAATTTGAGACACTCAAGTAATTATGTCCTTTGTAGTTTTAAAATATGACACAAGACAAGAAAATAAAATAATTATATTTGTACTTTTGATTACTCTGCCAAAAATGTTTCATCAACTTATTCGTGAAAGAAAAGCTGGTTAAATGCATAGAGCAAGCACACTGTATAATGATATATTTTACATTTACAAGATGGCAGTACAAAAATCATTTTATGTGGGCCAATTTCTAATTAACATACCACTTAGGAAAGAGAAAGGTGGCAATCAAGGAGAGATTAACTGCATGGGATTATATCTATAATATTATGTACAATGCACACACATATATGTTTAAAAATACAGAAAATGACTGAAAACTTTACAAGAAGGAACAGGAGATACACTAAGTCTCCTGGGTACAGGTAGAAACTTTCTTAATATGGACTCCAAAACACAACAAATCAGAGAAAGTCTGGATAAGTAGGACTGCATTAAACTGAAGAGCTTTTGTATGGCAAAGGTCATAGCTAGTAAATTAATTAGAAAGCCTACAGAGTGGGAGAAAATCTTCACTAACCATACAACGGACAAAGGCCTCATATCTAAAATATATCATCAGCTCAAAAATTGAATCACTCCAAAACTAATATCCAAAGAAACAACAATCCCATTAAAAGATGGGCCAAAGACTTGAAGAGAGTCTTCTCTGAAGAAGAAATAAGAATGGCCTATAGACACATGAAGAAATGCTCAACATCTCTGGTCATAAAAGAAATGCAAATCAAAACAACTCTAAGATTCCACCTCACTCCAGTTAGAATGGCCAGGATCAAGAAATCTACTAACAACAGATGCTGGAGGGGATGTGGCCAGGAGGGATCACTACTACAATATTGGTGGGAGTGCAAACTTATTCAACCACCATGGAAAGCAGTATGGCAGTTCCTCAAAAGATTAAACATAGAGCTCCCCTATGACCCAGCAATTCCACTCCTTGTCATTTACCCAGTTGTCCAGAAACAAGGACATACTAAATCCACTTGCACAGCGATGTTCATTGCAGCACTATTTACCATAGCAAAGATATGGAACCAACCCAGATGTCCCTCAGCTGATGAGTGGATCAACAAGATGTGGTATTTGTACACAATGGAATTCTATGCTGCTGTCAGAAAGAACGACATCGCCCCATCTGTAAGGAAATGGAAAGACTTAGAAAAAATCATATTAAGTGAAGTAAGCCAGACTCAAAGGAACTTAGGCTCAATGGTTTCCCTCATTTGTCATAATCAGTAGAAACCTTGGGCTCTCCTAGCAGAGATTTACAATAGAACAAAACCTAGATACATAAGGCCATATAGGATGATGCTAAATGAAAGGATCTGTAGGATATAGAAACAAAAGCCATATAATGAGTGATTGTTGCCCTTAATGTACTATGTTATCTCTCATCTCTTTTGCTGTCCCTTGGTTATCTCATATTGTTACAGTATTTCACCTGGTTATCTGATATATTGTATATATGCGTATTTGGTTATTTGAAATCAGATAGGGAAGGGGGAAAACAAGATGAGGGGTGGGGGAGGGGGGAGGGAAATGGGCACCAAGACATGAGAAAGGGTATCAATGTTTGTGAAGTAATGCACCTTCTATCTGGGGAATAGAATGTAACCCTACTATTAATTACAATAAAAATATATGAAAAAAAGAATACAGAAAATGAAATTAATAGATGCAAGTACATGTCTCATTGAGAAACTTATATCTTGCATGAAAGGAAATAAAGATGATATTTGAAATACATTTTTTTGCTCTTTTTAAATGTGTTTTTATTACTTTTAATGTGCTTCAAATTTAGGTGTGTGCATTGGTGTCTGTGTGTTGTACTTTCAGAATTAACAGTAGCAGTTTTGATGAGGTTTTTGAGTTGTTGTTATAGCCTTTGACTTTGGCTTGGGTGATGAGAATGTATGTGTTGTATGAATTTTTATTTAATGACTCATTTAAGTTTTATGTACTTTTTCTGGATTTGTCTAAAAGTTGATGAAGATATTAACAGTAAAAACCTCATCTACTGCTCGTCCTAGCCCTCTGTACTTAACTGGTGACTCTTACATTTATCTCTTATGGTAGAAAATAGTATCATTTTTGTTATGCCTGTCCCTCTTCTAAATACATACAGAAAGCAGATTTTGAGAGAAGTCCAACTGTAAAAATTTATCTTGGTTTATTTTTATATTTTTGCAGGTTTTCAGGCTTGAACTCAGGGCTTGGGTACTATCCCTTTATTGCTGTAGGCCAGCATTCTACTGCTTGAACCACAGCCCTACTTCCAGTTTTGATTAAAGATAAAGTTCTCATGGCCTTTCCTATCTAGGCTAGCTCCCAACCATGATCTTCAGCTCTTACCCTTCTGAGAAACTAGTATTACAGGCATGACCCACCAGTGCCTGTTTATTAAGTGTTACATGCCTTAGTTTTCTACTGATTCATCTCTGGGGACAATTCCATGTGAGTATGTAGAGATCCATGAGCTGATAGAAACCAAACTTTTATTAATCTGTATATATAATGTATTTACGCACTTCTTTCTATATGAGCATTTTGTAGCTTGAATTTTTTTTATTGTAATTAGTAAAAGGGTTGTAGCTTGAATTTTTATAGCTCAAGAAATCTGTTCTATATAAGAATACAGTTCTGTATAAAATTTAGTGATTCATTATAAATGTATTCACAGCATTTGCACTAGGTACTCATGATGTTTACTACATGTATAATGAGAAAAAGACAGACAAATTAGTTTACCAAAAATGGCACAAGTTTACTTTTCTGACAAAAAGGAGTGTAAACATGGACTACTTTGAAAAGTTTTCCTCAATGTTTTGGTTTAAAAAAAATAAAAAGTTTTGGAATTTCCCTCCTATTATTGGCAAAGTAAGAGATAAATCCATTTTGAAAGCAAAATACTTTCTTGTGACCTGTAGTGTTGTGTTAAATATCAATACAAAGCCATTAATGAAACATTGTAGGAGCAAGATTCTGAGTCCAGTTTAGAGAAACAGTGTCAGACTTCAGGCAATGTCACATTCAGGACACTTCTAAAATGAAGCTAAAATCACTAATATACTTACAGTACTTTTTTGCATAAATATAAGTTGGTATTGGCCAAAACTTTTCCTTCCAAAGAAACTGATATATGCGCACACACAGGCGCACACACACCCTAATCTCAATTTTTAACTACAATAGAGAAGAAAGGAATCAGTATTTTTAGCCAGAATGAAATAACTTTCCCTTGTCTGTTATTCCCCTGTATAATTTGATTTCTTTAAAAAATCAGATCTTAATTATTAGGATTTACTCAGCACAGCAATTCAAAGTTGTGCATTTCACATTTTGATTTGAAGAGTCAAAAGGAGAAAAGCTATTTCTATGATTACTTTATGAAATACAGTTCACTTGAAAAGTGGGTCTTATATAGTGGGTAAATTTTTGGGCTTTCAAGAGTGAGCATGGCTTGTTTTCTAACCTCATTCCTTTTTACATTTGATCCCATCTCTTCCTCCTGTCTCCAGCTCCAATATAAAGGAGATGAATGAAAAATGTCCATCCACACACCTGATTATAAACCTGCAAGCTTTTCCTGTACAGGCTCATTCTCGTGTGATCACTGCACACATGGATCTTTGATTACTCTTCGGGCTGTATGCAAGTTATGATCTGTCATATCATTGAGGGCCAGAAATCACTTTCAGTATTCTCATTGCAGTGCACATCAGAGGAGGAGGGGAAAACAAGCCAAGTGTTATGCAAGCTGCGTGCTTTCCCTGTCATTATAGCGCACGTTAGGTGGTCCCTTTCATTCATGGTAGCTGTATGGTTTAATTTAAAAGTAATTCCAAGCATTTAACATGCTTCCTTCATTTTAAAGAGTGCTGCTTAAAAATGAAAAGGATTCATCCCTCCTCTTCCACCTGCCCCCTCTATTTTTTTTTTTTGGATCCAGACAGAGGGTACAATATAAATAAAAGTCTCATCAGGGCAGGTCTGATGGTTGCTGATTTAAATAGTTTTTTTTATTAAATATGAAATGTCCAAATTACCTAATCATTGTCTCCTGTAAGATAAACACAGTGTCTCCCCCCCACCCCGGGCCTTTCTCTAGAGTCTTATCTCTGAGCTACAGTATGTTGGTTGATAATGATGCCTTCATGGGATGCAGGCAGACAAAATAATTTGATTGTACCGCCTGCCATGTTGTGGGAAAGCAGTTCTTTAAGAACTAAAACCGCTTTGTTTCTGGTGGCATGACAAAGCCCATTACTTTCATTTTTTTTTGAACTCCTTTAAAAAGCTTCAACATCAATAAGACTGCTTTCAGAACTTGTCTGGTCCATCCACCTGGTAGAGGACAAAACACAGAATTTGGGGTGGCAGGAAAAAATGGTTTTCATGCTTCAAGGACACGAAAAAGTTACAGGTAATTACTTTTTAGGCTGAATGAAACCAATGTGAGAATTTAAAGTTAAATGTTAAATAAATGATTTGCAGAATACATGTATAGATATGCAAATATCCGGTAGTAACTTCTGGACCTTTTCAGTAGTATTTTGCAGTGAATCATACAAATAGAGGCCAAGAAAACTAATGATCAAAACAAAGATCATTGTTCTGTGAGGCTAATGGTCGAATACTTTTATGTGTAAGCATTAAGAATCAGCCTTCAAAGTATTTAATCCTGTGAGATGTAAGCAAATGGAAGGAAAGGTCAACTGAACACAAGGAGAACTGAAATAGCAGGGTGAGTTGATTGGGTATTTCTAAAGGTAAACATGGAAAATCAAAATACTAGCTGCTTAGAGAAATAGTCTATCTGTCTGTCCATCTGTTTGTCCGTCCATCCGTCCGTCTGTCTGTCTGTTTATCTGCCTATCTATCCATCCACTCACTCACTTACCTACCTACCCACTTATCTATTCTTGGTCAGAGACCAGGATTTAAATCAGTATCTGATTAACTCACTCATTAGCTAGTACTCTACCAACTGAGCCATGCCTCCCCCTCCTGACAAATAGATTTTAAGCCAAAGTTTAAAGATTTACTTTGGAACACTATCCCAACTTTCTCATTTCTTTTTGTTTATTTTTATTTTTATTTTTTATTTATTTTTTTTGCCAGTCCTGGGCTTGAGCTCAGGACCTGAGCATTGTCCTTGGACTTTCTCAAGGCTAGAACTCTACTAGTTGAGCCTCAGCACCACTTCTGGCTTTTTTCTACGCATGTGGTACCAAGGAATTGAACCTGGATCTTTGTGCATGCTAGGCAAGCACTCTACCACTAGGCCAAACTCCCTCCCCAAATCTTTTTGTTCTTTTTTTAAAAAAAATTATAAGAAGGCGATACTGTTATGGCATCCATAGACACAGACAACAGGATAGCATTGGGTCATCCAGTGGCCTTAACTCTGCTGAGTAGAGGCTTCTTGTGGAGATGGCTGCACTTTTTAGCCCAGAGAGCAAAGCACACTGGAAATCATCCAGGCAAGGGGCCCCAGGAGCTCCTGGAAGCAGTGCTGGAGACACTTGCCAGGTAAATGGAAAAAGAGAAAGGAGGAATCCCAGCCGTCTTGTCATAAGAGCCCAGGTAAGGAGAAACAAAGTGACAGGGGAGGAAGAGAAAGACAGAAGGTCACCAGAGCTCTTTGGACACCGTGGGGATTGTGGTTCTGCAAGGGAAACTTGGAAGGGATCGTGAAAGAGAGGCAGCTTCTTCCTGCCCCCGGGAGACCAGGGTACCTGGCTAGCAAGGGGTTTCAAAGCACGGCCAGCATGCCACAGGCCAACTGTAGAGTTTTCTCCTCACCCCTACCAATCTCATGGTGAGAAAAGTTTCCCTCCCTTTCTTCCTCCCTCCCTCCCTCTCCCTCCCCCTCCTCACCCTCTCTGGGACATTGGCCATTCATCTGGGAAAGATGGACAGGATTAGAAATGAGCCCGAGGTCCTTCTACCATGGGACTGTGATCCACCCTTTCAGTTCTGGTCGGGAGGAAGCCCTCTGTGGCATATTGCTGGGAGCCAGCTACCTAGGCCTTCCATCCCTCCCCTCCCCTCCCTGGCCCACCCTTCCCCTCCGCTCCCCTCCCCTCTTCAGAGCATTGATTTGATAAAATAGCACTTTGGGAGATGTGCCAACAAATGCTACCATTATGAATGTACAGAATGATCAGAGATTTTCTCGTGTTGATTTTTCCCCCGTCATATGTCTGGCAAAATTGTTTATTCCTGGCAGTTCATCATTTTCTTAATTCCCTCCCCCTGACGTTTGTTCACAAAAGGCTGATTTAAAGAGCGTCTGAGTCTGCGTACACATCCGGTTCAAAGGCCTTTCCTCCATGTTATCCCTAAACACTTGACTTCTTCCTTCTGAGGATCTCCACTAATCTTCCAGGGGTTCTTGGCAGTCATAGATGACTAGCAGTTAAAACGCCATCCGACCTGTCACATTTTTCAAATAAGAGAATCCCCTCCAGATGGCCTTTCATTTGGCTAATGGGCAACCCAAGGGGACAGAAGTGTCACCTGGGATGGGAAATCGACAGTATTCATAAAACTCGAACACAGATAGTGCGTGCAATCGTAGCCTGCTGAAACTGGAGTGATGTGTGTCTTCACTGAAGTCATTTGTATCGATCACGAGGTTAGCATTCTAAATTGTTTAAAAATGCCAAACAACAGGTATTAAACTATAAACAATGTTTTTGAAAGGTGAGGGAGTTGAAAACCTTCACACTGTGTCAGGTGAATGTTATTTCAATCCTTTCTCATAGGAAGGGAAGTTATTACATAAATAGCATCTCTATCCATTTATCACCATCGACGTAGCTTTGTATCTGTCTGACGGTCTGTCTATATCTTTATAAACTGACAATGTATAGGGAATTTTCTCTTTTCTAATTTATCTTCTGTTCAGTTCAGTTTCACAGAACCATAGTCAGTACCATCCAGTTACTGTTGTTGATTTGTGTGTGTGTGTGTGTGTGTGTGTGTGCGTGTGTATGTCTGTGCATGCATGCAGCTCTGGAGCCTGAATTCAGGGCCTGGGCTATCACCTGTTAGGTCCAGGCTATCACTCTATCGCTTCACTTGACGTACAGTTCTGCTTTGGGGTTTTTGGTGGTTATTTGGTTTATCAATCACAATCCTGAGATCTCAGCCTCCTGAGTAGCTAGGCTCACAGGTATGAGCCATGTGATTTTTCAACCGGCTGTTTTCTTCTTCCATATCTAATCTGAGAAAATGAATGCTTTCTAACTCTGTTGCATTTTCTACTTTCTCCCTCTGACCACACACACACACACACACACACACACACACACACACACACACACACACATGTATACATATACATGACCATATATGTATGTGTACATATATCTTCATATATATATATGTATGTGTATACACACATATATAGTTTTACTCTTTCAGATAATCATGTTTCAGTGTTCTAGTTTTCTAGGGCATTCTTTTCTTTAAAAAGGCTACAGTTGAAGGGCATGCCAGTCATTCATGACTGTAATCCTAGCTCCTGTAATTTCAGGAGTCTGAGACCTGAGTATTGGGCTATATAGGCCAGCTTGTGAAGGAAAACCTTCAAGACTTTACCAAAAAATCTTGAAGTGGTGCTGTGGCTCAAGTATTAAAACAAGAAGCTCAGGGACAGAACTTGGGCCCTGAGCTCAAGCCCCAGTACTGGCATAGACAAACCAACAAAAATGCTAGGAAACAGCAAATCTGTGAAAGCAAAATGCATTATCTGAATTGCAGTGGAAGAGGTACCGAAAGAGTGTATCAGTTTCTATAGATTATTGCTCATTTCTACAGCAGAGGGCTGAAGCAGTGTTTCTTCTAGCCTGATTATAAATCAGACAGCCACTCAGCCATGTTTAATGACAAAAAAAAAGCTTAATTAGCAGTGAGAGACCTTCTCAACAAGTTTTGCTTACAAGACAAACTCGTAACAAAATTAAATGTACGGTGAGTAAAATGCTGGTTTAAGTATACTTTGTTTTTTGTTTGGTGTTTGCTTGAACACGCATAGGGAAGAGCAGGTCAATTTTTAACTCTAATTTTACAAGAGGAATTTTCCAGAAAAATGCATTTTTCCCCTAATGCACTAAGATTCAAAATCTATGCTTCTGTAGACAAGGATATGTCCATCTGTTAGGAAAGGAGTAGATAAAACAGCCTGTGTGATGAAATTGTATTTTGTTAAATTTTAGAAATGATATTGTTTCAAAGTAATTGACCAAAGGACCTCTGCCAGATTCTTTACTGCATTCTTAGTAAATTCAGTGAAAAAAAGGTCAAATAATGATATTTAAGCAATGATATTTAAGAAATGTGGGTTGTGCAGCATATCAAATTCTGTGTCTTCTCTATTTTTTGTGAAAAATCTAAAAGTATAAACGTAAACTTTACAGGCAAGAATAGTCCATACAACAGATTATCAAAGAAAATCACCTACAAAACAACAGGTTCATTAAAGCAGCCTACACCATTATACATTTCATTATTATTATTATTATTGCTACTACATTTTATATTATACAATACAGTAAGTAGATATCCTCTTGAAAATCAGATTTTCTTTCTTGATCGAGCAGATGCATCCTGGTAGTAGATGAGGCCCTACGTGCCAGATTTGTATGTTATGCTATACATAGTTTAGGGATTGACCAAGATTCACAGCAAGAAATGAGTGGTTATTGTTTTCTTGTTCTGGGTTCATTAACAGAGGAATGAATTGCAGTTCTGAATTTGCTCATAGAAAGGAACCAACCTCTCTAATAATGGTGTTTATTTTTCTTTTCTTTTTGTGAGTATTGAGAGTTTGAATTCTATTTCTGTAAATGACTCAGAAGCTACCAAGAGGATATCTGGGTAACAAAATAGTCATTTAAATTTAAATATCCTAAAGACATTAAAGTAACACACTGACTGCCACCAGTGTCACAGAACTGGCCAATTATGGACACTTCATATGGATATTTCAAGGATGTTGTTCAAAGTGAGCATGGAATTATAAGTCAAAAAAGTTTATAGTCTGCTTCTAGAATCAATTTTCACTGATTGTACAAAAGTAGATACAGAAATTGATAGATGAATTGAGAGACAATGCAGTGGTAAGTTTAATATTCTAAATTTGTAGAGAGTAGGGTTTACTTCTCATTTTCAACCCTTTAGCATTTTAGTATTTTTTTTGTCCGCAATATTTTTTCCTCAAACTGAAACTTATCTGATTTGTCTCATTGCTTTCTCTTTGTCATGCATTAGTGTATGACATAAAGTAAATGCTCAACAAACATGCTAATAAACACAGCAATATTAGTTGCTTCTTCATGACTGAATAATTATTCCATATTTTGAAATTATGCAAAAATTACTTGGCAGAGCCTCCACCGAGCATGTGCAAAGGGAAAGGCTTTTTACTGTGGGAAACGTGAGCTTTGAATTGAAATTCATGTTTCATCCTCAGAGCTCTAATAAACGCTAGTATGTGGCAACATATATTATGTGAAGTAAAAATAAGCACCCAAGGTAATAAAAACTACTGGAAAAGAAAACCTACCTTTGTTTCAGGGAGATCATATATAGATGTCTCTAGCAGAAATAGGCTGTAATAAAATGAAAGAGAATTAAGAGAAATACCCTAGAAAAAAGATCAATGGGATATGATACCCTAGCGTGGATGCATAAGGAAGAAACTGTGTGTGTGTGTGTGTGTGTGTGTGTGTGTGTGTGTGTGTGTGTGTAAGAGAAAAGACAGAGACAGAGGGAGAGGGAGAGATAGACAGAGAGGGAGAGAGACAGAGGGGGAGGACAATGGAGAGGAGAGACAGAATTCAAAGTAATGGTTGATTTTTTTGGTAGTCTTAGAATTTGAGCTCAGGGCCTTTTCAGGCCGTTGTTCTACCATTAAAGGATGCTTCCAGTTCCCTAATGATTTGTATTGAGAAAGGCAAAGAAGAGTAAGTAAAGGAGTGTAGGAGATCACGAGGCCAGAGTTTGACTGCGGATTGCAACAGATACATGTGAGGCACCATTTGGCTTCTTTTTTAGAGTCTTCTTTCAGGGCTTTAGGGGGGATTTTCTGACTACAAGAGGAAGTGTGGGGTTCCATACTGAGTAACACTTAGGTGAAAGTCTAGGGCATCAAGATTTATTTTAACGACTTATTTTAATTTGCTTATTAGCACCGTGTTGAATGGGTTGGTGTCACACAGCTCAGACACCGGTCTGATGATTTGTTGCTAAAAGCTATGATTTGACCTCCATTCAATTGTGAGCGGGGTCTTAAACATGTGATCATTTTATTCCTCCACAACCATTCGCACAAAAGATACATATGTATGTCTTGGGCCATAGATGTAGGTATTCACACTTCGCTAGGTGGCAGGAGTGAGGCGAGCCTGCAGACCAGGAGGGGCCTGGGCAAAATCCAGCTTCGTGTTCCAGGGGGAGACAGACACAACAAAATGAACCATGGCCCATGTGGTCCTAGTAGTAGTTTAAATCCTTCACCAGTTTCCAGGCAACACACAGAAGAGTGTCATGTTTTCTGGGTAGGGCAGGATCCCAAAGTCACCGGAGAACATGCTCTGAGTCGAGATACAGCTCAAACATGAACCCGACTGATAACAAATACAAAAGAAGAAGAGAGAACGGAAGAAGACAACAGGACCCAAGGAATAAATAGACCTTCCACGTTTAATCGCAGGAACTTCAACGTTATTTTTTGGGTTTTAAAAACGCGTTGGAATGGCTGTGATTTGGTCAGAAGGGAATCTCCGGGAGGCTGTAGCTGATCAGGGTCACAGCACAGTCACGCTGGACTGGGAAGATGACTGTTCACAGCTCAGAGATCTCAGCTCAAGATACCTTGCTTCATAGAAGACAAACAAGAGCCTTGAACTCAGGGCCTTGTATAGTCACTTGCCTTTTTCATTCTTTGCTGGCATTTTACCATGTGAGCCGCAGCTCCACTTCCAGGTTTTGGGTGGTTTATTGGAGATAACAGTCTCGACCTTATGTCTGCTCCCATCATTTGAACCTGAAATCCTCAGCTGTCAGCCTCTGGGGAGCTAGTAAGATCATAGAGATCTATGACAGTTATAATGTTTACTTGATACCTCAATATCACTTCTCTTGTGACTTCCTTTTCCTGGTGAGGGTTTTCTAAAGTGTTTGAATTGTGCCTATTCAAAAGTAACCTCAAAACATAGAAATGAAGAATAGCCACAATTGCAACATCTGGCTTAATAACATATGCAGGTGTTCTATGAGTTAACATTAACTATTAAAAATAATAAAATTCCAGAAGGAAAGAAAAGACTCTTAAAATAACTGTGATTTAATATTATATTTTACTGCATATTAATTTATCATACGGAGTAAAAATAAACCATAGGTAAGAAATGGAAACTCCACCAAATGCTTCTGTGTTGCAGTAAACTTAATTATATAGCACACCCTAAAATGACAGTAATATTTGAGAGGTAAAGTAGCAATTTCAGATGTGCAATAACTGGTTTTTACAAGGATAGAAATTGCATCAAGTACATATACCTATTCAGGCTAGTACTGTTTTCTATCAAGAGCCAGTGGGATTCATAGCCAAGAGGAGGGTAAGTTTTAACTAAGCTGAAATCTGCTTAGCACAGAAAAAGGTTTGCCTCTGAACATCACCGCATGTGAGAGAGTTCATGTGCTAATACATAATAAGTACCTAATATACTATTTCACATCTAATCTTTATACACACACACACACACACACACACACACACACACACACACGCAGGCAATGGCTCCAATAAAAAAAAATCATTAATGGAAGCATTCTTAGCTTTTTAAAGGAGATCAGAATAGCGCTTTACACACTCCCTGAGCTGCGTGGGATTCACAGAATCCCTCAATAATGAAAACAACTCATCATGAATCTCCTGGCCTGTATCTGAACATTTAGGAAGAAACTTTGGTAACTAACCAGGCCCCAGATCTTTCACTTAAAATGACGTGAAAGATTGCCAGTGAGTTTGGAAGTTTTCAAGGAGAGTGTCTGCCACTGATTTTCTGACTTCTCCGAGGAGAAGTTGAACATAATGCCCTTCTAAGTGGCTGCTATCAAGAGCCTTGCATATTTGGTTATGAGTCTCCCAAGTATTGCCCTGCATTTATGTAAAGTATCTGGTCACAGAGGTTTCTAAAAGGAAGGTTTGGGGGGGGGTCACAGAAATCCTGGTTTAAATGTTTGTGCTCTTATTATTTCTATGGCATTAGGTGTTTCTCTAAAATTGAATGTGTTTCCTCATCTACAGAATTGGTATATTGCTGTGCACAAATCTCACAACTTGCTATTGAAGATCAAAATAATGCCTGTATCGTCCCCACTATTTGGCCTGGCCCATAGCAGGCACACTGCATTTCTGCCTCCTGTGACGTACGTGGACTAGATCTTATCATTTCAGTGTTAGTTTCCCGTTGGCTTTGGGCAAGTCAGTCCATCAGAGAATCCATGGGTTTATTTCCACCCGAGTTGTGTACCTCTCCGGGTTCTCCTCAATGGAGCATGTACTCTGGGTTGGTCACCGCAGGTAGTCACGACCTCCAGTAAGAAAGAAAGGTGGTGTTGTACTGTGGCCTCAGTTACTCTGGAAGCTGAGGCTGGAAGATGGTTTGAAGCCAGAGTTCAAGACCAGTCCGGACAAGCAAAAACAAGAGATATAAATTAGTGGTTGTCACGGGGCAATCCTCACTACACGAGAGGCAAAAAACAGAAAGATTAAGAGTAAAATGTCAACCCAGCCTTTGCTTTCATCCCTTCCCCGCCCCTCCCATCATCTTTTTCTTCTTTGCAGCCACTTCCCCCTCCCCGTTTCCTTCCTTATTTCCCCTACATAGTTACCCAGGGAAAAATTATTCTATTTGCTTACAGTCTACCACTCTTGGCTAGAAAAAGTGTATCTTGGTTTTTCTCTAAAGAGTACATGTAGTAATCATAGAATTACAGCAAACCAATGACCTATTTATCAACGTTTGAAATAATATCAGTTCTATTCTGAAATACAAGTATGTGATACTTTGAGGTAAAATTTCAACTGTTCACTTACTGGCCATTTGTAGTAGATACAGCCAATTTACTAGAGTAATAAAGGAGAATTCTTCTTTGATTATTACGAAGTATGATGGCTTACTTTGCGAATAACAGATTAACTAAGGATGGTATGCTCTGAACCGGACAATATATTATGTTCTTTATCTTCTTACATTCATTTCACGCTTAAAGAAACTCAGGGGAGATATGTGGGACTGTTCACGTCATAGAGAAAAATAGAAATTCTAATGAAACCTCAGGGATAAGTAGACATTCAAGAACCAAGTCACTGTTAAAGTTATCAGATGTGGAACACAGAGAGTTCTGGGGCCAGTAGAGTCACCTTTCACTGACCTACTTTCCTGCTTTCCATTGCCACCCAGGCATAGGAATGTGTACTATAAAAATAAGGGGAGGCAAAACTACAGACATATGATATCAGCGTTTCAGACATCAATTTAGGGTTTTTTATAATTTGGCAAAATGAAAATCATAGTTTTCACACTTGTGAGATATGAATAGCCAGCAGGAAGAGGTCAGAGACATTTCAACGTGTTGTTATTCAAGACCTAAAAGGTGCTTTTCAGATAGAAGTAAAGTATCTATTACCAGCTGTGGGAGCTCAGGGAGAAATATGTTGTGTGAGTTCATTATTTTTCACCATTTCTAACCACTACCCCTATTCAGGGACAGCCGCACAGATGGTGTTGTGGTGAAGACACATAGCACGTCAGGAGCTGAAGCATATGGCGCAGAGTTGGTATTCCTCACACCCTGGAGCCTCAAGGTTACGAGAGAAACTTGTCACTCTCTGACATTCCATTAACGTCTCCTCTTCGTCTTTTACATTAAAAATATGGAAAGATCTCACAGGAGAATTGTTTTTCCTTACTGATCATTTCCATAACTCTGTTTTCTTTATCCCATTGACATGGATCTAAGTCATTCGAAGAGTAGTCCTAAAAGTTATCCAATGAAGAATTAAATTAGAACAGGACCGGGAGTGTGACCTAGTGGCAGAGTGCTTGCCTAGCATGCACAAAGGGCTGGGTTCGATTCCTTGGTACCACATACAGAGAAAAAAAGCTGAAAGTGATGCTCTGGCTCCAGTGGTAGAACTCTAGTCTTGAGAAATCTCAAGAACAGTGCCCTGGTCCTGAATTCAAGCCCCAGAACTGGCAGGAAAAGCAGAATGAATTAAATTAGATAATGCTTTTATTGACATAAAATAAGATTAAAATAGATAATGCTTTTATAGACATAACGCTATTCTACTTTCCTTCTTATGGTTTTTTTTGTGTGTGTTTATTTGAAGTCATAATGTGAATATATTTATCTCATTGGTATTATGAGATCTTATATATGATTCAATATGTATATTATATACTCTATAAACATGAATATTCTTTTTCTGGAAACTAAATTACAAAATTTTTAGAGTGTGTATATATATATAGATGTTTATAATATATAAACACACATGGTATATAAACACACATTGTCATTGTGAACGTATCTTAAGACTCTTACCAATACAAACTTTTCATCATCATGTGTGAGTTCAAGTACCAGCGGATGGTTTTGGAGAACTATGCTTCCAAGCACTAATTTCTTTGTTTGTGTTTGAACATGAGTTTCCAGGCTGATTTTGAGTGGGAGGTTGTTTTCCTATAAATTTGTTCATCCTTTAGAAGATGGTTGCTTCCTACCTCCCCTTAGGCCTCATTCGAGCACCAGGCTGGAGAATGAATGTGTGCATTCCAATTTATCAACGCATAATCACGCTGATACCCCCCCTTCCAACATCCAACAGTCACCCGGACAAACAGCCTCTCCTTTAAGCAAAGTTCTGGCTCTATAAATTCATCCCCCGAGAACACTTTGAACCCTACTGGCCCTAAAGAAAGTAACCTTTTGTCACGACGGGCCTGGGACCTTGAATCCCACAAATGCAGAGATGCTCTCATCTTTCATTACTGTATATTGGTCATTGCTTTATATTTATGACCCCTGTACACAGCTATCCCATTCGTGAGGGCAGCTACATCTTTTTTCTTTTAGGAAAAAAGAAGCTTTGTGATTGGGACAGGAGTTGCATTATATTGTGATTTAACTCTTTCTGTTGTTGTTATTATTTACTTGACAGGAACGCTCCTTTTCATTTTTTTTCAGCATCTGTACTTGCTTTGGTTTATGAGCATGGAAGCTTATTAGTGTATTTATTCCAGAGTCCGGGAGAAAGAAAGAGAATTGGAATTACCACAGAGTAACATGGTAATATGATGGGAAAGATGAATTCATAAATATTGTACAGTAGATCTGTTTGAATAAAGCAAGCGAGAAACATTTTGGTATATCCAAGAGTGAGCTAGGAAGCATGCAGGACCTGTTTTGTAGTCGTTTTCAAGTTTATATTCCAATAGTGATTTACATTCAGCCACTCTCCTCCGCTTACAAAGTTATATTGTTGATGTATATACGCGTGATGCTATATTTACTTGGTAAAATTTTTATTAAATACAAGAGTCCTACACCCAGGGACTTCAACTCTCATTTTTGATAGGATTATAATCCCCAGTATATTAAAGTCAATGTGACTGAGCTCTACCTGTATTTCTTCTTAAAGGGAATGTTTCAACTGTGAGTGACCCTAAAGTGGCAAATACATACCTCATGGTGATAATGTGACAAGTATTTAGCATTAGATTTGTGAGGCTCAGTGATGGAAGTGAAATGATTGTTACCAAGTTATATAACTAGGGAATTGCCAGTCAAGACATTAATCTATTTTGAGAATTCTTCAGCTTAGTGATGAAAAAGTATTTGCAGAAGCAGTGGAGCACAAGG